>NW_026606566.1:2660000-3045888 GCF_029890125.1 Rhinichthys klamathensis goyatoka
CACGTTAAGAGCCCCAAAAGTGCCCGAATAGTCGATAAAATAATAATAATAATAATAATAATAATCCTAAGGAAAACAATAGGGCCTTCGCCTTTTCAAGGCTTGGGCCCTAATAATAAATAATCCTAAGGAAAACAATAGGGCCTTCGCCCTTTGGGCTTGGGCCCTAATAATAATAAATAATCCTAAGGAAAACAATAGGGCCTTCGCCCTTTGGGCTTGGGCCCTAATAATAATAATAATAATAATAATAATAAATAATCCTAAGGAAAACAATAGGGCCTTCGCCCTTTGGGCTTGGGCCCTAATAAATAATTTTATTTTACTCTCACTTTTGTCAGGCACAAAGTGATGCAAGAGATGCACTGCCTGCCCAGCTAGGTTAGCAAGACCGAAAAACATCAAACTTTGCTGACATCAAACTTGGAGAGGAGAGAACACAAGTTTACCTGATTGTTGTTCCCGCAATTCACTCTCATGTTTTTTTTCTTCTTCCTCTTTTCGTGACCAGAAGGATAGTTTCGCTTCATTTTGTCATGGATGTTGTACACATTAATTGACGCGCTATGACACGAGATGGAGGCGGGGCCTTAAAGGTAGGGTAGGTCGTTTTTGGTCTAAAAAACTTTTTCCCAAATTTGTTTAAACTTTCTATATATATCAATGCATAATTAAAATGTAAGTACTCTGATAAAAAGAGTATAAAAATCGAGTGACTCTAGACCGTTTAATCTGCACTAAACACAGCTCTTTATTTCCTTCCGGGACGAAACAAAGGATTGGCTTAGGCGACTGTCACTCTCTCGCAACCATGGCAACACCCCCGCTGCTACATGCGCTGCCCACATGCGCGCACTCGTTTGACTCGAGGAGGGTAAGAGACTAGTAAGAGACACAATTACATGCAAAACACGGCGTATATGTTATGAATCTTACACGAAATTCACCTTCATCACAGTGTAACTGATTGTAATGGGAAAACGTGTATCAATGCAACCTGTTTTTAGCTTTGCTTTATGTTACTAGCTCGTTAACGAATCAAACTCAATATATTTTAAACTTTACCAGTATCGATATGCTAGCTTGATAGTGAGTACTAACAGCCATGTTAGTTGTTTATATTCATAATGATAAAGTTAGGTATTTTATTACATGTGAGTCTGACATGATGTCACTACATGCACCGCTCCTCTCCGCTCGGCGCTGGTAAGCGCGTCCTCCAGCTGTGAGCTGTCGGCATCGCGTGTTCATGTGTTTTGGGGGCGTGGTTTTGGAAGGAGCCCAGAATGGAGGGGGTGGAATTGAATGGAGATAAGTAGCTGTGTTTATTACAGCCTTGAGAGGACTACAGACACTCGATTTTTATACTCTCTTTTCCAGAGTACTTACATTTTAATTATGCATTGATATATATAGAAAGTTTAAACAAATTTGGCAAAAAGTTTTTAAAAAAAATCCTACCTACAATACCTTTAAGTAATTTGCGGGGCCTTACGCGCCGGTCGCGTGCAGTCTATGGTCGCGAGCAGCGCTGCAGCCACGTAAACAGTTTGCCCTTCCCTTAATGACTTTCACTTTCGGTGCCCGAATGGAAGTGAATGAGGCTTTGCGATTTTTTTTATTTTTATCTAGGCCTGCGTGAAATTCTGCATCCATTGTACGATTTTTTTTATTTTATTTTTCTCGGAAGGGCAACCTGAGTCGAGAAGGGCATATGGGCAGTTGCCCGGGCAACCTGAGCAACCCCCCTGTGCACGTCCCTGCCGAAGCTGTTTGTGCTGCTTAATGTGCTTGAGCCATAGTTTCTCCAACGCATAACTTACAACTTCCTGTTTGGAGTGTGAAACTTGACTCGATTGACTTTCATTGCTGAAACATTCTTAAAATATCTTATCTTATTGTATGTCCTTGTCTGTCAAATCCAATTCAATCCAAATTAAATTTTGGACTTGCTTTATGTCGTTAGTACCATCCAACGACAGTTCATATTGACTATGGCTGTCGACAGTAATATTTCCCTCCCCAAAGCATACCTAGCCCACATTAACGTCCACATCTAAAACAATGACACATACACGTGACATGAGCGCGAGTAAATAATGACAATTTTCATTTTGGTTGAACTATGCCTATAATAAGGTGAAAAGAATGGGCTTGCATGTCAAGACTTAAGTAAGCAATGTTTCTAAACCAAGATACCAAAAAAGCTTGAGTCTTACTTGCTGTGGCTGAAATTGACAGCCTGATCACTGATGATTTCAAAGACGATCGGCCGGTCACCCATGCAATACTTCCTCATCACCTCCATGCAGCTATGCATAGTTTTGCGGGATGGCTTATTGTCATGGAACAGATCCCCACCCAGCAAAACAAAGTCAACCTGAGAGAAAAAGAGAGAAGCACTATGAAAAACAAATGTCAGTTGAAGGAGAAAAAGCATAGAGTGTATACTGCACATTATACAGATCCATGCATCTGTGCAGAGAGACATCTATGAATCAGGGTTGTGCGTGAATCAGAATTGAGAATCATTTTTTAAAGCTGCAGTCCGTAGCTTTTTTTTGGGTTAAAAATGATCCAAAATACATATTTGAGAAAATACATAACCAGCCAGTGTTCAAAACTCTCTGCTTGCCGTAGCAAAGCTTTATTAATAATGTATTTATTAAAGTAACACCAGGTTACTTTTGCTCTCAGGGTGGGGTCCCCCTACAGTTGGGAAACAGTATTGTCCTCTAGACCTCTACTACTGTCGTAAACTCTGTCATCCTACATGCACGTGCAATTGTTGACAACCATGATAGCCCTGAACACTGTAGGAGGAGGTCACATGCAGGTGTTCTGCTTGCGTCTTGTGTGAAATGTCTTCATCCCAGGTACAGTGGCATATATTTCAGCATCTCATATGAATATAATTTCATGGGTTTTATTTTTTTTCTAACGACAAATGATCGCGATGATCACGTTTACAAGCCAGCGTCATTATAGTAGCCTAGTAACTGAATCTATATGATACTTCAATGCAATGTTTGAGTGGTAGATAATAACCATATATCGTCAATATTATAATATCAAGCTACCATAAATGAATCTGCAAATTTTACAAATCGATTTGCATTATAGCTTGAGGCAAGACAAATAAACAAATATCACAGACATGTTAGGTATCCTTAAATATGATTTTGTACATCTTATATATTTACTTGCAAGAATGTAGCCCCTACCAAACTTGTGCACGCCGTTTAGACATAGGCTTTCATTTGATTTTTTTTTTTTTTTTGCCAAGTCCGCATCGGTCGGGCACCCCTCCTCCTCCTTCAGCTCACGCCAGCGAGAAAATGCTGGCCCAATGTTGATCCTCGTTCTGCCTTTAACCCGATCACTTTCTCTTTTTCTCTTTTTGCTTTGCTCCGATAAAACCTTTGCTTTCTTGTTTTTCTGTGCTGCTTCAGCCATGACTATAACATTTGGCTCGCACGTCCGATTTTAAGGAAGCGGGGGTGGTGGTGGAAGTGACGTATATGCCGTAAATCAGTGGAATTTTGTAGTTCTCTTTGTGCGCCGGTTACTACCCGAAACCCGAAGTTTAAAAGTACGATTAAAAACGCTACAGACCCCGTCAGGCTATGGCAGACGTGTCATTCAACCTATTGTAAGTCGATGTACCATCACAAGAGACGTGGAAGTATATTATGAAGGTTGAAAAGTTACCGGCTGTTACTTTAAGTTTGTAATAATGTTTTTATATTCCAGTGGTACTAGTGGATTTCCGCGGGAGATTCGAGCATGTCTTTGCGTCATTACGTCACATCTGTACACACACACCTGTACACATAAAGAAGGAGTCTCGGCTAGTAGGCTATATTGCGTGTGAGGATGTTGGAGGTGGAGATTTATAGCCTTTTCTCACAGCACTTGATATAATTAAACTTATCAATTTGATGGCGGATCTAGAAAGGTTCAAACGACAATCACCAAAGACAACAGATTGTCTGTCAAATGTAAAATGCAAAAGACTTCGTTCGGACTTCGGATTGGCTACAGAAAAAAAGAGACTACAACCGGACCCATGCGAAAACAAGGATAATATCGGAAGGACATTACATGTAGTCACGCAATGCTGACGTTGTTAACATTAACAATTTGAGAACAAAGTATAATTTGCACGGTTTTGCATGATATGATAAGCGATTTTTAGATTTAATCAGCGCGATTTACTGCAATGTCAGAACCAGAACAAAAGTGGATGTTACTTACTTGTTCAGATGACATTTTCCGGTAAAAATTATTATGTTGGTCATACTTCCAAAAAGAATAATCTGTGATTCTGAATGCCAGTATCCACACCGGCGCGGTGACTGACAGCTGCACACTCTCCTCAAACATTGTGTTATGTGCTGTGTCGAGGGTGTCGAACTACAACTCATGTTAAGTTGATAATTCCGCGAATAACTGCAATTGCAGATTTCGAACAGAGATGGCAACGAAAAGGAAAAACTGCGGACTGCAGCTTTAAAATTCCAAAATAATTATTGAATTTGAATTTAACCAACCCAACCCTGGTCCTGGAGTACTCCTAACTGTCTCCCTAATCAAACACACCTGATTCAACTCGTTAGTAGAGACTTTAAAGACCCCCTGTGGTGGAAATCAAGTTTTTAATGTTGTTTATACGTCTATGTGGTGTTTTTAATATGCTTTAAGACAAACCATATGTAAATTTATGTCAACACCATTGATAAATATTTTCTTTTTAAAAGTCCAGTGAACCAAAGACAGTCTCAAAAACACGGTTTGAAATCGCTGGTGTTTCTGACGTCACAAACTACCTTGTTGTAACCAATCAGATCAACATGCGGGCGATCTTTAGCATATCATTAACTATAACCGCTCTGAAGCAGTGGAGTCATGACAAGTCGGGTTTCCTGGTATATTTGTCTGTTGCTATGAAAAATCGGATATTTAGCAATATAGCGGATGAATTCACACGGGACACGTTCCGGGACTGATCCCAGCAATGTTACTAGGTCCCCATTCTGGGATCAATGCTGGAACATGTTTGTGTTCACACAGAAGGCAATATAGCACTTCTATGGCAATTTTCTGGCATCAACGCTCTGTGTGAAAGAGGCTTTAGATTCTGAATATTGGTGTTGGGTGATTTTTGTAAGTTTGTGAAATAATTTCATATGTAATTAATATAAAATCACCTCCAAGTCTCAAACAATATATGTACCCATTCTTTAATTCCCACCTCATTTTGCACAGCTTGTTTCATGATCTCGTCAAAGGTCACAAACGTGTCATTTCCTCTAATGGCATCCTTCTCCAGATAACCTAGGTGAATGTCAGTGGCAATGAGGATCTTGAATGTGTCCTCATCATCACTAAAAAAAAAAAACGCAAAAAAACCCCACATTACAACATTCAAGAGGAACATTGAAACAGAAAACTATTAAAATGGTCTTGTAAATGAATTGTAGTGTCATGACAGCTACAATAAACTATACAGATTTAGAGCTGTAGGAATAAAAACTTAATCGGCAATCATCAGACCTACAGTTTATGTGGTTCCAGACATTTTCATTTACTTTTGAGCCATCATGTGAACAAAGCTAGATGAATTTAAGTGTCACAATCACTTGTCAATCAACCAGTTGATCCCTGTTGTTATTTTTCTAGGTATAACTAAACAAAAGTTTACAAAAATTAATTTCTACCAAATAAATGTACTCACATGGTGTTTCCAGCTGATGTCATACTGAGAGAACTGCACTGACACACTGAAAATGATGATGAAGTAGGGAAACAAAAGACAGATCTAAATATGTTGATGATGTTGATCTACAGATTTAGTTATTATACCTATATGCTTATGCAGAGAACGTTTACAAACTGAGCATGCCATAATATAACGTTATGCATGCCACAGTCGGCTCCTAAACATGCGTGTTGTTCACACAGAATTGATTACAGACAGAACAGATTTGATTATAAAAACTTTACTAAACAAAGCTGCTGCTAAGTGTTTTAGATGGGATTTGTTCATTAACAAATCAAAGCAAAAGAAAAATAACTTTACCTATCAAAAGAATTCAACAGCTCCTCAGAAGACAATCGTTCACATGCAAGCAATCTTCTCCTCCCACCGCGGAAGAAGAAGTCACACACTTACACTCGCGGGAAGCTTTTTTCCTGGGTGTCCTGGGAAATGTAGTTTAAACATTCAGTCGGTGCAAGCGAATTGGCCGCACAAAAAACTATATTTCCCAGCGTCAAAACAAGCTGCGTATTACATTGATTTAACATTGAAATCACTCGCGCCAGACGCAATATTCGCGTTTTCTGTATATGTGTGACCGCACCATTAGAGAAAGAAATCATCGTGTTGAAAAATTAAGAGATATGGAAATAAATGTCATTACAGTTAATAATACATTTCAGAATGCACAGAAACAGTTAATGGTGTATGATTTTCTTCTAAAATATTTAAGAGATACAGAGTTTATTAGAAAGATTTCGTTTTTTTCCTTTTCTTTTTATTTCCTTTATTTTTTTCCTTTCGTTTATCGAGGCTTCACACTCCCTTCCCAGTAGGTGGCGGAAGTGCACCTTAAACTGGTTTACCAACCGCCATAAAAAGAAGAAGAAGAAGAAGTAGAAGTGAGTAATAGCAAAGATTATAGAATAACACAGTCATTTTGGTAATATAATGGTGTGCTCAACGTGAACACAGCTGGTCATCGGTGAGTTTTGTGGAAAATGCATGTCATTCAATGAAAAGCAAGTGTTTACTAGTTTAAATAAGAGTAAATTGTTTAAAGGGAGAGTAACATCGATATAAAGCTGATATAAAGTGATTTGTCAGCCAGCCACTAAATAAGAAGGTACATACTGAGAGCACCATGATACAATTATGGTATCGGATGTTAAATCATGGAAAACCAATGTACGTCTATAGTCCTTATTCGAATTAATTATTTTTCTAGCAATATCATAAACATGAAATGGACATCTAAACGATTTAAACAATGTTTATAAGCACCAAATGTTTGTCTGTAATTATTGATAAACTTGGGAACCCTATATTTACTAAGTTAATAAAAAACGTTTTGTTTGTTTGATCATTTTTGTCAATCAGGCTGTTTACTTCTCTTTCTGCCATGCTTTAAAAGGGTCCAATTCCAAATGATGTTACTTTTTGGGTGTCACATCTCATATCTCACTTCTCTCTCGCTCAGTGATGGAGTTTCCAGAAGGCTTTAACCAGCTTGACCTGCTGGAGTCTCATGGCCACATGATTCCAGTGGGGACAAAGAGTGGCTGGGTGGACGAGGAGGAAGGAGATGATGATGAAGATGAAACCTGCCACACTGAGGAATGGTATCAGCAACAGGAGCTTAAATTACAAGACACTCCAACTGAACTGATATTATGGGCCGCTGAGAAGAATAGAGTAAGTGACCTTTATCTCGAGCAGTGGTTTTCAATCCTGAATCTCTTATTTAAAGGGATCATGAAATGGAGAATCAATCAGAGATCAAATGGAGAATCAGAAATCGGGAGAATCGTGATGTCACTTCACATCCATTTTGCATACGGTGGGTGTAGTCGCTCAAGTTCAGAATCAAAGTCGGAAAGAGCTTTATTTAAAGTGTGCTTGTACCAACAGGGAATCTACCTTGGTTTTGAATCTTGCAGTGCACACTTATAAATACAACAAGAAGACACAATCAATTTTAAGAATAAAACATAAAAAAAGTATAAAGACACAGATAGGTTTAGTCAGAAAAAAACACATTTACAGTATTGTAAATAATATGAATTTACAAAGATATTGCACTAAACAGTGGGAGTATTGCACTTGCATTCATATACCTTGGGAGGCCTTTAACTGTTTAAGAGGGAAATGATCTGTGAGAAGAAACTTCCTGTATGGCAAGCTGTTTTAGCATTAAAGCAACACTAAGTAGGATTTTTTACCTTCAAATAATGTTTCAAAATCATTTCAGTGGTTCATCAAGTCGTGACATGGTGAAATGCACTTATGCCACCGCTTTGCGGTCCTTTATCTGGTATATCCACGCTATGTAAGTTTGCCAGATCAGGTCGCGTTTCAGTAGTTCTAATGAGGACAATTCCGCTTCCAACCTGTAGGGCGACCGCAGAGGAAAAGTTCCTTGGTGTTGCTTAAACCTTCATCCTTCCCTCGAGGGTCAATGAGCCGAAGCCCTAAATTTATACTTGATTTTTTTTTTGTCCATAAAGCTTATTTTATTTCATTTTGATCATATTTTTTTCAATTTTCTAATGTCATTTTTTTGTTATTTTAGTTATTTTATTTACCTTTAAATTACTAGATTTATTCATAGACAGTAAAAGAAATGGACAGAGCGATCTCATTGGAACTCAGTTGAGACAGTTGAAGCCCACTTTTAGCGATTTTTGAGAACTTCCGTTCCTGACGGGCAGACTCAGACCGACTCAAACTAAGCTTGATGACGTGAGCAACCTGTCTGACAGATGTAAATCTTCTAGTAGCTGTGCGTGAAAACTGCCAACGTTAATCTTGCAGAGACGGGGAACTTGAGCAAAGAGTTCTTTGGCGTGAGTGAGCAGGAGTAAGTATTCCGTTGCTTTTATGGACTCATTATCTATGGGCTTCTCCCTTGACGGGACGTCCCCCCGATTGCCTGCGAGCTTCTCCTCCTGTCTGTACGGTAATTTCTGTACAGCGCGACAGAGAGTCGAGTGGTTATGACGCAATCGTTAGCCTATTTTTACTAAATCTGTTTCTACGGGGCCATAATGTAACATAGAAGGTAATGGAGCCCTTTATACATTGTCGTGTTTCTTTAGAAATAAATAATGGACAAATGGAGTCTTTAAACGCCTCAGATGTAAAGTTATTCGCTGTCAAAGTGACGCCAAAATGAATGGGAGTCAATGGAAATGCTAACGCAAGTGAAGTTCTGCTACAACATGGCGGCACCCGGCCGGCTTCAACTTCCGGTCGATGGATTACCCCCTTGGATTTAATCAATAAATAATAAATAAATAAATCAATAAATAGTAATTTAGTAATTTAAGATTACGATTTAAATTACTAGATTTAATCAATAAATAATCAATAAATAGTAATTTGGTAATTTAAGCACATTCCTCACATTCTTTCAACTAAAATTCAAAATAACTCGCATGCCTAAACCTTTTAATTCAGCTCAAAATATCTTGCATTGGGTGTCTTTGCCGACCTCTTGTGGAAAAATAATAATATATTAAAGCTGCAAGCAGCATTTAGCGGTGTTCAAGCAGTTAAGGCCTTTAAGGCCGTTAAGCACAAAAGCTTTAAAAGACATTAAGTTTTATGTAGCAAGCATGATTTACCATGATATACTACATTTCAGTGTGATTTTTCATGATTTACCATGTTCCAGTATGATTTACCATGAATCTAACATGATTTTCCATGGTTTACCTCGATATACCATGTTAGATGATGATTTACCATGATATAGCACATTCTAGAATAATTTACCAGGATTCTAGCATGATTTACCTTTTTTACTATGATTTACCATGTTTCTGGCGTTATTTACCAAGATTTACCACGTTGATAGCAATTATGTGAAGCATAAGAACAATTGAAGTGATAAACTCTGACAAAATATGAATTTGTTATAATAGTAATTGTTATATAAGTGATTTTTTAGTGTCTATATACATATGAATGCAAAAGCACATGTGAAAAGACTATTAATAAGAAGAGTGGCCAGCAGAGGGCAGTAGAAGACCACTTATTGGCTCACTTTCATTTTCAACTACTTTGTTTCTCCAGTATTCTCCACTGAAGCAAACCATTTTTTTCATGTTAACTCCATAATGCATGCTTACACACACACACACACACACACACACATTTTTGGGATATGTTATTGTGAAAATCTGTTTTAATGGTATATGAGCATTTCACATATTTCTTTGCAATGTAATAATATAAAACTAATTAAAGAAAATGCTTTAAGCATTTGTTTGTTAGCCAATGCTGAAAGCTGATAAAAAAGATAAAAAATTTCTAATGCTGCTGCTCCATTTAGTGGACAACAGTGCTATTACAGCCTACTTATACAATAGGCCATGTTTTTAATATAATTTAATCTACACACGCTCATTCTGATGTAGATAGAGACATTTGGAACTTCAGGAGCCAATGTGACTCAATTGTCACTTCAATAGACGATTTTTGACTAAATGTTATTGTAAATGTTAAAATAGTGAATTTATAAAGTCTAAATATTAATTATAGTTGAGTAGTGTGACAAAATGACTTTTTTTAAACAGCAGGGGGCAGTAAAATACCACTTATTGGCTGTTAGCCTTTTTCAAGCTGTTATAGCTGTTCTTGACCTTTTTTTAAGAAGCTATGAGCATTTATTGAAAAGATATTGGCTTTCGCTCAAGGCTACATATTGAAGTGACCCTATTATAGTCATCCAAATGAAGAAGTTATACATTTTCCTATAATTATTGTTCTAGAGAGTACAGAGCAATAGATGAATTTTGACAAAATGTGATTGTAAATGTTAAAATAATGATTTAATAAAGTCTAAATATCAATTATATATAAAAATATTAGAGAGTAGTATGATGAAATGACAGCAGGGGGCAGTAAAATACCACTTATTGGCTGTTATAGCCATCCAAGCTGTTATAGCTGTTATAGCCATCCGATTTACACTCTATTATAGCCATCCAAATGAAGTAATTATACCTTTTCTGATAATTATTGATCTAGAGAGTCCAGATAATTGTACTGCACTGGTTTTAAACATTAAGATATGAAAATTATACGATCATAGATGGAAAAGACCATTTACAGCCAATACAGGCAATTTACCATAGGAAATGTATGGTTTTAAAGTATGGCTCAACTTTTTTTTTTATAATTATTGATCTAGAGAGTCCATAGAATTGTCCTAGACTGGTCTGGTTCCGATCAAGGAAAAAACCAGGGACTAGTTCGCAAAAGTAGGTTTTGGACAAAATTGGCCATAACAATTTCTTTTTTGCTCAAATCAAGAATCCGAGATATACACCTTGTCCGTCTTGAGCCAAGGAACACAGTGGTGCAAAAAGCTTGATTCCAAGTCAAACGGTCTAGGAGTTATGAGCAATTTAGCACTTTTGGTTGCTGTAGCGCCACCTATGGGCCAATCGGGGTCATACTCTGATAGGTTCTCCCCAAACTGAGGCCCTAGCACCTGGCCAGGTTTCAAGTCTCTAGGCCTTACGGTTTGGGCTGCACGATGCGTTTTAGGTTGTTGTTGTTTTTCAAATAGCAATTACAATAGGTTTTCAGCACTTCGTGCTTGAACACCTAATAATAGGGGACCTTTTTGACAGTTATAGCGCCACCTATGGTCCGATCTCCATGAAACTCTGCATGCTTCTTCACCATGTTATGACACATGTGCTCATAAATTTTTGTGAAGTTCTGAGTTTTTATTTATGATTTATAGGCTTTTGAGTGTATTTTGACACGCCCCCTTTTCTAAACGACCCTGTTACAGTGAACCAAAGGGCAAAGTTCAACTTTTTTTTGATAATTATTGATCTAGAGCAGGGGTGGGGAACCTTTTTCCTATCAAGGGCCATTTACAATTTTTTAACATTCTTTAAGGGCCATTGTAATGAGCTTCAGTGTTTGGAAGGAAGAAGAGAGGTTCGGCGTGACTGGGACTCGTACGTTTTATTCAGAGGTTGGTAAAAAAAGAGGTGGGTAAACTATAAATTCTGGTGGACCACGACATGGTCACCCGGTAAGGTGGGCCACTGCCTACCGGTGTATGTGTATCCTGATGACATTGCTATAGGCAGGGCTCGACATTAAGCCTTTCATACGCTTGTCAAAAAAGTTTCTCGTCCGAATTTTTTTTTTTTTTTTTTTTGTTAATTTATTCTGAAACAATATTCTCATCAGTGTTCAATTAGCTTTGATATTTAAATCGGCATATTGTAATATTTGCACCTTTAAAGGGCATCCCCTCCCCTAATATTATTAAATGTATGCTTCATCTTTCATTTTAAATTCCTAAATTTGATCAATAAATTAAATTATTTCGAATAATAAGACACTATAGGGCTGATCAAATTAAATCATTTACACTGAAAAATTACAATTGCATAAAATAATGTCATGAAATAGATTTAAATTTACAAATTAGAAACGATTAGAAAGAATGATCTACTTTTAAACATAACACAAACCGCCAGGTGGTGGCGGCAGGCGACCGTCTTAATGAGTGAGTCATTGATTCATTCATGATTCAAACGATTTGTCCAAACGGCTGATTCATTCAAGATTGAGACAGATGTTTATGAATGGGTCATTGAATCTTTGACTCAATCGATTCGTTCAAAACGCTGAATCATTCAGTAATGAAAACAGTGAGTGTTCCTGTGAGATGCCCCGTGGTTCTGCTGTGATTTTTGTTTGGAACTATTTTCGCTGGTGAAACAGAACAAAAACAGCCAATATTGCATCCAAAATGTAAGTGACTTAATTTTAACTGTTTTGAACTGTTGTTGGAAATTAATGTCACATTTTCAATCGTGATGGTGTTCAGGAAAAATAATTGAGGTTGCTTAACATATGTTAAAAATATAAAAACTCCACATTTAGATTTTTTATAGGCAGTATGTTGTTAACTGAGTGTGTGTGTGCGCGCTCATGTGTGTAGATTTCTGCTCGAGAGGCTGCGCGAGCGTCAACAGCGCAACCTTACCGTCAGTAATAGTCAACAACACTGACAGTAATGCAGCGCAATATGAAGAGTTCGTCTTAGGTTTAACAACCTATGAAACTAATAATTAACAATATGAAACTAAAACGACATAAGCTTAATTTATAGCTATTTAGAGGTGGATAAAGGAACAAAAACCTGGAACCGGCAAACGTTTAAACCACTTTAATACATTAATACGCAAATGACAAAACGAAAGTAAAAGCAGTAGCTCCTCGTGGACGACGACCACACACACATAAAGTAAAGTCCATGCCTGGTCCTCCGCTGTCTTCGTTCCGATCCTTTTACGCGCCCCGAAGCTGATCAGTGAGAAACTTGAAACCGGTGCGGGGCGCGGTGAGAAACTTGAAACCGGTGCGGCGCGCGCGCCCCCGAAGCTCATCCGTGAGAAACTGAAACCGGTGCGCAGGTGACTCGCGCTACTGGCCTCGCCCTGCTTGCCGTTTTGCCTATTTTGTGTTTTCTGTCACAGGAAAAGTAATGGCTGAGATTTTTGGTTCTGAGGTTCTTTTTTTTTTTTTTTGGGAGGATTTGACTCGCGGGCCGCATCAAACTGTTTTGCGGGCCGGTTACGGCCCGGGGGCCGGACGTTCCCCACCCCTGATCTAGAGAGTCCATAGAATTGTCCTAGACTGGTCTGGTTCCGATCAAGTTCGCAAGTTCGCAAAAGTAGGTTTTGGACAAAATTGGCCATAACAATTTTTTTTTGCTCAAATCAAGAATCCGAGATATACACCTTGTCCGTCTTGAGCCAAGGAACACAGTGGTGCAAAAAGCTTGATTCCAAGTCAAACGGTCTAGGAGTTATGAGCAATTTAGTACTTTTGGTTGCTGTAGCGCCACCTATGGGCCAATCGGGGTCATACTCTGATAGGTTCTCCCCAAACTGAGGCCCTAGCACCTGGCCAGGTTTCAAGTCTCTAGGCCTTACGGTTTGGGCTGCACGATGCGTTTTAGGTTGTTGTTTTTTTCCAAATAGCAATTACAATAGGTTTTCAGCACTTCGTGCTTGAACACCTAAATATGCTATTTCATGACTATCCACTAGATGACCTTATAGCACTATTTGGAGCAAATGAGCTATCAGTGGTTCTCAACCTTCTCCTGCAGGGACCCCCAACAGGACATGTTTTTGTTTTAACCCTGAAATGGCACACCTGATTTCAGGGTTTAAACAAAAATATGGCCTGTCAGGGGGTCCCTGCAGGAGAGGTTGAGAACCACTGAGCTATATGAAATGTATCTGAAGCTATACATGGATTTCTCTGCAACGTCATCACTGCTTGCGCACGCAACCGGGAGGCAGAAGAAAGACGTGTTTCGTGTAGTAGGCTAGTAGCATAGCGGGGGTGTCTGTAATGTAAACAAGCATAACGTAACTTATATAAAGGCAAATCCGGGCTGTCCAGTAGATCGCTGCACTGCTAACATTGGCTATTACATTACTAGCCTAACATGATAATTCATACATATATCACAGTAACACTGCAAAATTAAAGACAGACAAACAGATACAACTAAAATCACGTTTTATTGAGTCAGCAGTTATATACAAAAAATACAAACAATAAGGAAAGCTTCAATACTTAAGGTTGTTGCAGCTCAGCAATCTGGCTTTCTGCCTCTGGTATGCGCACGCACCCTGTAATGTTTGTAGACAGGAAACCTGTGTATATGAAAAGTCAGTTTCTCTTCAGTATGCATTCAGATACACATGTAGACATTATGAAATATTTTTTTGGCATAGGTTTAGCATTTTTAGTTAGAATTTTTAGCATTTTTTTGGTTTTTCAATGTGTACTGAAGCATTCCTCGCATTCACTCTTATTGGGGTCAATTTGACCTGTGAGGGAAGGATTTGTTACTTTTATTTTATTTTATTTTTTTACCACTCCTCAAATCCATATTTTTTTTTTGTGTTCGTGGTTGAAGTGTGACAAAAGTCATGGGGTCTTGGACCCCTCAGATAAACACTATTTATTTTTTATTTTTTCAAAAAGAAATTCGGGTCAAAATGACCCGAGGGAAGGATGAGGGTTAAATACAGCCAGTTGTCTGTACTAACATCAGGGCTCCATTGCTCGATCCCCATTAGATTAACAGTGTTGTGTATTATGTAAATGAAATTTCAAAATTCTCTGTATAATTAACGAATTACAAATAACTCAATATTGTAACGCACTTTGCACAGGTACGCCAGAGCTCTGATTCAAGCAAGCTTTTGTAATTTTTCGCGCTTTTTCAAAATTACCAGGAGAATGGTTCAAGCGCATCTTTAAAAAGAAGAGAACAGAAGGTATGATATTTCTTTGATTAGTGTTTAAGGACATTCCCCTGACACATTAGAAATAATATACTCAGGGCTTGACATAACTTTTTTGCTCACCAGTCAGTGTGGCTAGTGGTTTTTCAAAGTTACTAGCCACTCTGCATTTTCACTGGCCACAATTTTGACATCGATACCATTGGGAAAAACTGCCATACAGATATTTTTAATATTATCTCATAATTATACTGATTATATGACCCATTATACTGTTTTATACAGTCAAACCAAAAATCATTCAGACACCAGATATCATTTTTGATATTTTTTTTTACTAGTGGGTGCAGGACACTATAGTTAATTTATGTAAGAGAGTATAGCAAAATTAAGTAAACTGTGTGAGATATATTATACCCAAAAAGTCTTCATACAGTGACTACCAGTAAAATGTATAAAAATTTGGGACCAAAAAGTATTCAGACACTTTGACCTGACCATGTTTTGCTGGAGTGTTTTTCTTTAATTGCTAATGCAACCTTTTTACACCACAGACTGAACAAAATTAAACTGAAGAAAATCAAACATTGCTTGGTGATTGGTTGAGCTAAATTGGTATTATCTAATTGTGTAGTTAAATTTAACAGCTGACAGATATTCAACATAATTCATTTATGAGAGTCGGACAAAGAGGACGGACAAAACTGATTCAATAACTCTGAGTTCTTGTCATATTTTATTACCATTTTCTAAACTATAGAGAATAAACTGTGATAATGTGAGAAATGTTGAAGGTGTCTGAATACATTTTAACTGTATAGCCAATATACTTGTCTTTATGTGCCGCACTTTGGTTATGAGCACAAAATCTGTGGGAATGAGTAAAATTATGCTCAATATCGCAATCCCATCCCGAAATTTAAGCCCTGTAACACCAACAATATTCATTTGGAGCAAATGAAACGAGTGAGTGAGGAGAGGCGGGTTTGTGTGTCACTCGCTGTCAGAGAGATGAGAGAGAGCGCACAGCTAATATCCTGCTGAAGAGTTTAAATAATTTCAGCATCGAAAAATCTATATTTTTGACAACACTACATTGCACTTATTATTTCAGATGCCTTTTTAAAAGACTACAATTGAAAAATGTATATTATATAAAATTCAACCCGCCAAAGTGGCTAGTAGGAGTGACTGCGTTACACGCCACTGCTGAAATACAGTGCGTTTGGCGAGTGTTAATGTCAAGCCCTGAATAAAATAATACTCAACTTTAGCACATTTGTCAGCTAAACATTCATTCTGTGTTTCCCATTAATGACCCTGTGCCGCCACTGTGAATGAACCGAAAATGTAAAACTTATCGCTATAAAGGCCTCTAATGTTGTATTTTGCCAAAGAACTAAAATCGAAACTGTGATATGGCTTTGTGCCTTAATTAAATTAGGACAAAAGTATTGTAATTTCCCTATACTGTAGTGTAAAGTAAAATATATTTATGAAATATTAATTTTAATTTATTTTACAGTGCATTTGTTTTACAATGGGCTATATGGATATAACTGTCATAGGAAGAATTATATAAATCATTATTATATTATTGTAATAATTGTTTGGCATCCTAAAACACCAGTGTCAATGTAATGTAGACTGAGACTCAAAATCACAACTAAAAGATGTTTGAGCCCTCTTTAATGTCCAGGTACAAGTCAATGCTTTTCCTTTGTTCCATTTGCACACTGTACATGGGTTGGAACTCTTAATTTTGAGCTCTCAAATTGCACCAGATTGATGCATTTAACCTTAAAATGTACAACATTTTCGGACCACCCTACAGGGACAAATGTCTACCCAACATAGCGTTACAAAATCCTGTGGGAAACACTGATCATTTTATGAACTTTACACCAACATTTTATGAACTTTACACCTTTAAGTTCCTTTTAAGTCAGTAAAGCTGTTACGCTGTATTAAAAAGCCCTTGGACAAACTATATTTGGGCTAAGTTCCGAATGTCTACTATGTCTGGCTCCGCCTCTGCTCCTAACCATCCATTGTTAGAGCTTCGGAGTGCCGAAAAGTGTGGGCCTCAAAAATAAGTGTCATTTGGAACTCATTTATAGAGTTATTTTTATTAAAAAATATATGTTAATAATGATTAAACACTTCAGTGCCCTCTGAAGGCATAATTTTAGTTTGGCACGCAGGGATTGTGTGTGTCTGTGTCTGTCTGTGTCTGTGTCTTTTGTCTTGTGTCTGTGTCTGTATGTGCAAGTGAGAAAGAATGTCTTGTGCTCAGTCATACATACTACAATGATACAAATGATTTAATGAATAATGCCTATATATTTTTCTACTCTTTAATCCAATATATAAAAATGTTTAAGGTACAGGAGTAAAATGAAAATGTATTACAGAAATGATTAGATATGTTTAACATGCATTGTTCAAGCAAAAATTGTAGCAAAATGATCTACGTTTTGCATGATTAATTGCATTTACACTCACAGTTAAGACACTTGCGATTACATTTTTACATTTTGTGGAATTGAAAATGCAATCCGCCCTGTCAATCAATGCATCAAGTCAGGGTCAGGCACAGTCATCTTCATTAGTAGTGACACTAAATGATCTTCCCAGTGATGATGCAATCTCCAATTGCGGTCTTTGATCTTGAAATTGTCTGATGAATGATAAAAAAAATGAATCTCATATCTTGCTTTCTTTGAAGTGAACTTTGTTAAATTTGCATATAGCGTGGGAATTGAAGATTAGATTTATATTAGTTTTGCAGAGACACAGTTATGTTGAACAGTTATACTAACGGATGGCTATCACATCATTTAAAACGCATGAATGGCCAAGTGTACATAGGCCCATTGAAACATTTGTTCTTCTAAAGTCTAATTTAAAGCTGAAAAAAAAGGCATTTAGAGTTAGCAATGAAATTTTGTTCTATAAGAGAAGTCACAGACAATTTTGCGACAGGCAGTATTTTATTTACGGCCCTTCTTGTTCATTTCTGTTGTATCTGCAAACCTTGATTTACTGTTGTACAACTCATTGACATCAAGGCAATAGTGTGATTGTTTTATGAGGTACACGTGATCCACGTTGACGGTTGTGCTTGCTCCAATTGTGGAGTGGCAGAGGTCGGTATCCCCTTATAAGATCTCTCCGTTGCAATCACCGCACAAAAATCCTTTTTCTCGATTGCTTAAACACTTTTCTTGAAATTATGCCTTCTTTTCTCATAACTCTAAACACAAATCCCCAT
The DNA here is from genome assembly GCF_029890125.1 of Rhinichthys klamathensis goyatoka. Lineage (NCBI taxonomy): Eukaryota > Metazoa > Chordata > Actinopteri > Cypriniformes > Leuciscidae > Rhinichthys > Rhinichthys klamathensis. The sequence goes on from NW_026606566.1 coordinate 2,678,344, forward strand.
ACTTCCTATTTTCAGGTCAAAATTAAGCTCTCCACTCAAAACCATTCAATCTTCAACTAATTTTTCCCTCAAAAACACACACACACACACACACACACACACACACACACACACACACACACACACACACACACACACACACACACACACACACACACACACACACACACACACACACACAACATAGTGTTAAACACTAGTGAGATCAATTCAAAACACTGTTACAAAAACCACCAGGAATCATTTTATTGCTCAATGTCTATTACAGTACAACATAAATAGAGGGGTGTAGATGCAGTGAAATTCAACAATAAGCTTTAAGAAAAGTTTATTTTTATTACACTACTGTAAAGAGATCTTGCAGTAGATGAAAAGCATTAGAAAATAAAAGTTGAAATACCAAAGAATTAAACATGAACTTGTAATTGCAATACAATACAGTATACTGTCAATTACTGTACAGAAAAAAAATCAGCATCCTTGGCATAATTGCATTGCAGCAATGATAATGACCATATTTGCCGTACTAGAGCAGTTTCTTAGTCTTCTGGCAACAGACTTTCTCTCCCTCCTCTAGGCAGTCGTCTCTCAGTTCTGCAAAAATATTAAATGTTCTTGGCTACAAATTAGTTTGACAATTACGAGTTTGAGGGTGTACAAGATGTGCGACAGAATTTGCTGTACATAGAATAGTGAAAATGCTCTCATCTAAAGAACTGGTAATTATACTGTATGTGTAAGTAATATAAAAACCCTGTATATGAGGTGGAGGGGGGGTTAAAAGCACATATACTAGTATATACATATACTATCTAAAAAATAATAATAAATTGTATTTTAATGTAAACTTAATAAAATATAGTTGTATTGGTTGCTTGTATTGGTTACCTGAAAACTTGGCAGTTGCTCGTTGACAGATGAAATGAAGTATTGATGCATTTTTCCTTCTTTCTTTCTTTCTTTCTTTCTTTCTTTCTTTCTTTCTTTCTTTCTTTCTTTCTTTCTTTCTTTCTTTCTTTCTTTCTTTCTTTCTTTCTTTCTTTCTTTCTTTCTTTCGCAGTTAGCAACAGTAGAACGTCTCCTCACATTGGACCCAACACTCGCTAATTGTCATGACAGTGATGGTTACACCCCTCTACACCGTGCTGCCTATGGTGGCCATGAGTCCGTGGTCTGTGCTCTTTTGAGTGCTGGAGCGAATCTTCATGCGAGAACGGCCGATGATTGGATGCCGCTACACAGTGCCTGTCGCTGGGGTCACGCTGCTGTAGCTTCTTGTCTTTTGCAATGGGGGGCAGAGGTCAATGCCATGACAAGGGGCCGACTCACACCACTACAACTGGTGGCGGGAAATGCTGCTGCTGGAAAGACGATTGAGCTGTTGCTTTCACAACGCACCCTACAGGCAGGACTGAAAAACAGTGCCGGAGAGACCGCGTATGACATCGCACATCGCACAAGTGAACATCACAGACTGTTTGAGATGGCAGAGCCCTGTAATAACATATATTGACACATATGTGCACTACATATATTGACAGACATGTGCGCAAGTGTTTAATTTCTGACATAAATATGTGTCATGAATTGTTGGTGTTGCTATGTAATAATTTTCTATGGAAAATAGAGTTGTTTGACATTTAAAAAGACCCATGATTGTAATGCATCAGCATGCAGGTAATAAGATGTTCACAACAGTGTAATTATAATCATTGAACGTTTTTAAACCACGTCAACCAAACATTGTGTATGTACACAAGTTATCTCAACTACTGTCTTCAAAATACTTTCAATGCATATCATTTTTTAACTTAAATCATTTCATGTATATGTGGATGTACTGCATGTAATTTAGGCACTGTAATTGGTCACCATTTTAATTACTTTTACCATTCATTTTATTTGTCTTGCAACGTGATAAATGAAATTTTAAAGTACAAATATTCTGTGTAGTCTGTCAAAGAATATCCTCATGTCCTCTGGAATCTTTAGGCAAACACCCACAAAAGCTTTTACGACTGAGAAAGTGAAGTGTGTGTTTGCCTTTAAGGTGTGTGAGATCCTGAGTCCTGTTACAGTTCACCAACCTATTTTGCTCTCTTATCCACAAATTTAGTGGCATTTTTTTTTTTTTTACAATGAAACAGTATACAATTGTTGTTTTAATACAATGTCAAACTTATTAGAAATAGCACAAGTTGACCATGTTTTACAACAATAAATGCAAACCTACAAAAAATCAGAAGAATATACACTGGAATAAATACATTAAAATATACAAAAATGGGTGGACAGTCACAGCTATGCATTCATATATATATTTTTAATTCCTATAGTGAAGAGAGATGTTGAAGTAGGTGGATTTGTTTTGCTTTCAAGCTAAACTCGTGGCTCCATGGATGCAGACAAAGACCCCTTTGAGATGTGACCCGGTTTTGACCCTGCTGCCACGTCGAGCACCTGTAATCTAACAGTAAAGACTAAATCAGAGTAAAGTACACACACACTCACTCTCCATAAGGACGTTGCAAACTCACTCTGCACTTTCAGCTTCATAACGAGCTTTCCTGGATCCTATACAATACAAGAAAAACAATTCAACATTCAAAGCTAAACCAGATAGACAAGTTGGACTGATAGAAGAACGTATTTTACCTCTGATGTTCAGAGGAGTCAATTGTGCTGAACGGATGAAGGACAATAGTGTCACTTATATAGGCTATACTATATGGACACCCACTCCAGACGGGGACAGACGACGAATCATTCAGATATACGTGCAAAGGTGAGCAGTGCGTACCGACAGAAACAATGTCGCGTTGTGTTTATAGTTCCGAGGATATACTGGTGGGTTTTCGTTCTGGCTGTGTGGTATGCGATAGGAATATTCGTTTTAAGTCTAACGTATTTCCACCTGTCGCGGTTAGACGCATCCACGCACGGTGGGTTGCGAGCCGAGAAATCCAATGTGACGCTCCTGATCTGGTGGAGGCCCTTCGGTAACCTAGATCCCCTGCCCGACTGTGCTGAGCGTTATGGTATCCAGGATTGTACCCTAACCACGAATAGAAGAGCGTACACCCGCGCTGATGCCGTTATCATACACCACCGCGAACTGATGCGCAAATGGAGCCTCCCCAGCACTCCGCGGCCTCCCCGCCAGAAGTGGATCTGGATGAACTTTGAATCTCCGAGTCACTCCGGCTCTTTGATTGGTCTAGATGGGGTGTTTAACCTTACCATGTCATACCGTCGAGGCGCAGACGTGTTTCTGCCGTATGGGTACCTGCAGCCCCGGAGGGGAGAAAGAGAGACTCCACAGGTGAGTGCGCGGCACAGGCGTGGAATCGTCGCGTGGATAGTTAGCAACTGGAATGAGCATCACGAAAGGGTGCGATTTTATCGGAATCTCCGGCGATATGTACATGTGGATGTTTTTGGACGTGATGCGCGTGATTTGATATCTGATAGCGTAGTGCGCACCGTATCCCGGTATAAATTCTACCTGGCATTCGAGAACTCTTTGCACACAGATTACATCACGGAGAAACTGTGGAGAAACGCTCTCTTATCAGGGGCAGTGCCAGTGGTTTTGGGACCGCCACGGGAGAATTATGAACTTTTTCTTCCCGCTGATGCCTTCATACACGTTCAAGATTTCAGGGGCCCGCGGGCTCTTGCCGCGTACCTGAAACACCTGGACCGAAACCACTCCCTCTATCAGCGTTACCTGAACTGGACGCGTCACTACAGTGTGCATGTGACGTCATTCTGGGCGGAGCATTACTGTATGGCCTGTAGAGCTGTCCAAGCCAGCAGGCGCCAGTACAAATCAGTGTCTGATATTGCTCTTTGGTTCGAGTCTTGATGTTCCCTGTGTGTGTGTGTGTGTCAGTATAACAGACATCTACTCTTTCACTTTTACCTCTACCAGTGTCACAATGTCTTGCATATGTTGCAGGTTTGGGAATTGTAATTTTTCTGTTATTATGGATTGTGTACACTCACCGGCCACTTTATTAGGTACCCCATGCTAGTAATGGGTTGGACCCCCTTTTGCCTTCAGAACTGCCTCAATTCTTCGTGGCATAGATTCAACAAGGTGCTGGAAGCATTCCTCAGGGAGTTTGGTCCATATTGACATGATGGCATCACACAGTTGCCGCAGATTTGTTGGCTGCACATCCATGATGCGAATCTCCCGTTCCACCACATCCCAAAGATGCTCTATTGGGTTGAGATCTGGTGACTGTGGAGGCCATTTTAGTACAGTGAACTCATTGTCATGTTCAAGAAACCAATTTGAAATGATTAGAGCTTTGTGACATGGTGGAAGTAGCCATCAGAGGATGGGTACATGGTGGCCATAAAGGGATGGACATGGTCAGAAACAATGCTCAGGTAGGCCGTGGCATTTAAACGATGCCCAATTGGCACTAAGGGGCCTAAAGTGTGCCAGGAAAACATCCCCCACACCATTACACCACCACCACCAGCCTGCACAGTGGTAACAAGGTATGATGGTTCCATGTTCTCATTCTGTTTACGCCAAATTCTGACTCTAACATCTGAATGTCTCAACAGAAATCGAGACTCATCAGACCAGGCAACATTTTTCCAGTCTTCAACTGTTCAATTTTGGTGAGCTCTTGCAAATTGTAGCCTCTTTTTCCTATTTGTAGTGGAGATGAGTGGTACCCGGTGGAGTCTTCTGCTGTTGTAGCCCATCCGCCTCAAGGTTGTGCGTGTTGTGGCTTCACAAATGCTTTGCTGCATACCTCGGTTGTAACGAGTGGTTATTTCAGTCACTGTTGCCCTTCTATCAGCTCGAACCAGTCTGGCCATTCTCCTCTGACCTCTGGCATCAACAAGGTATTTCCGCCCACAGAACTGCCGCTCACTGGATGTTTTTTCTTTTTCGGACCATTCTCTGTAAACCCTAGAGATGGTTGTGCGTGAAAATCCCAGTAGATTAGCAGTTTCTGAAATACTCAGACCAGCCCTTCTGGCACCAACAATCATGCCACGTTCAAAGTCACTCAAATCACCTTTCTTCCCCATACTGATGCTCGGTTTGAACTGCAGGAGATTGTCTTGACCATGTCTACATGCCTAAATGCACTGAGTTGCCGCCATGTGATTGGCTGCTTAGAAATTAAGTGTTAACGAGCAGTTGGACAGGTGTACCTAATAAAGTGGCCGGTGAGTGTATGTTTGTTCATTCATTTAACAATCTTGAATACAATCTCATAATTAACCTATTCTTGTGCCCATCTTATACACTCACCCTTTGCTCTCTCCACTGTGGGATTACAAATTTAATAATATTAAGATCTGCTGATCCTACATCCTTAAATAACATCACTTGAAAATCTAAGGTGAAATATGGGCATTCAATATGAACATGATGCCAGAGAGGGGTTTTTGTCAGTCTTTGATCTTCCTACAGAGAGTCAAACTGTGTGTAAATCTTTTAGTTCTAGTGAGGTGGTCCTTCTACAGAATCCAGGCATGCTGGTGCTCACAAGGCTTTAGGCCATTTTATGTAAATAAGGTCTCTTTGATATGACAATTGGGGGTCTATTTTCTCACCTCTGTTTCACCTCTGGCTGAAAGGCCAATAAGGACAAGGACTGCACACTGAATGCCTATAAAATACAATGTTTGGGTGCCTTAGACGGACTTGATGACTGTAGCACGACACAGAACGTTCTCAATAAAAAATCCTGTTGAAGATACATCCAAGTCTCCTGGTCGTCGCTTCTGAGATTTCCAACACCACACTAGTAAAGACTGTTACTTCTACACTGAACAAAATTATAAACATGACAATTTTGTTTTTGCCCCCATTTTTCATGAGCTGAACTCAAAGATCTAAGACTTTTTCTATGTACACAAAAGGCATTATTTCTCTCAAATATTGTTTACAAAATTGTCTAAATCTGTGTTAGTGAGCACTTCTCCTTTGCCGAGATAATCCATCCACCTCACAGTGGATTTCCAGAATTTAGGTGCTAAATAGGAAAAGGATCTACCGCCAGCAGTCGATTTTGATATTCTATTATCAAATGGCCAGAATTTTGAGAGTCAGAATTTGATCGCAATAGACGTGAAGGACTAGCCTGACTTCGTCATACTCATATTCTAGTCAGAATGTGAGTCTGATACTGCTCCATAGGGCTTTGATTATGAGGCGTGTCTTAACCGAACCAGGAAAAAAAAAACCTCTGCACTCAATTGGATAGACCTACAACCAATCAGAGCAACACAGTAAGTGACGTATGTTGAGCTACGCATAGTTGTCAACAGAACTCACCTGCATGCACGCTGGAAGTAGTAAAATAATGAGTGTTGCTTCTTTTACTTGGTCCTCCATGAGTGCGACCAGAGGAGAAACCACAACGAACACAGGGCTTTCATTGCGTCCCATCTTCTTAGCGACCATCGGAGCCAGCTGATAAATTAAACTTTTGCCGAATCCCGTAGGAAGGATGGCAAACATCTTTCCGATCGACAAATGCCTTGATTGCAGTTCTCTGTTCGTCTTTTAAAATGAATGCGCTGTCGATTTCTTTTACAACAGACGCGATAGCGTAAATCTATACATCACAATTCTCCAGCTGCAGTCAACTTTGAGGAAAACCAGTTCAACCCAAGCGCTCTTTGATAACGTGATGATTACGTAACTGCAGATCATCTGTCCATCATCGTATAAAGCCCGCCCTGGCAATTTGATTGGCCCGACGATTTCTGAGCCGATCATAATTACACCTCAATGGATCGAGTCCAAACCGAACTTCCCGACCAAAATAATGTTGTGGGCGGGGTTCAGGCTGGCATCCAGGCTATAAGGACTATAATGCGTTAAGAGCTCGCTCAAGTACTGGGGAGCTAAACCATTCAGTGCTTTGTAAGTAATCAGCAACATTTTAAAATGTATCCAATCTTTAATAGGGAGCCAATGCAGTGTTGACAGAACCGGGCTAATATACTTCCTGGATCTGGCAAGAACTCGAGCTGCTGCGTTTTGGACCAGCTGGAGTTTGTTTATTATGCGTGCAGGGGAAACACCCATAAGAGCATTACAATAATCTAGCCTTGATGTCATGAACGCATCGACTAACTGTTCCGCATTTTTCATTGAAAGCATTATTTAGATATATTTTTAAGATGGAAGAATGCTATTTTACAGATGCTAGAAATGAAAGATTGGTATCAAAGAGCACACCCAGGTTCCTAACCGACGGCGAAGACTTGACAGAGCAGCCATCAATTGTTAGACAGTATTCTAGGTTATTACGTGAGGAGGTTTTTGGTCCAGTCATTAGAAACTCTGTTTTTTTTTTTTCAGAATTACAGTTTATTCGCTTTGGTACTATTATCGCAAGTATGTGGTAAAACCTCACAACAGTTAGTACAAAACTCAAATCAGATCATCAAAAAGTCTGTTTTTTCAAACATGTAATCACATGTTAAATTGACTAAGTACAACGCACAAAATTACACATTCACTTTTTCACCACACCTAATCAGTGTGTCATCAAAGAAATACCTTTCATATAAAGTAATTGTCTTTCACAATGCAATGCTCACAATACTTTTGATATGCTTCTCATCTGATTTACGTAAATACATTTAACCAACATTTAATCCAACTGATCTTAATGGTTAATCAATGAACCGTTTGGTAAACCTATAGATTTTCATTTCAGCAATATACAGTATATGGATTTTGAGAACAGAAATAAAATGTGTGTTTGTACAAACTTATAAATACGTGTAACCACACATGATGAGTACTCGTTATTGCTAATTGATTTCACATAGTGGTAACCACAACTGGTCACTATATATAAAAGTGGGGGTGTAAACACTGGCAATTTCTTTCAACATGGAGCAGGGTAGACAGCAAGGAATAGGAAGAGCTTGTGGACAAGGGATCCGTCAGAGAGGTGGGCATGGGCACCAACAGAGAGGTCAGAGAGGTGGGCATGGGCACCAACAGAGAGGTCAGAGAGGTGGGCATGGGGCCCATCAATGGGTTGATCGTCAGATAGAGGGAGGCAGAACTGTTGTCTCTAATGAAGTCCGGGCCATCATCATTGATCATGTGGTGAACCGAGGGCTTACTATGGCAGAGGCTGCCAGATTAGTTGATCCAAATCTAAAAAGAAGTCAATTCTATCATCCGAACTTTTCGCCAAGAAAACCGGTAAGTGTGGAGGATGTATGCTATAATTTACAGTAAATTGTAATGCATGTAAATTTATCAGACATGTTACAGTATTATTGGTACAGTGTGATATGATTTATTGACTGTATACTCTGTTCTATGCTTAGAACTGACAGAAAACCCCATAGTGGTGGCCGTGGCCGTGTGCTGACCGACCAGCAAAAGTGGGCAGTGGTGGAAATGGTGAGGGCCAGGAATGATATACGGCTGTCAGAAATAAAGCAGACAATTGAGGAGAACAATGACACCTTTGCCAATGTGGCATCCATCAGCCTACCAACAGTAGGCCGCCTTTTAAAGAGGCACCAGGTATCAATGAAACAAATTTACCTGGTGCCTTTTGAGAGAAACAATGACCGGGTGAAACAACTAAGGGCTGAGTATGTTCAGGGACAGCACAATATATTGTATTACTGTTACTATTTGATGGATCACTTGCGTCATATGTATATTGGAACAACAACACTGTAAAAAGAACTAACCAAAATATATTTTTTAGAGGGTTATGGTGCTTGACGTTGATGTGAACCATCACAAGTACATTTTTATTGATGAAGCGGGCTTTCACCTGGCCAAAACTCGTCGCCGTGGATGGAACACCATCGGCCAACGGGCCACTGTCCAAGTGCCTGGACAACGTGGGGGAAACATGACGTAGGTCATTACTTGGCTCCTATAATGCTGCACATCTTATTGAGTTTCTCAATGAAATTGAGCCGGCCTGTCAAGGTGAAGGGGTCACCTATGTAATTGTGTGGGACAATGTCAGGTTCCACCACGCAGAGGTAGTTCAAGCATGGTTTCAGGCCCATCCCCGATTCATGACCCTCTACCTGCCTCCATACTCTCCTCTCCTTAACCCTATTGAGGATTTTTTTTCAGCATGGAGGTGGAAGGTCTATGATCGCCAACCCCTTGAGCGTACCACCCTCCTTCAGGCCATGGATGATGCATGTGTTGACATCAGTGTAGACCAATGTCAAGAGTGGATTCGTCACGCCAAAAGGTTTTTTTCCAAGGTGCATGAACAATGATAACATTCATTGTGATGTGGACGAGAATCTATGGCCAAATGCTCAAGACAGGCTTGATCCAAATTAATGTAATGTGTGCACTAAATGTTATGTTTTGTTCTCATTTACTGTAGTTACATTTCATTATAGAAAGTATACCTATGTTACAATTATATCTGAAAAATAAAAACTAATTTGCCCAAATGATTGTCTTCATTGATCCTTCACTTGATTACACATAGGAAGTATATTTTGGAAATGATCGATTATGTAAATGTTGGTTAATGTAAGTGTAATGCCTAATGTGAAAACTGTGTAATCTGTCTTTTATAGTACTGTAGCATATTCATTTCAGCACTTCTAAGTGGAACCTCGGATTCAGGAGGAACAGTGCGGTTTTCGTCCAGGCCGTGGAACACTGGACCAGCTCTATACCCTCTACAGGGTGCTGGAGGGTTCATGGGAGTTTGCCCAACCAGTCCACATGTGCTTTGTGGATTTGGAGAAGGCATTCGACTGTGTCCCCCGAGGCGGCCTGTGGAGGGTGCTCCGGGAGTATGGGGTCCCGGGTCCTTTGCTAAGGGCTGTCCGGTCCCTGTATGACCGAAGCAGGAGCTTGGTTCGCATTGCCGGTAGTAAGTCAGACTTCTTCCCGGTGCATGTTGGACTCCGGCAGGGCTGCCCTTTGTCGCCGGTTCTGTTCATAATTTTTATGGACAGAATTTCTAGGCGCAGCCAGGGGCCGGAGGGTGTCAGGTTGGGGGACCACGCGATTTCGTCTCTGCTCTTTGCGGATGATGTTGTCGTGTTGGCCCCCTCACACCAGGACCTTCAGCGTGCACTGGGACGGTTTGCAGCCGAGTGTGAAGCGGCTGGGATGAGAATCAGCGCCTCCAAATCCGAGGCCATGGTCCTCAGTCGGAAAAGGGCGGCTTGCTCACTTCAGGTTGGTGGAGAGATCCTTCCTCAAGTGGAGGAGTTTAAGTATCTTGGGGTTTTGTTCACGAGTGAGGGAAGGATGGAACGGGAGATTGACAGACGGATCGGTGCAGCTTCTGCAGTAATGTGGTCGATGTACCGGTCTGTTGTGGTGAAGAAAGAGCTGAGCCGTAAGGCAAAGCTCTCGATTTACCGGTCAATCTACGTTCCTACTCTCACCTATGGTCATGAGCTTTGGGTCATGACCGAAAGGACAAGATCCCGGATACAGGCGGCCGAAATGAGCTTTCTCCGCAGGGTGGCTGGGCGATCCCTTAGAGATAGGGTGAGAAGCTCGGTCACTCGGGAGGAGCTCAGAGTAGAGCCGCTGCTCCTCCACATCGAGAGGGGTCAGCTGAGGTGGCTCGGGCATCTGTTTCGGATGCCTCCTGGACGCCTTCCCGGGGAGGTGTTCCGGGCACGTCCCACTGGGAGGAGACCCCGGGGAAGACCTAGGACACGCTGGAGAGACTATGTCTCCGGGCTGGCCTGGGAACGCCTCGGTGTCCCCCCGGAAGAGCTGGAGGAAGTGTCCAGGGAGAGGGAAGTCTGGGCATCTCTGCTTAGACTGCTGCCCCCGCGACCCGGCCCCGGATAAGCGGAAGAAGATGGATGGATGGCCCTTCTAAGGCCGATTTGAAACATGTACAGTATATTGCATTGTTTGCTGTTGGATGAACTGATTGTTAAAAGTACTAAACTGAAAGAAGATCATACTGTTGTGTTTTGGTGATTAAACCAAATGTTCTCATTACATATTACAATAATCTTGTGTTTTTGAAACAATGATTATGTGGACTGAAAACATGTGCAACTGACTGAAAGCATTACATCAGGTTTTGAAAGAATGACTAGCTGCATTACAAGTGATCAGTTTGGATTTTTGTACTAAGATTTTTTAAAATGTACACCTTACTTGTGACAATAGTACCAAAGCGAATAAAAAAAACTGTAAGTAGTAGGAAATTACTAGTCATCCAAATTTTTATATCAGTTATGCATTCCGTTAATTTCTTGAATTGGCAAGTTTCGTCGGGGTGCGAAGAGATACAGAGATGCGTATCATCAGTGAAAACATAATCCCATGCTTCGCTTCCTAATGATTGTTAGTGTGTGTGTGTGTGTGTGTGTGTGTGTGTGTATCTAGGCTCCATCTCTCGTCTGGGCTGGGTCTGGCCACAATACTTTATCCACGTCACATACTATGTTCTCTCTTGCCAGACACCGTGGAAAGAACCTCCTTGTATGGCGTATCCAACATTGCCTGAAGTGTCATGATGACATAGGGACGACCATCATACACTTTCCAGCACCATGTGGAGAAAAATTCATCAATTGGGTTTAGAAATGGTGAATATAGAGGCAGGTAAACAACAGAAAAATGGGAATGAGTAACAAACCAGTTTTGGACCTGATGGGTGCAATGAAAGCTGACATTATCCCAGATGAAGACAAATTTTACCTGGTGTTCATTCTGCAGACCTTAAACAAGCATATCATAAACAGCAACCAGGAAACGTATAATGTGATCAGTGTTATAGGGGCCAAGTGTGGCATGATGGTGCAGGACACCATTCTGTGTAATTGCAGCACACATTGTAATGTTTCCGCTACGTTGTCCAGGGACATTGACAATGACCCTTTGTCAAATGACATTTCTCCCCCTTCTTCTGGTTTTGGTGAGATTGAAGCCCACCTCATCCACATGAATGTATTCATGAAAGATGGCATGGGCATCCATCTCCAAAATTCTCTGTAAAAGACAAGAGGGGCGGGACTCTTGGTAAAGTACAGCAATCCAGGATCAGTAAGATAAACACACAGGATCAGAAAGATCAGCCCTTGTGTGGCTCATTCCTGTTTTCCAGATCTGGGCCACAGGCAGGCCATAGCAATGCCACATGTCAGCCAAGAGCAAAGAAATAAACCAGAACTGGACCTTATCTGAGCCACAGAATCTGTGTATATTAAATATGGAGTCATCTCAGCCTTCATAAACCTGTTAACAAGCAGAATCACTGAAGGAAAGAGACGAGCAGAAACACAAGAACTACAACTGACTTCAGCCAGTCTTAGATGAAATCAACTGAAGAGAAAAGAAGACATTCAATCTCTGAAGATCTCAGCAGAGGAGGATTAAACAACTCCACAAACAGCATTACCAGCTTCACTTACTAACCAGACTGACTTTATTTCTGTCAGACGTCTACAAAAGTTTTTATTGAGAATTAACAGGGGTTTAACTCTAATGTGTTTCATTTGAAGTCACCATAACAGTGATTAGTGTTTCCATTAGTTGGGCTCTTAACTTATATCTTTTGGGGGTTTTTTTATCGTTGTGACAGTGTGATTTTCAAACACATTTGCAGCAGCAAAGAAAGCTAATGTGAAATGAGATCAGGTGATGATTACCGACTGATGTCTTTTGAATCTAACAGTTGTGTTGTACCATTGATATATTCACATTACAAGCCCTGTGTTACTGCAGCATGAGATCCAGCAATGTTGTAACAATCAGTTAGAAGATTTTAACAAACATGAGCACGAAAAGCAAATCTACAATGACACACACAAACATCAACAATCAGCACATGAATCTCAACAACTGGGTACCAGCATAGTACAAAACTCCCAGCATGCATTGCAACATGAATAAATTATGCAGCTGAATTGTCCTATTATTTTGTTCTTTCCACATGTGCCAGATGTGGGCCGGATCTGGGACGTCAAAATGTTGCTATATGGGTCATTGAGCCCGTTCTCATCCCAAGGCGTCATAAACTGACGCTTTTGACATTTAGTCTAAATCCAACGCACATGGCACCCTTTAGCGTCAATATAGCCCCTTTCACACAGCGCTTTGAACCCGGCAAATTGCCGGCAAATTGCCAGAGTGCCTTCTGTGTGAACACAAACACGACCCGGGACTGATGCCGGGATCGATGCCGGGTTGGGGACCTAGTAACATTGCCGTGTTCAGACCCGGAACGCGCGCTGTGTGAACAAAAGCCGTAACCAATGCCGTGTCGTAATGATGAAGCTGAAGTGAAGTGAAAGCAGGCTAGTGAAACGGTACGTAATGCGCTAGTTTATGATCGAATCAGAGAAAAAAATGCACAAGCGTGGTTTCTCCAGAGAGAAATCGCAGCTCATAAGCAAACTATACACGTTGACGTTGCTGAGACATTACATGTCACATCGATGTCACGTGTCTTTCCGGAACATACACGGGTTGTGTGTGAACGCGCTCTCTGATTCCGGCAAATCACTGGCAGTGTGAATGAAGCAAAATCAAACGAACCCGGGTCAAATCCCGGGTCGCTTTATCCGTGTATTTTCCGGAATCTCTGTGTGAAAGGGGCTTATGAGACGCAGATATTTATGGGCCAGAAGGCGCCTCCTAGTGGTCTAACCCTAACCCTAACCCTACCCCAGACCTAAACCTACCCATAACTATATTGACGCTAAAGGGTGCCATGTGCGTTGGATTTAGACGAAATGTCAAAAGCGTCAGTTTATGACGCCTTGGGATGAGAATGCGTTGGGTCATTTGATGCCGCCAAAAAGGATAAAATAATGAATTGGTATAAAAACAATGTTTTTGAGGAAGTTGATGATGCAGGTCAAAAGTGTGTCTCTACCAAATGGGTCTGTCGTCTCAAAGAAACTACAACACAAAACATCTCAATAGATGTGATCCCCATATTAAAGTATGTTCTTCCCGGGTTGGAGACATCACAAACCCTCAAATATACATAAACCCTCCCCCCGGGAACAGGCAACAAAGGGGGTGAGGCTGTGTCGAGCTGCTTTGGAGAACATGAAGAGCTGTTTCTTACACCCCGGAAAAGGTTTGTCCTAAGGCTGACTAACTGAGAGAGGTTAAAATTTATTTTTAATACTCTTCCTGACCATTACAACTTCAACGTTTGTCTGTACGCTGCACAGTTTACGGAGAACAGTAGATAGAGTACACTGTAAAAAAATTGCGCTGTAAAACAACAGTAATCTACTGGCAGCTGTGGTTGCCAGCAAAATACTGTTATTTTACAGCCCTCTACCGTTAATATACAGCTCTGCTTTTTTACAGTATTTTGCTGTAAAAATACCATGGAAGGTAACTCATATCATTTGGAAACCGATTGCTTCAAACAGTTCAAGTTTAAAAACTAGTATTTATACTCATAGTACTGTAAACTTACTTCATTAGTCAAGTCAAGTCAAGTCAAACTTTATTTATAGAGCACAAGTTTAACACAACCGTAGTTGATCCAAAGTGCTTTCCAGTACAATAAAATAATTCAATCAAATAAAATGAATAAAAAAATAAAAAAGAGATAAAAGTAAGTAGCAAAATCATTTGGTGTATATACGTATACAACCCGTAGAACACCGACTAATTTAAAAATAACCTTACTCGAACGCAAGAGAGTAAAAATAGGTTTTTAAGCTGGATTTAAAAGCAACCAAAGATGGAGAGGTCCTGACGGTTAAAGGTAAACTGTTCCAGAGCTCTATCACCTCTTGATTTACACAGAGAGAAAGGGACAGATAAAAGTGACTGATCACAAGATCTTGGTGACCTAGAAGCTGTGTATAGTCTAATAAGATCACAAATATAATCTGGGACCGAGTTATGCCTTATATGCAAAAAGAAGGATCTTAAAGTCGACTCTAAATTGTATTGGTAGCCAATGCAATGAGGCAAGAACAGAGCTCCACTGAAGAAACCACAGAAAATTAATACCTCTAAAACTGCAAACACCTATGTGTAATAGTGAATTAATTAAAAACATGACTTTAACTAAAATCTTTGCAGTTCGCATTTAGCGAACATTAGCATACATGTATGTGCTAAAGTACTTAGCAAGGAGATTGTCACTGCATCAGCAACTACACAGTTACTGCTTTTAAATAAAGCAACAGGCAGCATGTTTCTCTGCTCATCTTTGACTTGACAACTAACATTGCAGTATTGATGTGGTGTTTACTTTAGCTTTTGTAAGCTCTTGCTTTTGTAAGACTGTTCACCGCCCCCACCGATCCATTTTGTCGACCGATGTCGACTTTTCCGACAAATATGATTAAATGGTGGATAACATCGTATCTATAAGGAAAAAACATATTGTACCGCTCTGAAACATCCTGTGAAATCCATGCTTGCAAAGTCTGTGCTTGAAATCTGTTTAGCACAATCCTCTTGTTCGTTAACATTGTCAGTGTCTGAATCAAGCTCGAAATGGTTTGAAATTGACATTCATATTTTACATATCAAATTAATATTTACATCTGAGGCGTGACATTTCCTGAACATGTGCTAAGCACTGCCAATCATTTCTGTAAAACCTAACAGTAATATTTACTCAATTAAATTGAGTTCACTGCACTCAAATAATACTGAAACTTTAAGTTCAATTCAATTCAAATTTATTTGTATAGCGCTTTTCACAATACATATTGTTTCAAAGCAGCTTTACAGAAAGTGCATTTCAGAAATGTACATAGAAAATGTCATGATTCTGCCATCATGTCTTTGATTTCTCTAGTCTTGTGGCAGGATCATGGCAGACCCATGTTTTGTGTACAAGCACATGGCCTTTTGCTTGGGCCATGTGCTTGTGTTGTCTCGTTACGTTACCCCGCCCCCTTGTTATCCTCGTCTCGTCATTATTGTCTAGTCAGTTTCACCTGTCCTTGTCATTAGTGTTCCCTTTATTATCCCCTTGTGTTTGCTGTCCTGTGTCGGTTCATTGTTTGACTTTGTCATACGTTGTGTGAGTCATTGCTAACCTTCCTGTGAGTACCTTGTGAGAGTTTTGTCTAGTGTATTTCTGATCCTGTTTCTGTTGTTAGTTTATAGTCTAGTTTGTCAAGTGTTAGTCTAGTTTAGTTTTCCCTCGTCAGAGTTGCCTTTGTTTTACCCCCTCGTGGGTTTTGTTTTCCCTGTTTTCTGTCTACAATAAACGTTCTGTGATTGCATACTGTCTGCGCCTGGGTTCATCCGCCTGGGTTCACCGACCACAGAAGAACCCAGCAGACTGTATGTCTTTCCCCGCTAGACCACAACTGACTGACCAAGAACTATGGTGGCAGTCGGCCATCGCTGATAGTAGAGCTGGAAGACTTCCATTCCCTCCCCAGGGTGAGTTGTCCCTGAAGAGGTATGCACAAGTCGTAGAAGAGATTCTTCCTGCCTGAGGTCCTGGTTTCTCGCTACTTCATTGCCGGTCTCAACTCTCCACCTCCTCTGTCTGAACGGGAGTTGCTTACTCTTCGCCCATTTCGAGCAGTGGTGGATTGCTTGTCTTGGAGAGAGTCAATGGGTTCCTCAAGGTTTTCGTCTGCCTGTCATACCGGAGGGTCGTATGATTGGCGTCGTGACGCTGGGAGACCAGAGTCACCTTGTTTCGACTCCAGAGGCATCTTCCACACCTGCTGACCTCCGTGGTAAACGAGGGAGTCGGGTTTCCTGGGATTCCCCCTCAGAGTCATCGTCATCTGAGCTGACCCAACCAGAAGTGGTCTTCTCTGTTCCTGTTTCGTCCCCCATTGAGCCCGGCCAGCCGATCGTGAGCCCCGCTGTGACCATTGCTGCGCGGCCAAAGAGAAGGAAGGGAGCTTCCTGTTTCCCATCGCCATCTCCTGACTCTGCAGCCGCGAGCGCGGTTCCTGAGGTTGCAACAGTAAGCGCTGTCCCAGAGTCTGCAGCTGAAAGCGCCGTTCCTGAATCTGCAGCCGCTCCAGCAAGCGCCGTCCCGGAGCCCGCTCCAGCAAGCGCCGTCCCGGAGCCCGCTCCAGCAAGCGCCGTCCCGGAGCCCGCTCCAGCAAGCGCCGTCCCGGAGCCCGCTCCAGCAAGCGCCGTCCCGGAGCCCGCTCCAGCAAGCGCCGTCCCGGAGCCCGCTCCAGCAAGCGCCGTCCCGGAGCCCGCTCCAGCAAGCGCCGTCCCGGAGCCCGCTCCAGCAAGCGCCGTCCCGGAGCCCGCTCCAGCAAGCGCCGTCCCGGAGCCCGCTCCAGCAAGCGCCGTCCCGGAGCCCGCTCCAGCATGCGACGTCCCGGAGCCCGCTCCAGCAAGCGCCGTCCCGGAGCCCGCTCCAGCAAGCGCCGTCCCGGAGCCCGCTCCAGCAAGCGCCGTCCCGCAGCTGGTTGCCCGGTTACAGAATCTGCCCCTGTGAGAGCTGCGGCTGATCAAGCTGCAGAAGCAGTCCTGCAAGCGGTGTCTGCTCGTAAGAGGATGCCTATCGTTGTTGCTGCCGAGACTCTAGCAGATTACCTTGCCAAGCTTGTCAAGATCCTCGGAGAGCGCTGCATCCAGTCCTGCCCCTTCACCTGCCATGTCCCCCGTCAGGAGTTCTGTTTCCTCATCCTCTGTGTCCTCTGTCTGAGTCTGTTGCTGCTGCCACCAATGCAGTATCCCAGTCTGTCGTCCCTGTCTCCACCAGCCCCCGGACTGTTTCCCCGTTTGTCCCTGTTTCCACTAGTCCCCGGACTGTTTCCCCGTTTGTCCCTGTCACCACTAAGCCCCCAAGACCTCTTCTCGTGATTCCAGGGAAGATCAAGGACAGGTGAAAATCACTGTTTCCCCCAAGACCTCTCCTCGTGTGTCTCCGTCTAAGCCTGCCCAGAGTCCTCGTCCTCAGCCCTCATCCCGTGGACCCAAGACCCCCAGTCTTCCCATCTTCCCTGGACCTCCCCCCCATGAACTCTGTGTTTCCTCTGCCTTGTATGTTGTTTTTGATGTTTCACCCTAATCCTGTTATTGTTTATTCATGTATGCCGTTATTAGTGTTTTCCATGTTTTGTTGGTTTTTATCTATGTCACGGTCTGTCTTGTGTTTAGTTTCCTTTGAGGAGCGTCTGGAAGCCGCTCCTTAAGGTGGGGGTTCTGTCGTGATTCTGCCATGTCTTTGATTTCTCTAGTCTTGTGGCAGGATCATGGCAGACCCATGTTTTGTGTACAAGCACATGGCCTTTTGCTTGGGCCATGTGCTTGTGTTGTTATGTTACCCCGCCCCCTTGTTATCCTCGTATCGTCATTATTGTCTAGTCAGTTTCACCTGTCCTTGTCATTAGTGTCCCCTTTATTATCCCCTTGTGTTTGCTGTCCTGTGTCGGTTCATTGATTTTGTCATGCGTTGTGAGTCATTGCTAACCTTCCTGTGAGTTTTGTCTAGTGTATTTCTGATCCTGTTTCTGTTGTTAGTTTATAGTCTAGTTCAGCGATTCCCAAAGTGTGGTACGCGCACCCCCAGGGGTACGCGAGCTGCCACCAGGGGGTGCGCGAGAGGAAAAATGTAATGGCGGTCTGTTTTGTAAGTGGGATTTTTTTTTTTCCATACAATAAAATAAAAACCATGAACAGTAAACGTTTCCTTTGTAATCGCTTTTATTTTAAATAAAAAAACTATAATTTATTCGTTTTTGATAGAAACGTTGAAAACAGCTGCTGTCTTCTACGCACTGCTCTGCACTGTAGCCGGTAACGTGACAAATGTGCTTTTGCGTGTTGGCTGGCGCTGAGCCAGTGCTGTCATATATCACAACCATTGAGTGTTTTCAACCACATAATGTTTATTTTAGGTTTCAGACATTTAAATACACAAGTAACGTTACTTCCAAAACAATGATTTTGATTTTGCTGATTTCTATGGAAGCGGCAATATTAATCCTTTTCATTATAATAAGACAACACGTTTTATTCATATCAGATACACATTGTATACGTAGCTTCACATTTTACCCTATTCTTCTCCCAGTTCACCGGCCTCTTACTTTCATGTATTTCGTGAGAAGGGGAGGAATTGACGTCACGAGTTGTAAATCCAACAGATCAGTTAAAATATTTTAAACTTACATGTGAAAGGGTTCAAAGTGGAAACTTGTGCGTAGCTTTGTTGCATTATATTGAAACTTTGTTGATGTTGTTATTGTCATGCGTGTTCTGGTTATTAGCGCATGATTAAACACGAGTCTTCATAGGGCGATAAAACAAAGCTTTGTTGCATTCTTTTTTTTGAAGTGGGGATTGGGGGTGCGCCAACCCGGTTGGGACATAGAAGGGGGTGAGCAGGAAAAAAAGTTTGGGAACCGCTGGTCTAGTTTGTCAAGTGTTAGTCTAGTTTAGTCTTCCCTCGTCAGAGTTGCCTTTGTTTTACCCCCTCGTGGGTTTTGTTTTCCCTGTTTTCTGTCTACAATAAACGTTCTGTGATTGCATACTGTCTGCGCCTGGGTTCATCCGCCACCGACATAAAAAAAAAAATACAGTTAGTTAATCATGTATTAATTTAGGGCATAACATATCGCCGGCGTTGAGTCGTCTCTTCACAGGCGTTTAGTCATCTCATCGCAGGTGTTGGGGCATCTGAAGTCTCCGTGAGAGGCTGGATACAAACTGGAGCTGACGAACGCTATTTACCTCTGGACTAGCGTCCGGAGATAACAGCAGAAAAGCAGATGGGAAATAATTAGCATAGCTGCTGTTCATAATATTAATGCATTCGATCTGATTCAACAGGGGTATAAAAGGTATGCATTATGTGAATGCTTGGCTAAAGAGATGCGTCTTTAATCTAGTTTTAAACTGGGACAGCGAGTCTGAGCCTCGAACAATATCAGGAAGGCTATTCCAGAGTTTAGGAGCTAAATGTGAGACTGCCCTTCCTCCTTTAGTGGACTTAGATATCCTAGGAATGACCAGAAGCCTCGAATTTAGTGATCTTAAAGAACGCGATAGAAGGTCCATTAAATACACAGGTGCTAGACCATTTAGGGCTTTATAGGTCAGTAGTAATACTTTGTAATTGATACGGAACTTAATAGGTAACCAGTGTAGAGATGATAAAATTGGTGTTATATGATCATATTTTCTTGACCTAGTAAGAACTCTAGCAGCTGCATTTTGCACTAACTGTAGCTTGTTTATTGAGGATGCAGGACAACCAGCTAATAAAGCATTACAGTAATCGAGGTCATGAATGCATGAACTAACTTTTCTGCATCAGAAACAGATAGCATGTTACGTAGCTTAGCAATGTTTCTAAGGTGGAAAAAGGCTGTTCTTGTAACATATGAAATATGATTTTCGAAAGACAAGTTGCGGTCTAGTATAACACCCAGGTCTTTTACTGTAGTGGATAAAGTAACAGGACATCCTTCTAAATTAAAGTTGTATTGTAAGAGGTTTTGTGGGTAGTTTTTTGGACCAATAAGTAATACCGTTTTATCTGAATTGAATAGGAGGAAATTACACGTCATCCAGCATTTTATATCTTTAAGACACTCTGTCAATTTAAATGAGTTAGTGTTTTCATCCGGTCGTGATGAAATATATAATTGAGTGTCATCAGCATAACAGTGGAAATTAATTCCATGTTTTTTTATAATATTACCAAGTGGCAGCATATATATTGAGAATAGCAGAGGGCCTAACACCGATCCTTGCGGCACTCCATAGTCTCCTGACGTTATCTTCGATTTTTCCCCATTTAAACAGACAAAATGGTAACGGTCTGATAAGTACGATCTAAACCAGCTTAATGCCTGTCCCTGAACACCAGTGTAGTTTTTGTAGTCGATCCAAGAGTATTTTATGATCTATAGTGTCGAACGTAGCGCTAAGATCGAGTAGAACAAGTATTGAGATACAGCCTTGGTCAGAAGCTAAAAGTAAATCATTTGTAATTTTAACTAGCGCAGTTTCTGTGCTATGATGCGGTCTGAATCCTGACTCAAATTTTTTATAAATATCATTTTCTTGCTAGAAAGAGCACAATTGAGCAGACACAACTTTTTCTAGTATTTTAGACATAAATGGAAGATTTGCTAGGTTATTTGGATCTAATTGCGGTTTCTTAATGAAAGGTTTTATTATTGCCAGCTTCAATATTCTTGGAACATGACCTAAAAATAAAGACGAGTTAATAATATTGAGAAGAGGCTCTTCCACTACAGGTAACACTTCTTTCAGTAGCTTAGTTGGATCTAATAAACATGTTGTTGGTTTAGATGCAATGATAAGTTTATTTAGCTCTTCCTGTCCTATAGTTGTAAAGCGGTTGAGGGGGCGATAATTGAGGCTGAATCATAAGACACCATAAAAGATTGTACATTTACAATTGTGTTTCAGATGCTTTCTATTTTCTCAGTGAAGAAATTCATCAAATCATTACTACTATACTGTAACGGAATATTTTGCTCTGGTGATGTCTGTTTATTTGTTAGTCTAGCCACGGTGTTAAAAAAAAAACTTGGATTATTTTGGTTATTTAGATGCTCAGCCCTGGCTGCTTTTAGAGCCTTTTTATAACGTGACATACTGCCTTTCCACGCGATTCTAAAGACCTCTAAATTAGTTTGTTTGCTTTTACGCTCTAAGTTACGAGTTTCTCTCTTGATAACATGCGTAGCACTGTTGTACCATGGTGCTTTAGTTTTCTCTCTAACCTTTTTTAATCTAATTGGTGCAACAATTTCTAATGTACTTGAGAAAATGGTGCTCAACTGCTCGTCATTTCCTCTAGTTCATCTGTTCATCTGAAACTTTAAGTGGCTTGAATGACTGAAACAGAACTCAAACTGAATGAGTTATAGAACATTTCTATATCCCAGAATGATAATTGAATAATAATTGTATAAAGTTAATTAATCATCAATTAAGTGATGATTGATCATTAGTGATGAACACCTGCTGTTAACAAGCAGAATCACTGAAGGAAAGAGAAACACAAGAAATACAAGGTTTAAGGTCACCATGATGGAGATCAGCATTTGCTTTAGTTGGGCTCTTGACCCTTGACATTTAAGTACAAGTTTTTCTTTGGCTGCTGTAATTGAGTGTTTATGAAACATTTGTTATGGCACAAAATTCAAGGAAAAGTATGATTGGGTGATGATGGTCAAGGTTTGATGATGACAATCATCACTTAATGACTTGATTCACTGATCTCATTCAGAGTCTAATGTCTGATTATATTATTAGCTGTATTCGAAACTAGATTCTACAACATAAGAACTAGCAATGTTATGACTAACAATTAACCCTAACATATTCCATGAAGGATTTTACATAAAATGTAATTCATTACCAAAACTAACACAGATATCAAGAATCAGCATATTAATCTCAACAATGGTGACCGTTAAAAAACGATCCATACTGCAATGCATGCTGGGTACTACCATAATACAAACCTTATCCCAGCATGCATTGCAGCATGAATGTTTTTTAATGGTAACCATTGTTGAGATTCATATACTGATTCTTGATGTCTGTGTAAGTCAGCATGATACCATAGAGGTTTTTAAAATCTGATTGTATCAACAATGGGCTTTGCAGCAGGATCACAGTTCTTTTATAATGAAAAATACAAGTATACATCACCTGTTTAATCAGAGATTATTCTCTAGAAAAGATCAGAGAATCAAGACACCAAATGATGATTCATCATTCCATAAATCATCATCAAAACACCACCACATGCTCGAATTTTCTTTTGGCTTTTGTGCCATATCAAATGTGTTATATAAACACTCAGTTACAGCAGCCAGAGGAAAAACTGGTGTTATAAAGTCAAGGGTCAAGAGCCCAACTAAAGCAAATACTGACCACTCTAATGGTGTCTTTAAATGAAACTCAATAAATCATCTTCATCTTAACCTCTGTTCATTCACAACAACAACTTCTGTAGACGCATGATAAAAGTCAAACTGGTTAGTAAGTGAAGCTGGTAATGCTGTTTGTGGAGTTGTTCAATCCTCCTCTGCTGAGATCTTGAGAGATTTAAACATGTTTTATCTTCAGTTAATTTCATCTAATGTTGTGGTTGGAAGTCAGTTCTTGTGTTTGTCTTTCCTTCAGTGATGTTAACAGCAGGTGTTCATCACTAATGCTCAACAATCACTCAATTAATCACTTAATTAATCACTTAATTTCTTGACTGCAATATCTACTTCTAGTGAACTCAACTGAAATAATTTCAGAATACTCATAACTATTGTTTTTTTATAAACGTAAATGAATTGAGGCAATCGGTTTCCTCAAATGAAATGAGTTAGCTTAACTTGTTGGGTTTTACAGTGTAGGAGCAGGGGCTTCAAAACGAGGCGCTCAACCAGACTGGGGAGAGAGGAGCTGTAATCATGTAAAGTATGTGAAAAAGAATGCAAGCATGAATGCAAGCATGAAAACATATTCTAGTACACCCCAAAGACAAAATCAAGACTTCGTAAAAGGGCATAATAGGTCCCCTTTGACTGAAAAAAAGCAGCTTAGGTCAAAAATAGGACAGATTCTGCGGGTTGCAAAACAAACCAGACATTATGTTTGATGCAAGCAGCTTAGTATCAAATATAAAAGATGCTGCAGTCCAGTCTATTCACGAGACAAATACGGTCATTAGAAAGCTTAAATCTTAAAAAGTGACTCTCAGGTTTTAGCGTTTGGGAAACAGTATTGCTCTGAACTTTATCGTTTTCAGTGATGCTTCCCTTGGAAGTCTCCCTGATGGGGAACACAAGGGGGAACATTGATTGGTCTCATGGGAGGAGAAGGGAAGTTTTCTCCTCTCTGTTAGCAATAAGGTGTGTGGTGAGGAGTACTCTGGCAGGGGAAACTGGCCTGTCAGATGGAATAGATATGCTATTTTTCTCTTTTCGGAGCTCACAACTGGAAACGCTGAGCTGAATGTTCCTCCGTTGGTCTGTGATAACCACTCTCTGTTTGATTCCCCTAAATCAACAAAACAGGTCACCGAGAAATGACTTTGTCTGGAAATAAGCAGCATAAAGGGCCTCATACAGAGTAAAAAGATAAAGAACGTACTCTGGTTGGACACATAAACTCAACTCGCTGACTGTCTTACCAAAAATGGAGCGTCTGCTCTGGTGTTATTGAAAGCACTTAGTGAAGGACTGTGGAAAGTACATTTGAAAAGACTGAACACTTTCGATTGCATATGCAACAACTGAATTGTTGTGGTAACTGTGGCCTTTGTTATATAAGGTTTGTTTAATATATAACATTTTTATTTATATTTTCTTTGTTTTTTGTTTAAAGTATAGGGAGATTGTTAACATGTTAATTCCCTCTACACTATTCACGTCGGGCTTCCGGGTGTGAAAAGGTTAGCGCATACGCTGGGTTGTTTTGTGTGGGTGGCGGTAATGGTGGATATGTCCTCGCTGTGCACCAAATAAAGTGTGTTATCTACTACAGTATGTAAACGTTGTGTTTATTTGAAGTATCACACTAAACTAAGAACAGTACCGACATGTCTGACATGCTGAAAATCGTCTGCCGAGGGTTTCATAAAGGTGGATAAATGTGGCAAAATATATGTTTCTGATGTCTTTTTGCTAAGTATAACAAATAAAGCATATCGGAAATATTACCACATGATTTCCACATGATTCCAGAGAATGCTTTTATCATCATAATACATTAACCCATATATTGAGAAAATACTAAATCTTTTATTGTATTTTTCGGTGTACTCTTTTACAGCACTTTATTATAGCTGACAGTGTGCAAGGATGAGGCTGTTAATCTAGGATTCAAGGCCAGGACATTTAATATTGCTGAATATCACTGTCCTTGAAAAGTTGTTTTTGCTAAGTACATTCAGGATATTCTGAATAATATTCACCTGACATAAAAGAAAAATATTTGTATTATTGATAAGCAAATATATTTAAGCTGTATTTGAAAATACAATTAATGCATTTTCCCTCAAATAGCACAGATATGTTATCTTTGTTTCATTTACAATTATTATTAGACTGTGCTTAATTTAGATTATACACAACTGACATAATGCAGCAAATTCTGAAGACTGCATTTTCTTCTTTTGTTTGCAGTTTGGCAAATAAAGAGGCAGAAACATCCACATGACCAAATAATGTGGAACGCCCATGCATAAACCCAAGGAGTAATGTGTAATTATGGTCAAGGGTGGGAGCCCATTGAATTCTGGGACAGCTAAAAATGGCCACTGAGAGAAAAATAGTGATACACGTTTAGTTTGTCTGGGATCGCCTTGTGTTATTTGACAGTAAAACGTGTCAGTCTTTATGTTAGTGTTTAAGTTATTATTGACGTTATTTTTGAATAGTATTCCTTTTTATTGAGCATATTTAAAAGACTAATATAGTTTTTCTTGTTTGTTCCAAGTTTGTACAAAAATGTCCCCACAAAGATGGCAATACCCGAATATTGTGTACTTGTCCTTGTGTCCTTTTTTTTGGTCCCCATGAGGAAAACAGCTTATTAAATCAATCAAGTGTTTTTTTTTTTTTTTTTAAATGTAAAAATGAAGAAGGTTTTCTGTGATTGGTAGGTGTAGAGGTAGGGTAAGTGTATAATATACCGCTTATACAGTATAGGAACAAATCATTAGGTCTATGGAAAGTCCCCATTAAACACATTGTGAAGGCCAAGTGTCAAGGCCAAATGTCAACATGAAACATGTCCAAAACTAACTTGTAAGGACATTTTAGGTAGTTATCAATCAGTCAAACATCAAAATTATTTATGAAAGTTTCCTTTTTATTATATGACAACCAATGTGTGTGTATTTATGTATGACCACTAAAGTGGAGCGGGTAATATTGTTCCAATTAAACTTCAGTAAATGTGTCCAAGCTTAATTTCTGTTTTTTTTGTTTTTTTAAATATACTTAAAGGATGTTTGAATCTCTGACATTTTTGTCTCTGTTCCTTTGTATGTGTCTGTCTGTATTTATGTCTCAGATTTTACCTACCTCACCCCACATCTGTTTCTCACACTCCCTTGTTCCCATTCCAAGGCCTTTGGAGTTTGCTGAACCAGCATGTCTGGGCAGAGGATGTGTGTAAAGGCTTGGACTAGCATGTCAAGACACATGCACTGAGGCAACATATTTTGTGCCATTTCGACATCATAAATGCTCGCACACAAAACATGAATATCTGAGTAGTTCCAGCCGAAAAAACTTTTCACATTTTAAGGACAATTATTGAACACCCAAATAGCCTCTCTGTATTATTATTATTGAACACAGCAGCAACAATACTAGAAGTAACAGAGGAGCAACTAAAGAGGTAGGACACCTTTTATAGAAGTTTTAAAAAGTGGCAGGAAAGATATGTGATACAGTATTACTGGAGGAAAATACTTTTTAATTACTTTTTATGATGTTTCCCCCCCTTTTCTGCCTGTCTTTTGGAACAATGTAGATGGCAAACATTGTCTTGAGAGTGCCCCACCTTGTGTAAAATAGTTTTTGATTTTGCTTTATAAAATGTTCATGATGCATAGATCTTTTAATCACCTTCACATTTGTGGAATGCTGTTTAGTATCTTTTCTGCTCGACAGATTAGACAGCCAATTCAGCTGCTTGAGGGTGTATAATCTTTACACATACACACATGCATATGCTTGCAGTGAATGCTATGCGAGTTATCTTTGACTGTTTGGATCTCTGCTTAATATGATTACTTGAAACTAAATATTTCGGTAACACTTTATAATAACTGCATGCTATGAAACATTAGTTAAGCATTAGTTAATTCATCATTTATAAAGCAGTAATAGTCATTGTGTTAATAAATGCTTTATTAACACGTATCCCTACTGTAATTCATGATTAATTCAGGTAGGCCTAGTTTTAAAACATTTAGTAGTTGTCCGTTAACTATTTTTGTGAGCTCATCTAAAGTGAGAACTATTTATGCCTCATAAAGAACTATTTATGCCTCCTTTACAAAGGAGATTTAAAGGCTCTCAGTTATCTTCTAAACAGAAAAAGGAAACAAACACAACACAGAGTGATACAGAACATAGAGATATTTATTTCAAGATGCAAAAAAATTAAACTGTACAGTTGATATTAAATAAAAAATGAACCTCTTCAATGTCATTGAAAATAAATATTCGTGTACATCTCCAGAAAACATAAACTGTAAAGTGTAAACATTGCTGGATAACAATTTGCCAATGCCAACACTGGATTACAGGAGTGCCAAAATACAACTTTAGTTAGTGTGTAATGTTGCTGTTTGAGCATAAACAACATCTGCAAAGTTACAACGCTCAAAGGTCAAAGCAAAGGGAGATATTTTCTGTTAAAGAAATTGCTTTTTAAGGACTACAACAAACGGCTGGTAGGGACTACAAGACATTCCTTCTGGGTTAGTGACATCACTAACCCTAAAATGTCCATAAACCCCGCCCCCGGAACGTGATTTATAGATTATCATGACAGAATATGCTAATCAATGAATAGAAGATAACCACTCATAAGCTACAGAAATTCATCTTGTTGCATTCTACATGTTGTCACTTCTTCTTGAATCTCTCCATCATTGTCTGACTCTGGTTTGAACATAAAAGGCTAAAAGTTTTTCAAATTTCCAGTGCATGTCTGTGTGAGGTAAAAGGACATGAGCTCTTGAAGCTCCGCCCCCTTTGCCAGGAGCAGCAGCTCATTTGCATTTAAAGGGAAACGGTGCGTTTTTGCTCACCCTCAAAAAGTGACAATTTTAACATGCTATATAAAAATATCTGTGGGGTATTTTGAGTTTAAACTTCACATACATACTCTGGGGATATCAAAGAATTATTTTAAATCTTGTGAAAAGGGGATTATACCGCCCCTTTAAACATTAGAGAACAGCAGTGCAGATCGTGGATGAGTTTCGGTACATTGTACAACTTTAGTTTGATTTAGTAAGCTTAGTGTGAAAACTTCCCCAGCTATAGAAGATACTAGCAGAGCCTTTTAAGCTTCCGGTAAGCTACTGCCCCTATAAAATGAATGTGAACTGACCTAAGATCTGGGGAAGTTTTCACACTAAATCTAACTAATTCTTCTTCTGAAGCCACTCTTGACTTAGATTTGTGTTTGAGTTTATTATCATGCTGAAAGAAGAAATTTATTTTCATATTTTTAATGGAGTTGTGATGGAGAGTCCTGGAAGTTGTCTTCCATCACTGTTTTTACTGTGTTCTTACTGTTTCTGTGCATTTATTGCATTTCTTGTTTTGACTGAGTGGGCCTGGCCTTAAAGAAAGTGCAAACTACATGACTTAACCATATATTTTTTTTTGCACATTTTGCACCTCCGCTTTAATAAACACCATTTTGGACTACAAAATCGTTCCCGTTCTTACATGATGGTGTGATTCACCTTGGAGACCACTCGGGTCCCTATCACAGGAGGCCTTCAGGTTTTGTGCCAAAATGGTCTGGTATTTGGCACTATTTATGATTCCTTCTATCTTGACTACTGCCCCAGTCACAGCTGAAAAGAAGCAGTCCATCATTCTTGAACCACCACGATTCATCATAAGTATAGTGTTATTATTATTAATGCATGCTGGCTCGTTTTCTTACAAATTACTGTGAATCAACAGTAAAATGATGCTGATATCACAGTAATTTACTGTTCTTGTTTTACTGTGAGTTCACATGATAAAGTTGTCTTTAACCATGATGCCACTTTAAGAAATTATATTTAGTACTGTAATTGTTTTGATGTCACCATAATGGTGATCGGTGCTACATTTACTTGGGAACTTGTACCTTCCACATGCATATTCATTTTCAAATTTCTGATAGCTATAAGTCAGAAGTGTGATAAATGAAAACATTTGTTAAAACAATGATCAGCTAGAATATAAAATAAGCTTATTGACTGATTTTAAGTTAGTCAAACTGTTCTTAGCATTTCTTTTTAGTGTTATTTTAGCATGAAGATTTACCAATATCTTAATTCAAGTTCACAACTGTTTGTAAATTGATCTTTCACAATAAGTGAAACATCTATCTTTGAAAGGTGTGACATTATCTTGCAACACAAGACTTTTTTTCTTATAAGCTTCACCTAATGAGGCACAGACATCAATACATCACTACTACAAACACAACAATGGTGAACCAACAACACAAACTGCTAAAAGTGAGCCAAAAATAAGTTCAGCAGCACAGATAAAACCAAGAAGTATATTTAAAAAAACTATACAGCATAACCTATTTATGCTGCATTGCAATGCTGGGTACCTTGGGTATATTTGTACTGTAGAAATACAATATGATATTGTTTGTTTACAGTAATTTTTTGAGAGAGCAGTTAAATACAAGAGAAGTACTGCAAAATTACTGTGAAAGTAATGCAATTATTAACCTGGAATATACTGTAATTTCACAACATTTTTTTAAGTGAACTTGTTGACTGCATTCACAGTATTCCATGGCACATCTTAAGCACATAAAAATGTATATTTGTTTGTTGCATGAATTTAGTTTGTTTCAATATTACGTTGAAGATCTGACATGATTTTCTCTCTCATAACACTTACATTTTAACAGGAGTGTGTACTCTTATTATACCTACTGTAAATAGCATAATATAGAGAGAGGTTATTTGATATATGGATTGAAGCACAAGCTCTACTCTTCAGCACAATGGTGACCCACAAAACTCAGACAACAGAAACCCTTTAAATCCCAACAGAACATTAAACACAAACAGATCTCAGCAGAGGAGGGTTAAACTACATTCTGGCGTAGTCGGCAGGGTTTTCCGTTGGGTGGAGACGTGGGTGTATTTACAAAGAAAAACAAATAATAATAATAATTTATAGGTGTTTCTCATGTATTGAGAAGCAAAACAGCAGCGTATGTGGTTTGAACCGGACTTCTCCTGTCAGCTGGCTTCCCTCTATGGTTGGTAAGTGTAGGGTGAGCTATAGAGTAAGAGTTACAACAATTAGAGGGAGGGGCACGGGAGGAGATTCGGTCATGTTCTCGTCGTATAGCCGTCAAGGCAGGAGTACTTGTAGTCAGTATCTCCCTCATGTTCTCGTCGTATAGCCGTCAAGGCAGGAGTACTTGTAGTCAGTATCTCCCTCATGTTCTCGTCGTATAGCCGTCAAGGCAGGAGTACTTATAGTCAGTATCTCCCTCATGTTCTCATCGTATAGCCGTCAAGGCAGGAGTACTTGTAGTCAGTATCTCCCTTATGTTTCTTGTGTAGCCATCATGGCAAGAGGACTTGTAAATCAGTCGCTCACATGTGTTTTTTTGTCGTGTAGCCTTCATGCCAGAGAACTTGTGTATCACTCGTTTCTCATTGTGTAGCCGTCATGGCAGGAGTACTGGTGGTCAGTATCTCCCATGTTTCTCGTCGTATAGCTGTCAAGGCAAGAGGACTTGTAAATCAGTCGCTCTCATGTGTTTTTTTTTGTCGTGTAGCCGTCAAGGCAGAGAACTTGTGTATCACTCGCTTCTCATTGTGTAGCCGTCATGGCAGGAGTACTGGTGGTCAGTAGCTCCCATATGTTTCTCGTCGTATAGCCGTAATGGTAGGGGACGGAAAATGAGTGTCATCGGCTGAGTTTTGTTCATCGTCGGGACGACGATGCGTAATGGGGGGGTAGAATGTAGCAGGGTGGACTAACTCCACCTACTTGAGAGATCATGCACATGCGAGTAGTTGATTGGGCGCCGTGGGATGGCGTATAAAGGAAGGGGATTTGGGCGACCGGATGTGTGCCTTGGCGGCGTCGGATGTCACTTTCATCCGTGGCCGCCTAAGGGTTAACTTTCTTTACGGTCGCCCTTTTACTCGCGGCCATCTGTTTAACTCTGATGTATGTTTTTGCTTCTACGATTAATCTCCGGATGACTGTGCACGCCGTAAAGATACTGTGTGCTGGTTGGTCTGCCTTTACCGTTGGCCACCGTTTCAACTGTGATGCTATAGTTGTGAATGGAGTTGATGTATAGGATTGCTTGTTATTCGTTATAGTTTGCCGTGCATTCTGTGCATTGTATTGATCACTGTTGATTGAGTGAACTGTGTGCTTTGAATATGTTTTTCTCTTAGGAGAACAGTGATTTGTATGTTTTTTTGTGTGTTATGGTGAGTTTATATTGTGTGTTTTTAAATGTGCTGATCCATTTTTGTGTGATTTCTTCTTTTGTAGGAGCTGGAGGTTCCTGGAGAGGGGGGGCTAGCTGCCATTGTGTGTGGGGTGGTTACACCTATGCCGTGTGTCTGTTTGCAGCTAATCTTCACGTGTGTGTGGGAGCGCGTGTATGGGGATAGGGGCTCATATTAAATTAGCGGCTAGCCTGTACCTCCAGGTACCACCACTCCGGTCGACTGGGTTAATTGTGAGTATGTTGTTGTGTTTGATACAGATGGTGCATGTTACTGTGAAGTTGATCCTGAGATTATGGTGACCTTTTTAACTATTTATTATGTAAATGCATATGAGAAATAAAATTACTTATTTCTGCACATGTGTTTCACCCACGTCTCTTTGCCCACGTTGATAACGAATCTGTGCGCCCTTAGGGCGGTTAGTCCCCAGTATTCTGGGGTGGCGTAGTCGACATTTAGCTCTATTCTTCAATTAGCACAAGCTCATGATGCCACAACTGTAATAATCATCATTGAATAAACAGGGTCACAGATCTCACACATACCCAAGAGTAATCACTGATCAAAAGTGTGTTCATTCATTAAATGCTTATTAAATACTGTAGTATAAACACTGATACTTTAATAAGATAATCAGATACCATAATTTGTGCACAAAACATTTTGAACTACTACCAATACCATATTTAAACACACACAGACATCAAGAATCAGTGTATGAATCTCAACAACTGTGACATGCTTCATGCTGAAATGCATTCTGGGAGCTACCATAGTATAAAACCATAGACAGTAAAAGAAATGGACACAGCGACCCCATAGACTTCAACGGAGAAAAGTGAAGTCAAATAGAAGCACTCACTTCCTGATTGCCAAGCGCACTGCGCAGGCTCAAACTGAGCTTGATGACGTAGATGTGACGTGAGCAACCTGACTGACAGTTGTACGTCTTCTAGTAGCGGTGCCAAGAGGAATCTGAATCATTCCCTTCCGAATCTTGCAGAGCCGGAGATCGTGAGTATTAGCTGTCCATGAGCTCGCAGCAGGAGCAACTTTATGACTCTCTATGGGCTTCTCCCTTGACTTTATGCCTCCACGTCCCCCGATTGCGCGTGAGCTTCTACATCTGTCTTTACGGTAATGTACTCTTCTGTGCGACAGAGAGTCGCGTGTTATGACGCAATCGTTAGCCTATTTTTACAAAAACTGCTTCTACGGGGCCACAACGTAAGATACAAGGTAATGGAGCATTTTATACATTGTCGTGTTTCTTTAGAAATAAACAATGGACAAATGGAGTCTTTAAACGTCTCAGATGTAAAGTTATTCGCTGTCAAAGTGACGCAAAAATGAATGGGAGTCAATGGAATGCTAACAGCAGGTGAAGGCTTGTTAGCCAATGGCGGCGCCCGGGGAGACTTCAGTTTCCGGCTGGTGGATTACCCCCTTGTATAAAACTCATCCATGGTTCCCAGCATGCATTTTAGCATGAGGCATGTCACGGTTGTTGAGATTCATATGCTGATTCTTGATGTCTGTGTGCGTCTAAATATGGTAGTAGGTCTAGTTCAAAATGTTTTGTGCACAAAAAAGTATATGATTACCACAATAGTGTTGAACCTCTTATTCTTTGCATAACAGTGTTTATACTGTAATGTTTAAAATTGATTTTGTATAATAAAAAAAGGAATGTTTTCAGATTAAACATATTGCCAATCTAGACAATCTAATACAAGGTTTGTATATATATTATATATCTATATATATATTTAAATATATATATGTGTATATATATATATTTAAATCTTTATATTTCCCCCCGGGGAAATATAATGTGCACGCACGCACTTATATTCTTAACTGGCGCTAGGACCCAGGAACGCATGCTGGCTAGCGGGTCGGGCACACACACATTCCTGCCATACCACAGTGAATGGACATGATTGTTGCAAGTCAGTCAAATGTGTTCAGCAGCAGCGCTTCGGTCAGCTCCAGAGAGTCCCTACTTACAAAAACTCTCCCCCGTTGACAGATTGAGTTATCCGTGTCAGGATCTCGCTGGGTAAATGCGACAACATAAATTTGCTAGCTTATCTGCCTTGTTTTTCAAAGTTTCCTCTGTGAATTCAATGTAGCGGATGATGTGATCAGTGTAACGTGATGCGTGACTCATGTTTACCAGTTCTCGGATGGAGTTTAGATATCTGCATGTGCCAAGCACTAGGATTTATTTATTAATAATGCCTATTGATTTTTTTTTTCAAATGCAATTGATTAGCTACTTAGTAAAGTCAACTTTTAAATTTTTTTTTTTTTTTTAGATCTGACTGCATGGACATTAATTGAATATATGCTTCTAAATGTCCTGTCATGTTTCATGCACCCTGTCGGTAATGTGGACTGCGCTGGGGCTTTAGCTGGCTACGTAATGCTGAAGTTCATCTAGTGTTTCTATTTTTGGTTTCTGGGGTATGTTTCCCTCTTCATTCCTCCTGTCATTTCGCATATGTTGTCTTGTTAATTATTTATAGAACTTTTTTTTTTTAGATACTAAAAAAAACTTTACTGTGATAAATGTGCAGTTGTCAGGTATTTCTATCTGATCTGACCCAAATTGATTCAGTTAAATAAATGATATAATGATATTAAAACCAGTTAATTTATAGCCTATGTTATATAAAGCACATATGTTACCTGACAAAACATAATCTTTTACATGAGCACATTGTATTATAAAGTATGTGATTAGTTGCGTTTAACTAAGCAACAACAGCAGTGCTGATATACAGTCCAAAAGTCTTTTCACAGTTTGTATGTTTGCATATAAGCTGTCAGTCTTTTCAGTCTTTGCACATTGATGGGGAGTTTTCAAGATTATATCATTATGCCAATAAGGTGGAGACATTAACTGTATGTATGAGTGAGCCATTGAATTGTTCACTCAACAGATCCGCTCAACAACACTAATTTATTGGTCCATCAAAAAGTAAAAGAATATTATGAATATAGCATACCCATATAATAAATGCATATAACATACTTATGCTCATGTATTATAGGCAGCAGTTCAGTGCTAAACCTATACTCTTTTTATTTGAAGTGTTGATTGCTTCCAGTGTGAATGAATTGTTGAAATACACAGAAAATGTGTCCAATTGACATTGTAATTACAGTTGCTGAAGTGAACATATAAAAAGGGGAAAGAAAAGTAAGATCCAAGGCAATTAAAAAAACATGCAGAACTATAGCCCAATTGCCAGGGCCTATTCATGTCCATGTCTGTAAGCATGATATATATATATATATATATATATATATATTAAATATATTTGTCATCATTCTTGATTTTGTATTAGTATTGGAATACTTATTTGCTCCTTCTCCTTTTGTAGATAACATTATCCAGTTTATCGGTACGTATCCGTGCTACATCTTGCCCACCCGTGCAGCAGCAGACATGCACAGTTCTGAGGAGAGTGCATCTGGAACTGTGCTTCACAGGCTTATGCAAGAACATCTGCGATACGGAACAAGTGGAACCGGAGGAGGGGTAGAAAACGACAGTTCTCAGATGCTAAGCAACCCCACATCTACAGAGAACCTACTCCTTGAAAAGGAGGGTCAAGTAGCCCATTCATATCAACTTATGCCCTTGCAGTTTCAATCACGACAGGAACCTCAAGGCCAGGAGCATCAAGTGGACAGCAGTTCCATGGAAAAGACTTGTGGTGTGAGCCCAGGTACAGGTCAAGCAGTCCCAGCGGCCCAGACTTTGTCCGGATTTGACACCTTAGAACTTCCGTCTTACGAGGAGGCTAAAATCCAGTCTCAGCTGTACAAAGGACAGCAAAGTCTGATGGACCCTCAGTCCCAAATCCCTGGCCACAACCAACAGACTGTTCAAAATCCAGACAACCTTCAAAACAATCTTCAACAAAATCAGAACCATGTCTTTCACAAGGAGGGCCATAAAAACCATGCACACCAAAGTCAGCTCCAACACAATCAGGTTCCGCAGATACAGTCTTCAACAATGTCTGACAGTCCTGCAAGCTCACATTCCCATCTGCAATCATTTTCTAACACACACTCACTCTCTTCCCCTCCTTCTCTTTCGTCCTCTTCCTCTTCTCTCTCAGCAGTTCTTGTGGAGGGTCAAGCATGGGCCCAGCAAGGGGGAACTGGTGGTACATCTCTTGATGAAGGTCTGACAGAGTTGAAACAGGATCATGTTCGCTCACTCAGTGAAAGGATCATGCAACTCAGTCTAGAATGCAATGGAGCTAAGCAAAGTGTGGGACCTTCCAATTCACCTTTCTCACGAGACACTTTTCCTTGTGGGTCTGATGATAATACAGCAGATTCCCTCTCACCAACTAGTAATACCTCCATGAGTAACCTACAACTTCCACCACCACCCTTACCCTTACCTCAATGGAATTTGGATCAAAGAGGTCCTCCCCCAGAATATCCTTTTAAATTTAAGGTACAGACTATGCTTTCGCCCACATTACACTCCAACTCAGAGTCTCTGGAACAGGGACACTTCTACAGTGATACCATGAGAGCAGCCATGTTGGAGACAGTGCCACTTAGAAATATAGCAAGGTAATTGTAACAGACACGTAAAGGTGAATTGTGTCATTTCTGCGCCACTAGCAGCACCAATTGGAACTGCAAAAATTATGGTTTCCAAATTCCCCCAAATAGATTATTACAGGTAACCATTGGCTGAGCCAGACACTGACATGTTCGACCACTCAAACAAGCAATGTTTTAAGGTGGCTCAGTGTTTACAATTTAAGCCAGCATATTTATAGCTGTCTCTGCGTTAAACTAACTCACACCTATTTAACTTGTAAATGATAAACTGCTTTAACATTGGAAAATGTACACACTTCACCTATAAGTATTTATTATGAACAGGTGCTAACACATTATCTGTCTCACTTTTCAATCACTATCTTTCTGTATTTTAGACAGTGCCCTTTGTCTTCATCACAGCAACAAACACAGACCAGTCCCATGGCTTCGGAGACTTGTATCCTGCCCTCACAGGCTACTCAGCAACAATATCAGGCTGTATCCCTGTCTCAGTCCCTGGGATTTCCTCTAGCTCAGACTGGATCTGAGACCCAGGGACTGTCTTCTTGTGTGGCCCTTTTTGGACAGCCTTTCCCAGGGGAAACGTATGCCATGGTAAGCCATGCCAAGCAGATGCTGGAGATCCTAAAAGAAGAGAACCAAAGCCTTAGACAAGAACTTCACAAGCAAAAGGAGAAGGCCAGCAAACTACAACGGGTACTTGTCTGTCTGACTATCTATCTATCTATCTATCTATCTATCTATCTATCTATCTATCTATCTATCTATCTATCTATCTATCTATCTATCTATCTATCTATCTATCTATCTATCTATCTATCTATCTATCTATCTTATAACTTCACTGGAACGTGGCAGAAATTATCTGTGCTGTGGTGATGAAAATATTGTTGGGATACTGTCCAGCTTGATTTGTGACCCTGGACCACGAAACCAGTCACATGGGTTACAATTTTGAAATTGAGAGTTATACATAATATGGAAGCTGAATAAATAAGCTTTCCATTGATGTATGGTTTGTTAGGATAGGACAATATTTGGCCGGGATACAACTATTTGAACATCTGGAATGTGAGGGTGGCAAAAAATCGAAACATTGAGAAAATAGCCTTTAAAGTTGTCCATTTATGTTCGCGATTGTGCTGCATTTACTCACAAAAATAAATGTTTTATATATTTACGGTAGGAAATTTACAAAATATCTTCATGGAACATGATCTTTACTAGCCTGGTTAAAACCAGACCATTCTCAGTTGAGCTGCATAGACAAATAATTTCCAGAGGGGCGTCACCAACGGACGTCGCGGATAGACCTAAAACCAATCAGAGCGATGAAGGAGATGACGTATGCAGCAGAGCGGCGGAGAAACATCTCCGAGTGTTGTTCTTTGCTCGGTTTTTAACAAAAAGGAAACGTTCAAATCGCTTAAAATAGACGCGACAGCTGATTCGAACGAGTGATGTTCGACGGCGGCATCCATCTTTGTAATGTAGGCTACAAAATCTGCTTCAAAATCCCAGCGCTGTCGTCATCGTGTAAAGCCCACCCCAACGTTTCTGATTGGTGCCTCGATTTCGACGGATTGGAAATGGGCTTGAATGAGCTCTTTGCCAGACTAACTTTCAGAGCAAATCTAAATTTGCCGGAAGTTGTCTGGGTTTTCCCAGGCTAGATCTTTACTTAATATCCTAATGATTTTTGGCATAAAAGAAAAATCGATAATTTTGACCCATACAATGTATTGTTGGCTAATGCCACAAATATACCCGTGCGACTTGTGACTGGTTTTGTGGTCCAGGGTCACATTTTAATACAGCACACTGACAGGAGGACACTGGCATGATTATATTACAGTGCAGCATTAATGGGAGTTTGGGCTGTATTTGCAGTTGGAGGTGGAAGTTGTGCACCTGTCAGAAGCACATGAGAGTTTAGTGAAGAGCACATCCAAACGGGATGCTTTGGAAAAAAACATGAGGAATAAACTAGAAGCAGAGATCAGGCGTCTTCATGATTTTAACAGAGACTTGAGAGGTGAGATAGTGCTCATGCTTTGATTAGAACCTGAGTTTTATTCAAAATTGTTGAACTTTGTAAGTATTTTATTGATGTGCTTGTTAATTTAGTTTATTCGTTCTTGTGTCCTGTGACAAATAACATTTTCTCATATGTGTTTTTAAGAGCGTTTGGAAACAGCCAATCATCAGCTAGCCAGTCAGGAGCTGGAGGGACAAGATGACGGACACTTGTATCGTTCACACAGTGAGATTTTACTGCTTTTTGTGCATCATTACACAAACAGTCTTTTTACACCATTTCTGTTTGGTTGGTCTTTCCCCCCCAAAATATTTAATCTAATCAGGTTGTCTAACTACTCAACCCAAATGAATGCTTGCTTCCCTCCCTTAACTTCCTGTGCTATTTCCTTGCTTGTGCTCCCCCCCCCTCTCTCTTTCTCTATGTCTAATATTTATATTTTAAGAGGTTCAGAATTGGATTTGGCAGCAAATTTCAGGTTTGCATCATTTGAATGTTTGTCATATCAGATGGTATATGCTTTGTAGGCCTTTCTTTTTTTTTAGCCTGTGGGTCTTGCTGTAAATGACAGATGTGCCCTGATATGATCATTGGCAAGGATAGGTGTACCTCAAACTATAAGATTTCCACACAGTAGAGCAGTGCTAAAACACAACTGTGGCCTGTTACACAAAGCTAGTTGAGTTTCAGAGTAGGTTTAGAGATGACATAACCATATAACTCAATTCTCTGCCAACTCAGGTTTTGATTCAGAGTTTATGATTAACTCTAGTTTCACAAAGAGCTAAAAATAGCAATTTTAGGAATATTAAAAGCTTTGTTTTCTAAAGCTTGTATGGATATAATACGGTGTATAAAACAAAACAAAAAAATGTCATTGTGAACTGCTTTAATTTGGAGCAAGAGATACAGGGGGAGTGGCTTCATGACCGCATCAGATATATGTCACTCATAGCTGTTAGGTCCAGTTTTGGTTTGTGGCCTCTACATGGCTGACCTGCTCCAGAGAAGGTTTTATATTGGGTTACCATGGTAATCTAACACTGCTAAAAACCAATCCATCTTCTTGAGCCAAAAAAAAAAAGAGAAGGTTATCTCAAACTTATCTGGGAAGCCACTGAAACTGGCTTTGTGTAATAGTCAACTAAAAGAACAACTTCAAGTAATCTTCAATTTATGTTTTTAACAGGTTAACAAGTTTCACAGTTCACCTTTAAGCTGCAGTCAAAGAACAGCAATCTATATGCACCAAATACACACTAAATAGATACTATTAATTACACACTTAGTACTGAATTACACTGAAATGTTGAAAAAAAGTTATCTGAAACAACTTTTTTATTTTGTCTTTTTTTTCTCAGGAAGAGAAAGCCTGAAAGATCTAGAAAAATTAGAGATGGAGGCAGCTGATCTCCGTTCAGCCAATGAGGATCAGCGACGACACATTGACATCTTAGAGCAGGCTTTAAATAACGCTCAGAGCAAAGTCGTCAAACTAGAAGAAGAGGTGAGTCTGTACACCCTGAATGAACATATTAAACAACATCTGAGGGATGAGCAGAGGCCAGGATCTTTGCAGTAGATTAATATAAATATGATCCAATAGATGAATAACACAGAAGCACAGGAATAGAATGTCCAAAGCACAGGAATGGCGAGCCAAACAATGTCAAAACAAGAGTCTTTGAATGTACATCAACATAAAATGAGACATTACTCCCCCTACTGGTAGGAGCTTCCTGGCGCCATAAACAAAAACACCTTAATGGTGGGAGGAGATGATAATGATTATTAGTGGGTGGGATGGTGGGCCAGGACCCCCAAGCAGAAGAGTACCATGGGGGAATGGATGGAGGAAGAGACCACAGAGGAGCCAGCGGAGGAGGAGAATACAAGGAAGCCGGAAGAGGAAGAGACCGCAGTGAAGCCATAAGAGGAAGAGACCACAGGGAAGCCATAAGAGGAAGAGACCACAGGGAAGCCATAAGAGGAAGAGACCACAGGAAAGCCGGCCGAGGAAGAGACCACAGGGAAGCCGGCAGGAGAAGAGACCACAGGGAAGCCAGCAGAAGAAGAGACCACAGGGAAGCCAGCAGAAGAAGAGACCACAGGGAAGCCAGCGGAGGAAGAGACCACAGGGAAGCCAGCGGAGGAAGAGGCCACAGCAGAGCTGTCAGAGGAAGAGACCACAAGGAAGCTGTCAGAGGAAGAGCCCACAAGGAAACCGGCAGAGAAAGAGACCGCAGGAAAGCCGGCAGAGAAAGAGACCGCAGGAAAGCCGGCAGAGAAAGAGACCACAGGGAAGCCGGCAAAGGAAGAGACCACAAGGAAGCTGTCAGAGGAAGAGACCACAGGGAAGCCAGCGGAAGAAGAGACCACAGGGAAGCCAGCGGTGGAAGAGACCACAGGGAAGCCAGCGGAAAGAAGAGACCACAGGGAAGCTGGCAGAGAAAAAGACCACAGGGAAGCCGGCAGAGGAAGAGACCACAGGGAAGCCAGCAAAGGAAGAGACCACAGGGAAGCCGGGAAAGAAAAAGTCCACAGGGAAGCCAGCGGAGGAAGAGACCACAAAGACGCCGGCAGAGGAAGAGACCACAGGGAAGCCGGCAGAGGAAGAGACCACAGGGAAGCCAGCAGAGGAAGAGACCACAAGGAAGCCGGCAGAAGAAGAGACCACAGGGAAGCCGACGGAGGAAGAGACCACAGGGAAGCCAGCAGAGGAAGAGACCACAGGAAAGCCGGCAGAGAAAAAGACCACAGTGGAGCCAGTGGAGGAAGAGACCACAGGGAAGCCAGCGGAGGAAGAGACCACAGGGAAGCCAGCGGAGGAAGAGACCACAGGAAAGCCGGCAGAGAAAAATACCACAGGGAAGCCAGCTAAGGAAGAGACCAGAGGGGAGCCAGTGGAGGAAGAGACCACAGGGAAGCCGGCAGAGCAAGAGATCACAGGGAAGCCGGCAGGGGAAGAGACCACAGGGAAGCCAGTGAAGGAAGAGACCACAGGGAAGCCAGCAGAAGAAGAGACTACAGGGAAGCCAGCGGAGGAAGAGACCACAGGGAAGCCAGCGGAGGAAGAGACCACAGGGAAGGCAGCAGAGGAAGAGACCACAGGGAAGGCAGCAGAGGAAGAGACCACAGGGAAGCCAGCGGAGGAAGAGACCACAGGGAAGCCAGCGGAGGAAGAGACCACAGGGAAGCCAGCGGAGGAAGAGACCACAGGGAAGCCAGCGGAGGAAGAGACCACAGGGAAGCCAGCGGAGGAAGAGACCACAGGGAAGCCAGCGGAGGAAGAGACCTCAGGGAAGCCAGCGGAGGAAGAGACAACAGGGAAGCCAGCGGAGGAAGAGGCCACAGGGGAGCTGTCAGAGGAAGAGACCACAAGGAAGCTGTCAGAGGAAGAGCCCACAAGGAAACCGGCAGAGAAAGAGACCGCAGGAAAGCCGGCAGAGAAAGAGACCGCAGGAAAGCCGGCAGAGAAAGAGACCACAGGGAAGCCGTCAGAGGAAGAGACCACAAGGAAGCTGTCAGAGGAAGAGACCACAGGAAAGTCCTCAGAGGAAGAGACCACAGGGAAGCCGGCAGAGAAAGAGACCGCAGGAAAGCCGGCAGAGAAAGAGACCACAGGGAAGCCGTCAGAGGAAGAGACCACAAGGAAGCTGTCAGAGGAAGAGACCACAGGAAAGTCCTCAGAGGAAGAGACCACAGGGAAGCCAGCGGAGGAAGAGACCACAGGGAAGCCAGCGGAGGAAGAGACCACAGGGAAGCCAGCGGAGGAAGAGACCACAGGGAAGCCAGCGGAGAAAGAGACCACAGGGAAGCCGGCGGAGAAAAAGACCACAGGGAAGCCGGCAGAGGAAGAGACCACAGGGAAGCCATTAAAGGAAGAGACCACAGGGAAGCCGGCAGAGAAAAAGACCACAGGGAAGCCGGCGGAGGAAGAGACCACAAAGACGCCGGCAGAGGAAGAGACTACAGGGAAGCCGGCAAAGGAAGAGACCACAGGGAAGCCAGCAGAGGAAGAGACCACAAGGAAGCCGGCAGAAGAAGAGACCACAGGGAAGCCGACGGAGGAAGAGACCACAGGAAAGCCGGCAGAGAAAAAGACCACAGTGGAGCCAGTGGAGTAAGAGACCACAGGGAAGCCAGCGGAGGAAGAGACCACAGGGAAGCCAGCGGAGGAAGAGGCCACAGGGGAGCCAGCGGAGAAAGAGACCACAGGGAAGCCAGCAGAGGAAGAGACCACAGGGAAGCCAGCAGAGGAAGAGACCACAGGGAAGCCAGCAGAGGAAGAGACCACAGGGAAGCCAGCAGAGGAAGAGACCACAGGGAAGCCGGCAGAGACCACAGGGAAGCCGGCAGAGACCACAGGGAAGCCGGCAGAGACCACAGGGAAGCCGGCAGAGACCACAGGGAAGCCGGCAGAGACCACAGGGAAGCCGGCAGAGACCACAGGGAAGCCGGTAGAGGAAGATGCCACAGGGAAGCCAGCAGAGGAAGAGACCACAAGGACACCGGCAGGGGAAGGGACCACAAGGAAGCCAGCAGAGAAAAAGACCACAGGGAAGTCAGCAGAAGAAGAGACCATAGGGAAGCCAGTAGAGGAAGATGCCACAGGGAAGCCAGCATAGGAAGAGACCACAAGGACGCCGGCAGAGGAAGAGACCACAAGGAACCCAGCAGAAGAAGAGACCACAGGGAAGCCAGCAGAGACCACAGGGATGCCGGCAGAGACCACAGGGAAGCCGGCAGAGGAAGAGACCACAGGGCCGCCAGCAGAGGAAGAGACCACAGGGAAGCCGGAAGAGGAAGAGTCCGTAGGGAAGCCGTCAGAGGAAGAGACCACATGGAAGCCAGCGGAGGAAGAG
Source organism: Rhinichthys klamathensis goyatoka (assembly GCF_029890125.1). Classification (NCBI taxonomy): domain Eukaryota; kingdom Metazoa; phylum Chordata; class Actinopteri; order Cypriniformes; family Leuciscidae; genus Rhinichthys; species Rhinichthys klamathensis. Next base: position 2,720,997 of record NW_026606566.1, read on the forward strand.
ACCACAGGGAAGCCAGCGGAGGAAGAAACCACATGGAAGCCAGCAGAGGAAGAGACCACAGGGAAGCCGGCGGAGGAAGAGACCACATGGAAGCCAGCGGAGGAAGAGACCACAGGGAAGCTGGCAGAGGAAGAGACCACAGGGAAGCCAGCAAAGGAACAGAAGAACACTGGCAGAGGAGCCAGTGGAGGAAGCCTCAGCAGAACTGGTGAAATGGGATGCTCTGACAGAGCTGAAGGGATGACAAACCAATGCATAGGCCTAAGAGGGTCTAACTAGGTTGAAGTCAGGAGATCTTAAGATCTTCACAAATGATCAAGTGCTGAGATGGATTCATGTCCACAAACATAGTAAACACAAAATAAAACCTTGCCACTGTGAAAAGTTATGCTCAAGTCTAATAACTGATTAGATGTAAATGTAAATGTAAGTTGTACTTGCAAAGCTGGTCAGGTTGATCTGCTTGATCATCCACATTTTCAGAATCTGACCTGAACTGATACGATAAAAAACCAACAACATTATTAACTGTTTGTTTTTACAATTGGTTTAGAAGCCTTGGAAGCTGAAGCTCACGATTATGGTAAAGGGGTGTTACATTTCCGACACATGCTTGAGGTGTTAGGCCAATTACAGCACACTAGATCAGCTGGCCAATCAGAGCACTTTGGGCTTTTCGGAAGGAGTCTTTGTAGAAACTGTAACTCAATCAGCGTGTTTCAGACAGACTGGAAATATAGGTGCTGCAATAATGTACAGTATGTAAAATATAATATTTTTTGAGCGTTAAAGCGTGTTAACCTATTCTAGTACATCAGTTCCAGTAATCAAAATAATGATCTTTTAAAATAGCGTAATTTAGAACTGGACAACTAGTCTGTCACAGTGCAAGAAAATCACTCTATGCTGCATATACATTTATCTAGCGAGTGTAACTTGATTTCATGTGTGGTTTCGGTAACTTACAGAGATGCAGATATGAGTTGCGTGTCATTTGAATATTTGAAGTCCAGTCACTTGGTCTTGCTCCAGTCAGTTTTATTGCTCAAATGCTCAACTCTTTACTCCGGTATAAAAGCTGGTCTTGATTAAAATTTGATGGATAAACTCATCCCTCGATAGAACTCTTGTTGTGTCAGATGTGATAAGACTTTCTAGATTTATGGACACCGTCATATTTGATATTACTTCAGTCACTGTTGCTATAGTTACTGGTGATAGACACAAATCCCGTTGTTAAGTCTGACGTCATGTTTCACCGCTTCCTGGTCCAAAGTTTCAGATCCCAAAAGCAAACAACAAATGTAGCTAATATACACTCACAGTAAGTATGTTTACATGTATTAATTTCCATCAATCTGAATGAATCCAATCCGATTTCAGTGTGAAAACTGAAAGGGAAAACTCACATGAGAAGAAGCTTTTAAATCACTTTTACTGGCCTATTATACTGTTCACACCATAAATCCTGCATCAAGTAAACAGCTCACCCAATTGAATGGCAATGCTTTGTGACATCCAAACAACATTAATTGAAACTGTTCTCCCTAGACCGAGTTTGTGTTATATTATACTGGACAGGCCAGTAGCAGTGGAACACTTAAACTTTTATTTATTATCTTTACAATCTAGCCGCATAGTTAAATAAAGAAATTATAACAATTTACATTAAGGAGAGAGATATAAAACACCCAGTAAGCAGTGTCAGTCTTCACAAGTAAATCATTATCTCTCTTCTGTCTGTCTGTCTGTCTTCTGTGCTGTAGTTGAGTAAAAAGCAGAAGTATGTGGAGCGGGTGGAGCGGTTGCAGCAGGCATTAGCCCAGCTCCAGGTGGCATGTGAGAAACGTGAGCAGCTGGAACGACGTCTGCGTATGCGCCTGGAGAGAGAACTGGAGTCATTGCGAACACAACAGGTCCGTGAATTGAACTGAAACTTCTTCAACTGAAAATTACAGTACAATGATTGAAACAATTATTGTATAAATCTTTATAATCTATATATTAATAAAGATGACTTGACTTGACTGTGGAAATGAAAAAACACTTCAAAAAGCCCATCTTCCTCCAGCAATGCAATGACTTTACACATGCTAACTACATAGTATGTCCAGGTCGTGTTCATTGAATTACCGGTAATTAAATTGTTCTTTTTTTCAGTATTAGTAAGGCAAAGTACAGATTTTTAAGGAATTACAGGGATTACAATGTTTGGGATAATGTGGTCAGCTGCTCCACATGAACTCCATCTCTGTATTTCTGCTCTGAGTTTGGGTCACTTATGGCATATATTTGGAAAGCAATGTGCACCACCCATTTCACCAGATTTGTAGTAAGAAGCGAGAAACAGTTATTTTCACCAAAATAAAAGCTGGATGATTTTACTCTTGAAATTAAGACATAAATAATAGTATTGCATTTGTACAGTTGTACTGTAAAATACAACATTGTGCAAAAACTAATAGTTTGTTAATGATTTGTAAGTACTTTATTACTGTATACTTATTATAAAGTCAAGTGTTACCAAATGCTGTTCTGTTAACATGGGAAATAATGTTTTCAAAAGACAAATTGCTGGCAAGCATAACACCCAGTTCTTTCACAACCTTCGGGCAAATATTTTATATATATATATTTACATACATGCTGTACGTAATTTGAAAGATTTAAGATAATTCTGTAGTTTACTAATTCAGGGTCGTAAACTAATTCAGTTTATTAAAAGAGGTTTAACGACTGGCAGCTTGATAGGTTCTTAGGACATGTTCTTGAGATAGGGTGGAGTTAATAATATTGAGGAGAGTTTCAGCAGCTACAGGGCTACATTCCACTTTCACTATTTATGCCCTAACTTCCCACCATCTTGTTGACTCGGTTGTACGTCGTTACTCACATTGCACAGAATGAACACTACCGGCACAAAGCTGTGCAATAGGGTTGAATTGGAATTGCCTTTGATCACTTGGAACCCGCTATGGAGCTGATTTATTATTTAAGTTTTTTTCTTATGAATTTGTTTTATGTACCATTTTACAGTATATTCCTAGACATTATTGAGCTGAAGAAAATCTATAAAAAAAAAAATAAAAAAATTCCAATAAACTATTACAATTAGTAAGAAGCAAGAAGTATTATGCAGTTAAATGTTCTAAATATCTCCTATATCATACAGTTGTGTGGGTGATTTAGGCGTGATCCACATGTGGAATATGTAAAGCTTCCTGAAGTGTACATCGGAGTAGGCTTGCAATCAAGTGGTTGGCAAATTTTTTCACTGTATTTTGAATTTTGAAAAGTAAAAACTAAAATGTCTCTGGCTTGCTCACTGTGGAATTAACCCGGTAAAGTCTGACGTATTAAATAATATTTATTAATAATAATATTTTTATTTTAAATGGAACAGGTTATTGAACCTTTAGACAAAATATTTTAATCATATCAATTATTATAATCAAGTAAAACTAAGTTGCTTTAAAACTGTGGGCCCTATTTTAACGATCTAAGCACATGGTCTAAAGCGCACGGCGCAAGTGCACTTAGGGCGAGTCCGAATCCACTTTTGCTAGTTTAACAAAGGTTTTAACGTGCGGTGCATGGTCTAAAAGGGTTGTCTCTATTCTTAATGAGTAATGTGTGTTTTGGGCGTAACGTGCAATAAACCAATCAGAGTCTCATCTCCCATTCCCTTTAAAACCCAGTTGGAAAAACTGAACGCTTCTCCAGAGAGGAAACGGATCTGCTCGTGCGCGAGGTTAAAGAGCGCAAACAGATCATCTACAGGACAAAGTAATTACTCTTTAAAAAATAATAATAATAATTGCGCCATTGACTTGGTTTCAGTTGGTCAATGGCTCAGTCTATTTAAGTTTCCTCAAAATAGCAACGCGCCAACAATGCCAACAAACACACCTCGTTTTCAGACCAGCAGCCCATGGGCGCACAAATGGGCACAAATGCATTTGCTATTTAAACAACGTGGCGCAGGATGTGAAAATGAAAACTGCGTCGGGCTGAAACTAGCAAAAAACACTTGCAGAGCCTGGCGCTGCATTGCACCGCGTGTATGATAGGGCCCAGTGAGTGTCCATCCTGAAATATTACCTACAATATAAAAGTTATTTTTAAGTTTGGTTAATAAAAATCAGTAAAGAAATCAGCAAAAAGAGACACGTACCACATCTTGCTAAAAAAAACATAACATTTCAATCAGAGGCATTGATCATTTAGAGGCCTTGTGTAATGTGTGTATCAAATAGGATGCAGTATCAGTATACAGTAACTATAGGGTTAAAGTATTTATGAAGTGACCTTTAGCAGGTCCCTGTTTAAACAACTTAGAGGTGGGCGACCACAGTAAGAATAAATATCATAATACAGTAATTCCATCTGAAAGTTGTCTCTATAACAAGATATTACTAATTAAAATTAAAGCCATACTCTATGTTTAAACATCATCCTTTAAAGACTGCTAATTCAATAAAAAAGAAAAAAAAAGAAAACTCAGTTCACCTAACTTTTCCACACCCAGTTATATTCACTTAGGACAACCAATCATATTTTCATTAATACTTTTTGAGACTTGACTTGACTTGAGGGGTGGGCTCCAGGAACAGGATTGATGCTGGTTTTGGATGTGCAAGAGTCTTGTTTGGTCCAGTCTGCCTAACCGCTATCAGGTCAGTGTGCTCCTTAAAGGGATAGTTCACCCAAAAATTTACATTTTCTCATAATTTACTCACCCTCATGTTGTTCCAAACCTGTATGAGTTTCTTTCTTTTGTTAAACACAAAAGAAGATCTTTTGAAGAATGTTGGTAATCAGTCAGTTGACGGTAGCCATTGGCTTCAATAGAAAAAAAAATACTATGGCTGGATGGTCAATGGCTGCTTCAACTGTTTGGTTACCAACATTTTCTTAAATCTCTTCCTTTGTGTTCAACAGAAGAAATAAACTCATACCTGTTTGGAACAACTTGAGGGTGAGTAAATGATGACAAAATAAAAAAAATTGGGTGAACTATCCCTTTAACAGCGACATGTTTAGGTTGGTGTAGATCTGTTTATGTAATAGTAACATTCACATGCCCAATCACATTATCTGTTTGCCACGGAAGGGAGTTGTCAACTGCAACAGACCTAAATGTTAGAGAGTAATTATCCTGCCCAACATTACTCATAATAACCACTGTCTCTGTGTGTGTGTGTGTGTGTGTGTGTGTGTGTGTGTGTGTAGCGCGCTGGTGCAGGCGTTCCCCTCTCTGTGCGTGAGTCCAGTGCTCCTGCGCTACTGGATCTGCTAAGGGAGAGAGAGGAAAGAATTCTGGGATTGGAGGCTGATATGACATGCTGGGAGCAGAAGTACTTCGAAGAGAGCGCAATGAGACACTTCGCCATGGAGGCCGCAGCTACAGCCTCAGCTCAGAGGTCAATACACACACACACCCAGCTTTCTATATAAAGACATAGTAAATTAAATTTTTATTTGTACCTTTACAGTAAATCATGCCTTCATGTTCAAGTTCACACTTGTAGTTCAGTTTGCTTGACTAGTTTGGTCTGGACCAAAAAAAACATTTAGTCCTCCTGGTCCATTTATTATTTACATTGGCATTTTAACACCGAACCTAAAGATTCCGAACCTGAAGGCATAGGGATATATTCACAATCTGATTGGTCGGCTTTTATTACATATATTTCGCAACAAAACTTACTGACCATTCAAAACAATGCTGTGTGCCGGGCTAAATGCACTCGTTGTATGCGTGTAGCTACATATGATGGTATTTTGACCAGCTGAGAACTCGTGAAGAGCTTATAAAATGTGTAAAGGAGTAAAAACAGCGGCAGGAATCCCTCCGTCACACACACACACACACACACACAGAGATCTGCTGTGAGGAGACGTGGTTCTGATGCCTGAACTGAACTGTGATGAGCAACATCATGACTATGACCAGAAAAAACAGGTATGCTTGATCATTTTGTCCTTTTTAGGGTCGCAGGGAATTGGATCGAGAGACCCATCTTTTCAGCGGTCTTGGTCCACTTGTTGGTTACACTTATTCAAGTGAACCGCACTAGCAGAGCAATCGCCCCAGGGTTCGCTTTAATCAAACCAAACCTGACAAATGTGAACACATCCTTAAAGCCCTCCATGAGAAAGCCAAAGGTGACCAAGTCACTAGAGAACCAGAGGGCTCTTTGCTCTTTCTTTGCATTGTGCTCTCATCATCATATATACAGTTTTCAATGTGTTTCATATAGTTACTTGTCAGTGTTGGGGAAGTTACTTTTAAAAAGTAGTGTAACTCGTTACTCGTTACTTCTTTAAAAAAGTAATCCGTTACTTTACTTAGTTACCCCATATAGAAAGTAACTTTCTACGTTACTCGTTACTTTTATGTTGCTTGACTTTGGGCAGAACCCAATATCTGTTCCTAAATGTGTAGGCCTACATAAAGTTCTACTATGCATAATGCCATATATAATGCCATAAATGTATAATGCATTTATCAAAATTTTTAATATTTATGAAGAAATGCCCGTTAATGGATAGGCATATGCATGGGCGGCGCTAGGGAGGGGCTAGAAAGAAAGCCCCCAAGAAAGACCAAAGCACCCCGTTAGCACCCCCAAAAATCATTTCTGGAAGTAATTATATTCAGGCTGTATTCTATGGAAGTCCTGAACCGCATGGTGAAGAAAAAAAAAGAAAACTTATCTTGTTATTTAGACATAATAAGGGGACATTCTAATCTGCATTAAGCCAAATTAAGCGTTCTTATAATGGTTTTCTATGGGAGGAAAATGCTTAACGTGTAAGTAAACACGTTGCGTTCATATTCTGGGCTCATCTGATTTTTTGTACATAGTATATCCTACTTTATTATGGTTTTAGTATCATAATGATTAATAAATGCACGCACAATTATCCGTGAACTTGATAAATGTTGCAGATATGTTTTACTGTGCACGTAAACAAATGCCTTTCAACTTATGTGTGCAAAATTCAGAATTAAATGAATGTGCAGCAATATACAAATAGAGAGTCTGTAGGCCATGGGCGTAGGTTTGGTCTCAGCTTTGGTGGGGACATCCCATCTGACCTCCCCCCCCCCCCCCCCACCCCATCTCATCTCATCTCATTATATTGTATCCTGACCCCCGATACACCATCCTGTATACTGTCAATAAAGAGCTAGTATAACTGTATAATCTCAAAAATGCACTCTCAAAAAATAAAAACCTGAGACTGTAATGCTGAACAACCAAACATTTTATTTAACATAAATTATTATGTATCTTCTATTCTATATCAAATTCTATTGATATATTCTATCCTTAAAAGCAAGTTTAACCCTCCTACCAGATATTGTTATTTGGATATTATCAAACAAATAATGATTCATTATATTTGAATAACCAACAGTGTTTACTTTTGCCTTTTTAACATTGCCAACATGTTTTTCCAGACATGTGTCTAGCAAGTAGGCTACACTCACAAATACATTACATAAACAGAATGTAGAAACGAAAAATGTCTGAGATGATCCACTGTTTATGACTGCAAGATTCTAAGTTAAGGTAGGCTAATTAACATTCAGTGACTTGCTAACGTCTATCATGATAGCGCGACTTCTATGAGTCTATCCGTGCTGCACACCCTAATTAATGCTCCTAACCTTGAAAGATTGCAGAAGCTTCAAGCTAGGTTTAACTGTAACAATATCCTGGGTAACCAGGATCACCAGTTAAAACTATTTTCCACAGTAGAATCTGCATTTGAAAGCCTGGTCAGTCACTCACTACTACTGCTAGTTATTTGTGTGGCTAGTTATTTTTGCCTACTTACACTCTGCTTTATGAAAAAGCTTCGTATGTCCCCTTTCTTCTTCTTGGGTGACATAGCTGATCTACAAAGTACAAAAAGGGGCAAAAAACGGAATATTAAATGTTTTACCCTGGCCTTTGTATATGGCATGCAGAGAGACAGACAGCCCTGGTAACTTACCGTCGGCGTCGTCACGCGCGCACACACACACAAACACACACACGCACACACCACCCGCTCGCTGCCAGTGAGTGCAAGCACAAAAAGTAGTCCCGGCCCGCGCGTGTAGCCTGCCTGTCAGATACCCCGCCGCCAATCAAATTACGGCGTATCTTGTACTGTCGTCGTCCTGGCCGTTGGAATCGATCCAAATAGCAGCGCAAATATCAAAATAGCAGTTCAAAGGAGCTTGCTAAATATTGGTGGGGACAAATTTGTCATCTCAAAATATTGATTGGGACTAGTACCTAGCGTCCCCCCCTAAACCTACGCCCTTGCTGTAGGCCCTACCATAGCCTACGTGTTGTAGCCATTAAATAAGCGCATTTAGTTTCATATTTGTTAAAATATTATAATGTTATTTTTTTCCATCTATGCTGGTTATGAAAAGTGAACAGCGCGAGTAAGATGGATGCGCAATATATCGGGAGACATTGAGTCAATCAGACATGATTTTGACCACTTCATTAAGTTTTGTTTTGAAGAAAGCCTTTCTTTAAAGCGAATTTCGTTTTGTATAAATTGTATCTTAATTTTAATCTATTTTTTATCAACCAAAAGCCTAGTTTTAATAAATAAGAAGCAAATATAGGAGACAATATAATCATGGAAGCGCCGGCGTGGTCACTTGCATTGCACGTGAACTGGAGCATCTCATCATAAATTAACCGAAACTCAACGTATAGAATTTAAGCTTGAAATATCTTTAAACGAAACAATTCAAAACGAAAAGAAATAGGCTACTCTCTGATTATGTAATCCATTATATGCATTTCTCTCTGGGGCATTCACTACGGAGATGGCGATCGCGGTCAAATCTATCAAATGACGGAGATCGCTGTCAAATCGCTGTCAGATCGCTGAAAGTAACGTTGCGCCGAATTGAAAAAGGAACTACGTTTCGTTACCAAATTTTCAGTAGTAGCCCGTTACACTACTTTTTACCCGAAAAAGTAGTTACGTTACTGTAACGTGTTACTTTGTAACGCGTTACACACAACACTGTTACTTGTACAGTCTATTCTTGACTTATAATTCAACACTGAAAACAGATGGATGTTGTTCAAAACAATCATCTGACAACATCCGGCTTTCGTTGGCATGTGCCACTAAGACTTGTGAAATGTGCTACTTGTTAATATTAAGTGAAGCTGGTAATGCTGTTTGTGGAGTTGTTTAATCCTACTCTGCTGAAATCTTCAGAGATTTAATGTCTTCTTTTCTCTTCAGTTGATTTCATCTTCTTAGTGGCTGTGGTTGATGTCAGTTGTAGTTCTTGTGTTTCTGCTCATTTCTTTTTCTGTTCTCTTCTTTCCTTCAGTGATTCTGCGTGTTAACAGGCTTATTAAGGCTGCGATGACTCCATATTTAATATACACAGATTTTCTGGCTCAGATAAGGTCCAGTTCTGGTTTCTTTGCCCTTGGCTGACATGTGGCATTGCTATGGCCTGCTTGTGGCCCAGATCTGGCAAACAGGAGTGAGCCACACAAGGGCCGTCATTCCACGCTGCATGTGGGCCAGATCATCTTTCCACATGTGCCAGATGTGGGCCGGATCTGGGACGTCAAAATGTTGCTATGTGGGTAGTGGCATGCGACATTGGCAATATTGCGGAACATGTTATGTTATGGAATGTGTTGTGGTACCTTTAGTGACTGGAGATGAGCAGATATACTGACGTAATTGTGACACAAGATCCTAAATAAATAGCCTAATTTAATGATTTTCAAAAAAATATCAATTGTGGAGCAACTGACCTTGTCTAAGTCTTCTGAGATGTGCGCAGTCAACAGATCTCAACCCAATAGAGCATCTTTGGGATGTGGTGGAACGGGAGCTTCGTGCCCTGGATGTGCATCCCACAAATCTCCATCAACTGCAAGATGCTATCCTATCAATATGAGCCAACATTTCTAAAGAATGCTTTCAGCACCTTGTTGAATCAATGCCATGTAGAATTAAGGCAGTTCTGAAGGCGAAAGGGGGTCAAACACAGTATTAGTATGGTGTTCCTAATAATCCTTTAGGTGAGTCTATAAAGCCCATATTCTGTGGACACCATTTGAACAACCAGCCATTCATTGATCCCTTTCTAAGATCTAGGTGCAGTTAAGGAGGGTAACAAAAATGACAGAGAGAGAGAGAGTGAGAGAACTCCCATCTCCAGGTCCCAGGGCTGGCGCAAAGCACAGCGACACCAGATTTCAAAGTAAAAAGATATAACAAGTTTTATATAAATAATCAGTAGGATATAAACAAATAAGACTTCAGGAGGGGAAACGGACAAAATAACAAGGATAAATCTTTTGACTTTGAGGGGAGTACTTTCTAATCTTTCAAAAGTAAAATTCAAAATGAACAACAAAAATCTCTCCATCGAAACACAGAACTACAAGCTCAGGTCTACCACAAGTCAAGTCAAGTCACCTTTATTTACGTGCTTTTACAATACAGATTGTATCAAAGCAACTTCACAGTGATAACATGAAAATAATACAACAAGTTTGTTTCTAGAAGAAAATTGCGTCATCGTCCACCTGAAGTAAGGCAGATCAATAATATAGTTGAATATTAAATGTCCCCAACTAAGCAAGCCAAAAGCCAAGGCAACAGTGAAGGAACCAAAACTCCATCAGGTGACAGAATGGAGAAAAAAACCTTGGGAGAAACCAGGCTCAGTCAGTGGCCAGTTTTCCTCTGGCCAACAAACGAACAGTGTGTGATTATGATTTAGGCAGCATTACAGATCAGAAGTCAGATTGGATCAGAACATTCAGAATATTTATCCAGTTCATCTGGTTGGAGGCCGGAGTCACGCCGGTATGGAGACGGGTTTGTTGAAGTGTCCATGAGGCCTTCAACAGGGCTGATGAGGCTGGCACTTCAGGGATGCGTTATGGTCGTGTCCAGGCGCAGGTTCACCATCTGATCTGGATACGGCCCGGTCCGGCTGACTTCAATAAACCTCGGAATAAATGGAAAGACTAACATTAGCGTAGATGCCATTCTTCTTATGATGTAACGAGTACATCGGGTGTTGTAGGAAGTGTTTCCGGTTCCGGCTGACCTAATAATCATTTAACTGATTTGAATAATAGAAATGTATAATGTTCTATGTGAATGCCAGGTAAAAGAGATGTGTTTTTAGTCCAGATTTAAACTGACAGAGTGTGTCTGTTTCCCGGACAATGCTAGGAAGACTGTTCCAGAGTTTTGGTGCTAAATAGGAAAAGGATCTACCGCCAGCAGTCGATTTCGACTGCTGGGTATTATCAACTGGCCAGAATTTTGAGATCCCAATAGACGTGACAGACTATAATGTGTTAAGAGCTCGGTCAAGTACTGGGGAGCTAAATGCAGTGTTGACAGAACCGGGCTAATATGGTCATACTTCCTGGTTCTGGTAAGAACTCGAGCTGCTGCGATAATTAGAATCTCTGTTTTTTCAGAATTTAGTAGTAGGAAATTACTAGTCATCCAAATTTTTATATCAGCTATGCATTCCGTTAATTTTGTGAATTGGTGCGTTTCGTTGGGGCGCAAAGAAATATAGAGCTGAGTATCATCAGCATAGCAGTGAAAACTAATGCCATGCTTCCTAATGATATCTTTTAAGGGTGTTCCAGTCCAGTTTTGTTTGATCCAGTACAGTACATTCCCATTAACAAATCTGTATTTTTGTTCATGTATTTGGTAGTTACATATTCTGGTAGATTCATGTTCAGATTAAGCAGCAATGTTCTCATGCCCCTCTCTTACACGTGCTCCATCTCACTCTGTGACCAAAGCCATTCTAGTGAAATCATGAAATGAAACGCAACCACTGTTTCTGTACATATGCAGGAGCAAATTGCTTGATTTCATTAGAAGTTATATGCACATATTGGTTTTGAAATTTGAATATGTTATCCATTCAAACAGCCATGAAACTCTCGAATCATGTTCTGGTAGATTCTTGGTGTTGTATTCTTAAAAGTAGACAGAGGTCGCCCTTGTACTTGGTAAAAAAAAAAGGAGGCAGATATGAAATAATTGAGGGATGCCTGACTAGAAACTTAGCATAGGAACTAGCGCATGATTCATGCAGCTTAATATATTTTATTAAAACATTCTGTTACAAGAATTTTGTCTTGTTTTCTTGTTTTCCAGTAAAAATGTTAAACACCCCTAAATAGAATGAATGAATCAAATGACTTATTATGGCTTGTTTTGAGAGGACATTTCTTTAAAATAATGTCTTTTCACTTTGTCACTTAGTTACTCATCCATACATTTAATTTTAAACCCATTTAACACTCAAGATATTACTAAATATCAGTAGTCATTTTTTGAGCTCCTAACCCCACCCGTAGACCTAGCCTAAACCTAACCACTTATCAACGTGTGTTTGTGATTTTAGTGTGTTACGGCAGATGGAGAGGGCAGGGTTGCTGTAACGGGGGACCAGAAACCCCTGCCCTCTCTTGGACAAAACAATGATGCTCAAAAATAGTATAATGTAATAAAAATAATTATTGCTGTTCAAACAAATTATTCCCCAACATATATGTTTCAGGGATATATCCAACTCCAAACACAGATTTAGCAGGTAAGCAAATGCAAGATAGACAGTTCAGTGAGAAGATGTTTGCTGATTAACTTGGTTCTTTTATCTTGACCAGGACAGCAGAGGATCCACACACACTGAGGAGCAGGTGAGATGTTGACACACACAGATACCAGTAGGTATACAGGTGAGTAGTTAAATTCACTGGAGTTAGCTTGGAGCAAACGGAACCAAAACTCACTGTAGTCTTACTAGCCAAACACCAAGGTGAGTAAAGCAGGTAAGAAGTCTGTTTCCTATAGTTATGGGCCAGACACTGACCCGGAATAGCTGCGTCCCAATTCAAAGGCCGATTGCGTCACAGCGGCGCGACGACCCAATTCAAAGGCTCCTTCAAAAGCGTCCTTTCCCAGAGCAATGAAGGATACAACAGATGCATCCTTCCCAGCCTTGATTACCCCAGAATTCACTTTTAATATCGGGTTTTAACTTACTCAAATATCTAATGATACAAATATAAAAACTTTTAAGCGGTTCAAAATATTATCCATATCTTACTAAGATGCGATTTTATATAGTTTATACTCTTTATTATATACAGAAATGGACCGTGGACAGAAATGGACCGATGACGAGGATCAGGTACAGGTGATGGGCCGCTGTGGTATCAGATTGTTTGGCCTACAGGAAACCGTGACCTTATGTCATAATGACAAAATTTTATGCCCAATATTTCATTTTTATATAATGACAATGCATTTTCCCTTGCCTTGCTGAAAGCAATGGAGATACTACACCTAGGTGTCCTTTAGCATCTTAATAGGGATGCTAAAGGCTCTTGACGCTTCAGTTTTTGATACGTTGGGAGTAAGAATGGGTTTAAGTGGATGCATGTTTATGTGGGTACAATACACACATTTTCTTTTCTCTTTCATTCAGTACAATCTTGTTTACACTTTCTAAAATTGTGTACATTTATTTTTAATAATGATAATGAAGAGATTAAAAAGTATTAACTTTTTTTTTAACAAGTCATCTTGTTTTTGAGTTTTGAGAGATTGATTGTGTGACTGTGTTGTGTTTTCAGAGACACGACTATGATCCAGCACTCCCGCAGTGGCAGTTACAGTGACAGCTCGCTGTGGCTGCATGAGGACGACAGCAGAAGCCAGAGCAGTCGGCACTGTCAGGACGTGGAACAAAGGTGAATGCTAATAAACATAATGCTCATATAAATATTCTCACAGTATAAAACATGTTGCCCAGGCATGTGACTGTTTGCAGAAATCTTAAATACATTATATTTATATATTTGCCTAAAATGTAAAAATTCTATATTAAACATAAAACACTGAACCAGACTATTAAAATGTTGAGCAAATAATCTCATTGGCTGCAGATTGAGCAAAGGCCAATCAGCTTGTGGCATGTGTTAATGATGAGATATCATGCATATTGCATGTAAAGGACCAATCAGAGTTTTATGACTGAACTAGATCTATAACTATAACTATAACTTTATATGTATTGATGAGTACCCCTTCTCAAAGTTAACAAATTCAGCAGTTACTCTTTTACGTAGACGACATATTAGGTTCTTTAATGACGTAATGTTTAAGTCTGCTTGATCAATAACCAAAGAAGCATGTAAATGTTAATCAGGAAAATAACATTTTCTTATCAAAGGGATAAAATGTTGTGTTGCAAAAATGAGTACACCCTCCTGAAAGTTACACACACACACACACAAAAGAACTATTAAAATAAATAATTTCTGCTGCAAATTAAAGGCACTTTCTTTGGTCAACAGGGGAATATATGTAGAACCAAAACATTGTTATATAGCCCCAGTGTTATATAGCCCCAAAAAGTACCCAATTACTTTAATTAGGAATTGCTCTGTATATCACAGGATGAAGGACTTGCATGCTCAGTTGCTGGAGAAAGACGCCATGATTCAAGTTCTACAACAGCGTTCCCGTAGAGATCCCGCTCCTCTGCGTCCTGCCCGCTCTGTGCCCTCCATTTCCATAGCAAGTGGACTACACACACGCCAGACATCACAGGCCGACCACAGAGACCAGCACAGCTGGAAAGGCAGTACAAGTGAGTATACAAGTATACAACAACACACAAATACAGTTACACTCTGTTACAATCTGACACTCTGTTACCATGCCTCGTTTTTCACAAAACATACTGTAACTTACTGTACTGTACTGAGTGAATGACTGTAACTTTATATGTGTGTTATATTACAATTTTCTAGCATCTTCTGCATATTAACCCATTTACAACAATGACTGTATGATTTTGAGGACAGTTGAGGGACTCATAGACAACAAAGCTGACATCAAAGACAAAGTCTACACTGTAAAACCCAACAAGTTAAGCTAACTCATTTCATTTGAGGACACTGATTACCTCAATTTTTTTTTTTTTTTTTTTTTTTTTAACAGGGGCCATACAGTCAAACATAGTCACAATACAAAGCCTGTAACTGATGCGCAGCATATAGAGTTTGTAGCTAATGCTAATTTTCAACTCCTGTCCCTGGAGGATACTTAATTCAATTAAGTAAAAAAAAAACCATAGTTATGAGTACTCTGAACTTATTTTAATCGAGTCCACTAAAATAAGGATATTTCTTAATACACAATTAAACTTTACACTTCATTCTATATCTTATACAGCTATACCTTCACTATATTGAGTAAAAACAGTGAACTCACAAACTTTAAATTAACTTTTAAGCACTTTTAGTTACTGCTAACTCACAATATTACACATAAAGTCAAATCCAAGCTAAGTCAAGCTAACACATTACATTTAAAGTTAATTTAATTTTTTTAATTTTTACATGAATTTAATTTTAAAAACTAAAAGAAGATATACATTGCACTCAAGAGGTTAAGTGATTAATTAAGTGACTAATTAAGTTATGATTGAGCATTATGATGAAGTTATTGCTTGTTAACACCTGCTGTTAACAAGCAAAATCACTGAAGGAAAGAAAAAACGCAAGAACTACAACTGCCTTCAGACACAGCCTTATGAAATGAACTGAAGATAAAAAAAGACATTAAATCTCTCAAGATCTCAGCAGAGGAGGATTAATCAACTCCACAAACAGCATTACCAGCTTCACTTATTAACAAGAGTGACTTTTTTCTGTCATACGTCTACAGAAGTTCTTAAGAGAATTAACAGAGGTTTATAAGTTGATGATTTATTGGGTTTTGTTTATGGTCACCATGTTGGAGATTAGCGCTTGCTTTAGTTGGGCTCTTGACCATTGCACATAAGTTTTTTTCTGGCTGCTGTAACCTGTGTGTTTATAAAACACATTTGTTATGGCACAGAAGCCAAAAGAAAGTATGATCAGTTGTCGATGGTTGTGCTTTGATGAAAGTCATTATTTAGGGACTTGATTCACTGATCTTTTACAGAGCCTAATCTCTGATTAAACAGGTGATGTATTATTAGTTTTTTAAATTGATTTATAATAGAACTTTGATTCCACTGTAAGACCCATTGTTGTGACAATCAGATTTTAAAAACATCTATGGTAGCAGTGTTGTGACCATCAGATAAAATGAAGGATTTTACAAACTGTTTGTGCAGAAAAAGCTTTCATCAATGGTATTACTAAGACTAACACAGACATCAATAATCAGCATATGAATCTCAACTATGGTGACCATTAAAAGTGATTCATGCCGCAATGCATGCTGGGAGCCATGGATAAGTTTTGTAATATTCTAGCACCCAGCATGCATTGCAGCATGAATTGTTCTTTTAATGGTCACCATTGTTGAGATTCGTATGCTGATTCTTGATGTCTATGTTAGTTTTAGTAATGCCATCGATGAAAACATTTTGTGTACACACTGTTTGTAAAATCCTTCATTTTATCTGACGGTCACAACACTGCTGTAGAAGTTTTGAATAAAACTAATAGTATGTCGCCTGCTTAATCAGGTATTAGACTCTAAATGAGATCACTACATAATGACTGTCATTACCAAAAATTAACAATCAACATCTGATTATATTTTCTCTTGACTTTCATGCCATAACAAATGTGCTTTGTAAACACACAGGTTACAACAGCCAGAGAAAACCTGATGTGCAAAAGTCAAGGGTCAAGAGCCCAACTAAAGCAAGCGCTAATCTCCATCATGGTGACCTTAAACGAAACTCAATAAATCATCAACTTCTAAACCTCTGTTAATTATCTTAAGAACTTCTGTAGACGTCTGACAGAAATAAAGTCAAACTGGTTAGTAATAAGTGAAGCTGTTAATGCTGTTTGTGGAGTTGATTAATCCTCCTCTGCTGAGATCTTCAGAGATTTGATATCTTCTTTTATCTTCAGTTGATTTCATAAGGCTGTGGCTGGAAGGCCCGTTGGTGTTTTAAGCCCCCAACGGATCCTTCAAGGCAGTGCTGCATGGAAGGCGCTCCCCGCCCCCTGCCGCGTTTCAGCCAAATCGCTGCAAAATCTACCATTGCCAATCTGTTTACAGTTAGCTAGATAGCTGAGCGTGTCCGGCCGGCGGCAAAGAAAATCCCTAGCAGCTAGTGTTGGCTATATTTCAAAGCATAGTCATTTTTAAAAAATAATAAAACATTTCATTATGAATTCAGATCTTAGAATATTGCTCTATGCAACTTACCGTACCAAGTTGAGTGGAGTCAAGATCGATCGCTCGTTGGTTCTCAAAGTTGAATGCGAGCACCATTGTTGCGATTGGCTGAAACGTGGCAGGGGGCGGGGAGCGCCTTCCATGCAGCGCTGCCTTAAAGGATCTGTTGGGGGCTTAAAACACCAACGAGCGGCTAGAAGTCAATTGTAGTTCTTGTGTTTCTCTTTCCTTCAGTGATTATGCTTGTTAACAGCAGGTGTTCATCACTAATGCTCAATCATCACTTAATCACCTAATTATAATTTTTTTATCCAATTATCATGTTGGGATCTATAGATCCCAACATGATAAACTGAATGAGTTATAACTCATTCAGTTTGAGTTCTGTTTCAGTCATTGTGTCCACATAATTTTCGGTAATATTTGAGTGCAGTGAACTGAATTTTATTTAGTACATATAACTGTTAGGTTTTACAGTGATCCAGAGAGATTCTGATTCAAATCCATTTAACTATATTGTGTAAATCGACAACAATTAATAATCAGAAGAGAAAAAGCACAGTTTCCAGTTGGTCAGTTTTATTTGTTGGACAAAGAGAAAAATCTGACATCTCTCCATAGAAAAAATGTTGACAGATAAATGTTTGAGCCCTGTGTGAATAGGTCTATGGTATCTATTGTTTCTATTAAAAGATATATTCACAACAAGGTCTTGGTGTAAATTGACCTTTAGTGACCTTTAGTCATCTGCTTCATCACATGAGTGAATATGGTAGTTGGTTGCAAAGTATGAAGTGTGTACTGTACAGAATTTTCATGAAGAATTTACTTAATGATTGTTGATGAAATAGACTTTTTAAGGTATGCTGGTGAGTAGTGTATGATAATATATAACTAAATAATATTTTACAATGCTTCAACATACTTTCGTCTAAAACAGTTAAAATATATTAGTTGCTTAATCACAAATGCCAGCGGACACAATGCTCATAGGTGTATAAAGGTGAAAATGAGAATAAATATACATTGCGCATTACTTCTGTCTATCTAAATCTATCTAAGATAATCTAAACACTATATAATGTGTATGTATTCTCTACTACAAAGCCTAGTGAAAGTTTTATTGGTAACACTTTATAATAAGTTTAGTGTAATAAAGTACTTACAAATCATTAGCAAACTATTAGTTAGTAATTAATAGTATTATAAACTGTAGTTAATACATTAATAGACTAAATTCAAATAGTGAAGTTTTCATTCATTGTTACTGTAATTAACAAATTATTATTGTTTAATTAGCTCATATGTAAAGAGTTAGATTATGCTTTGTTAACAACTTATTAACAGTAAATAGTTCTCACTTTAGATTAGGTCACAGAAAATGGGAAAATTTATTTATTAATTAACTATTTGCAAATGATTTGTAAATACTTTATTTATTTATACTTATTATACAGTGTTACTGTTTTATTGAAGGTGTTTAAGTTATCCAGACTTTTTCCTTTTTGCTGCTTATTGATCATTGATTATTGATTATTAATGACATCTTAGGCAGTGACAATGCAAATTGAAAAAAGCTACTGTCATGCTATGGAAAAATGTAAACAAAATAAGTTAATGTAAATTAAGTTTGTTAGTGATCTAATTTGCACAATTTTAAATGAGGACTTGACTGAATCCTGTTGATGCCACTCTTTTATTTGAAAAAAAGTCTGGCCTGTTGTCCTCTGAACAATATTGGCACTTTGCATTTTAGAAGTTCTCATTTTATTGCCTCCTTGGCACTTGTATTCCTTATTTGTATGGATAAAGGCTTCTGTTAAATGAAGACATGTAGAGGAAATGTCTAATAAAATGTCTTATAGTAAGGATCACTAACTATAAGACACTGATCCTCAACAAACCCATCTCCATACCGGCGTGACTCCGATCTTCAACCAGATGGAACTGGATAATATTGTGATTGTTCCAAACCAATCTGACCAATCAGAAGACCTATAATGCTGTTCGTTTGTTGGCCAGAGGAGAACTGCCCCCGACTGAGTCTGGGTTCTCCCAATGTTTTTTTCTCCATTCTGTCACCTGATGCAGTTTTGGTTCCTTGCCACTGTCGCCTTTTTCCACCTTTGTTGCCATTGGCTTTTGGCTTGCTTAGTTGGGGACATTAAATTTAACATTTAATTTGATATTCAACAATAATATTTCTGTATAATATCTGCCTGCATTGACAGAAGAACTTCAAAGAACTGAACTGAGCTGGACGATGACATCACGGTTTTCTCCAGAGCGGCTATATATATATATACACTCACCGACCACTTTATTAGGTACACCTGTCCAACTGCTCGTTAACACTTAATTTCTAAGCAGCCAATCACATGGCGGCAACTCAGTGCATTTAGGCATGTAGACATGCTCAAGACAATCTCCTGCAGTTCAAACCGAGCATCAGTATGGGGAAGAAAGGTGATTTGAGTGACTTTGAACGTGGCATGATTGTTGGTGCCAGAAGGGCTGGTCTGAGTATTTCAGAAACTGCTAATCTACTGGGATTTTCACGCACAACCATCTCTAGGGTTTACAGAGAATGGTCCGAAAAAGAAAAAACATCCAGCGAGCGGCAGTTCTGTGGGCGGAAATGCCTTGTTGATGCCAGAGGTCAGAGGAGAATGGCCAGACTGGTTCGAGCTGATAGAAGGGCAACAGTGACTGAAATAACCACTCGTTACAACCGAGGTATGCAGCAAAGCATTTGTGAAGCCACAACACGCACAACCTTGAGGCGGATGGGCTACAACAGCAGAAGACTCCACCGGGTACCACTCATCTCCACTACAAATAGGAAAAAGAGGCTACAATTTGCAAGAGCTCACCAAAATTGAACAGTTGAAGACTGGAAAAATGTTGCCTGGTCTGATGAGTCTCGATTTCTGTTGAGACATTCAGATGTTAGAGTCAGAATTTGGCGTAAACAGAATGAGAACATGGAACCATCATGCCTTGTTACCACTGTGCAGGCTGGTGGTGGTGGTGTAATGGTGTGGGGGATGTTTTCCTGGCACACTTTAGGCCCCTTAGTGCCAATTGGGCATCGTTTAAATGCCACGGCCTACCTGAGCATTGTTTCTGACCATGTCCATCCCTTTATGGCCACCATGCACCCATCCTCTGATGGCTACTTCCACCATGTCACAAAGCTCTAATCATTTCAAATTGGTTTCTTGAACATGACAATGAGTTCACTGTACTAAAATGGCCTCCACAGTCACCAGATCTCAACCCAATAGAGCATCTTTGGGATGTGGTGGAACGGGAGATTCGCATCATGGATGTGCAGCCGACAAATCTGCGGCAACTGTGTGATGCCATCATGTCAATATGGACCAAACTCCCTGAGGAATGCTTCCAGCACCTTGTTGAATCTATGCCACGAAGAATTGAGGCAGTTCTGAAGGCAAAATGGGGTCCAACCCGTTACTAGCATGGGGTACCTAATAAAGTGGCCGGTGAGTGTATATATATATATATATAAATGAACTAAATTAATAACTTTTATAAAACAAAAATGAAACATCACTGAACTTACTTAAGCTGGACTGTGACGCTATTTTCTTCTGGAAACAAACTTTTTTGCATTATTTTCCTGTTATCTCTGTAAAGCTGCTTTGAAACAATCTGTATTGTAAAAAGCGCTATATAAATAAATGTGACTATAGCACTCATCACTACAATGTGACCTGTGTTGCTAGACGTTTCACAAAATGGTTTGTGTTCTTGTTTGCAGATGTATTCAGAGGAAAGGACCAAGTAGAGCACATCCTTCCCCCTCTGCCCTCTCTTTCAGTCTCTTCATCTCTCCCTGGCTCCTCTCTTTCCTCTCTTCCTCCATCATTCTCCTCTCTACCTTCCTCTTTTCTTCCCTTCTTGGCCTCTGCAGGTTCAAACACATCATTAATAACCTCATCCTCCTGTGTTCCCCACTCCTCTCTCCCTCCCTCTTCCTCTTCCACGTTACCCTTGTCCTCATCTGTCTCTCTTCTGCCTCCTTTATCATTATCTCTCCCCTCCACTCCTCTCCTGTCCCTTCATTCTAAATCAGTCAGCAGAGACAGCAGCTGTCAAACAGGACCGAGTCCAAAGACATTTAGCGCCGGAACCTCCACAAGGCAAGAGAAGAGAGGTGAGACAGCCAGAAAGTGTTTTAAGTGACAATGTATCTTCTGTATCTATACACTCTTCGGCCACTTTATTAGGTACACCTGTTCAACTGCTCATTAACGCAAATATCCAATCAGCCAATTATTAGCAGCAACTTGCATTGCATGTTCAAGACTATCTGCTAAAGTTCGAACTGAGCGTCAGAATGGGAAAGAAAGGTGATTTAAGTGACTTTGAACGTGGCCTGGTTGTTGGTCTGATTATTTCAGAAACTGCTGATCTGCTGGGATTTTCATGCACAACCATCTCTAGGGTTTACAGAGAATGATCCAAAAAAGAGAAATCTAGTGAGTGTCAGTTCTGTGGGAGAAAATGCCTTGTTGATGCCAGAGGTCAGAGGAGAATGACCCGTCTGCAGAAGAGCATCTCTGACCACTCAACATGATCAAACCTTAAAGCAGAAGAGCATCTATGACCACTCAACATGATCAAACCTTAAAGCAGAAGAGCATCTCTGAACACTCAACACATCAAACCTTGAAGCAGAAGAGCATCTCTCTGAACAACACTCAACACATGAAAACTTGAAGCAGAAGAACAACACTCAACACATGAAACCTTGAAGCAGAAGAGCATCTCTCTGAACAACACTCAACACATCAAACCGCGAAGCAGAAGAGCATCTCTGAATGCTCAACACATCAAACCTTGAAGCAGAAGAGCATCTCTGAACAACACTCAACAGATCAAACCATGAAGCAGAAGAGCATCTCTGAACACTCAACACATCAAACTTTGAAGCAGAAGAGCATCTCTGAACACACAACACATCAAACCTTGAAGCAGAAGAGCATCTCTGAACACTCAACACATCAAACCTTGAAGCAGAAGAGCATCTCTGAACACTCAACACATCAAACCTTGAAGCAGAAGAGCATCTCTGAACGCTCAACACATCAAACCTTAAAGCAGAAGAGCATCTCTGAACACTCAACACATCAAACCTTGAAGCAGAAGAGCATCTCTCTGAACAACACTCAACACATCAAACCTTGAAGCAGAAGAGCATCTCTCTGAACAACACTCAACACATCAAACCTTGAAGCAGAAGAGCATCTCTGAACACTCAACACATCAAACCTTGAAGCAGAAGAGCATCTCTGAACACTCAACACATCAAACCTTGAAGCAGAAGAGCATCTCTGAACACTCAACACATCAAACCTTGAAGCAGAAGAGCGTCTCTGAACACACAACACATCAAACCTTGAAGCAGAAGAGCATCTCTGAACACACAACACATCAAACCTTGAAGCAGAAGAGCATCTCTGAACACACAACACATCAAACCTTGAAGCAGAAGAGCATCTCTGAACACACAACACATCAAACCGTGAAGCAGAAGAGCATCTCTGAACGCTCAACACATCAAACCTTGAAGCAGAAGAGCATCTCTGAACACTCAACACATCAAACCTTGAAGCAGAAGAGCATCTCTGAACACACAACACATCAAACCGTGAAGCAGAAGAGCATCTCTGAACGCTCAACACATCAAACCTTGAAGCAGAAGAGCATCTCTGAACACTCAACACATCAAACCTTGAAGCAGAAGAGCATCTCTGAACACACACACATCAAACCTTGAAGCAGAAGAGCATCTCTGAAAGCTCAACACATCAAACCTTGAAGCAGAAGAGCATCTCTGAACACTCAACACATCAAACCTTGAAGCAGAAGAGCATCTCTGAAAGCTCAACACATCAAACCTTGAAGCAGAAGAGCATCTCTGAACGCTCAACACATCAAACCTTGAAGCAGAAGAGCATCTCTGAACGCTCAACACATCAAACCTTGAAGCAGAAGAGCATCTCTCTGAACACTCAACACATGAAAACTTGAAGCAGAAGAACAACACTCAACACATGAAACCTTGAAGCAGAAGAGCATCTCTCTGAACAACACTCAACACATCAAACCTTGAAGCAGAAGAGAATCTCTGAATGCTCAACACATCAAACCTTGAAGCAGAAGAGCATCTCTGAACAACACTCAACAGATCAAACCGTGAAGCAGAAGAGCATCTCCGAACACTCAACACATCAAACCTTGAAGCAGAAGAGCATCTCTGAACGCTCAACACATCAAACCGTGAAGCAGAAGAGCATCTCTGAACACACAACACATCAAACCTTGAAGCAGAAGAGCATCTCTGAACGCTCAACACATCAAACCGTGAAGCAGAAGAGCATCTCTGAACACACAACACATCAAACCTTGAAGCAGAAGAGCATCTCTGAACGCTCAACACATCAAACCGTGAAGCAGAAGAGCATCTCTCTGAACAACACTCAACACATGAAAACTTGAAGCAGAAGAACAACACTCAACACATGAAACCTTGAAGCAGAAGAGCATCTCTGAACACTCAACACATCAAATCTTGAAGCAGAAGAGCATCTCTGAACACACAACACATCAAACCTTGAAGCAGAAGAGCATCTCTGAACGCTCAACACATCAAACCGTGAAGCAGAAGAGCATCTCTCTGAACAACACTCAACACATGAAAACTTGAAGCAGAAGAACAACACTCAACACATCAAACCGCGAAGCAGAAGAGCATCTCTGAACACACAACACATCAAACCTTGAAGCAGAAGAGCATCTCTGAACACTCAACACATCAAACCTTGAAGCAGAAGAGCATCTCTGAACACACAACACATCAAACCTTGAAGCAGAAGAGCATCTCTGAACACTCAACACATCAAACCTTGAAGCAGAAGAGCATCTCTGAACACTCAACACATCAAACCTTGAAGCAGAAGAGCATCTCTGAACACTCAACACATCAAACCTTGAAGCAGAAGAGCATCTCTGAACGCTCAACACATCAAACCTTAAAGCAGAAGAGCATCTCTGAACACTCAACACATCAAACCTTGAAGCAGAAGAGCATCTCTGAACACTCAACATGTCAAACCTTGAAGCAGAAGAGCATCTCTGAACACACAACACATCAAACCTTGAAGCAGAAGAGCATCTCTGAACACTCAACACATCAAACCTTGAAGCAGAAGAGCATCTCTGAACACTCAACACATCAAACCTTGAAGCAGAAGAGCATCTCTCTGAACAACACTCAACACATCAAACCTTGAAGCAGAAGAGCATCTCTCTGAACAACACTCAACACATCAAACCTTGAAGCAGAAGAGCATCTCTGAACACTCAACACATCAAACCTTGAAGCAGAAGAGCATCTCTGAACACTCAACACATCAAACCTTGAAGCAGAAGAGCATCTCTGAACACACAACACATCAAACCTTGAAGCAGAAGAGCATCTCTGAACACACAACACATCAAACCTTGAAGCAGAAGAGCATCTCTGAACACACAACACATCAAACCGTGAAGCAGAAGAGCATCTCTGAACGCTCAACACATCAAACCTTGAAGCAGAAGAGCATCTCTGAACACTCAACACATCAAACCTTGAAGCAGAAGAGCATCTCTGAACACACAACACATCAAACCGTGAAGCAGAAGAGCATCTCTGAACGCTCAACACATCAAACCTTGAAGCAGAAGAGCATCTCTGAACACTCAACACATCAAACCTTGAAGCAGAAGAGCATCTCTGAACACACACACATCAAACCTTGAAGCAGAAGAGCATCTCTGAAAGCTCAACACATCAAACCTTGAAGCAGAAGAGCATCTCTGAACACTCAACACATCAAACCTTGAAGCAGAAGAGCATCTCTGAAAGCTCAACACATCAAACCTTGAAGCAGAAGAGCATCTCTGAACGCTCAACACATCAAACCTTGAAGCAGAAGAGCATCTCTGAACGCTCAACACATCAAACCTTGAAGCAGAAGGGCATCTCTCTGAACACTCAACACATCAAACCTTGAAGCAGAAGAGCATCTCTCTGAACACTCAACACATGAAAACTTGAAGCAGAAGAGCATCTCTCTGAACAACACTCAACACATCAAACCGCGAAGCAGAAGAGAATCTCTGAATGCTCAACACATCAAACCTTGAAGCAGAAGAGCATCTCTGAACAACACTCAACAGATCAAACCGTGAAGCAGAAGAGCATCTCCGAACACTCAACACATCAAACCTTGAAGCAGAAGAGCATCTCTGAACGCTCAACACATCAAACCGTGAAGCAGAAGAGCATCTCTGAACACACAACACATCAAACCTTGAAGCAGAAGAGCATCTCTGAACGCTCAACACATCAAACCGTGAAGCAGAAGAGCATCTCTGAACACACAACACATCAAACCTTGAAGCAGAAGAGCATCTCTGAACGCTCAACACATCAAACCGTAAAGCAGAAGAGCATCTTTCTGAACAACACTCAACACATGAAAACTTGAAGCAGAAGAACAACACTCAACACATGAAACCTTGAAGCAGAAGAGCATCTCTCTGAACAACACTCAACACATGAAAACTTGAAGCAGAAGAACAACACTCAACACATGAAACCTTGAAGCAGAAGAGCATCTCTGAACACTCAACACATCAAATCTTGAAGCAGAAGAGCATCTCTGAACACACAACACATCAAACCTTGAAGCAGAAGAGCATCTCTGAACGCTCAACACATCAAACCGTGAAGCAGAAGAGCATCTCTCTGAACAACACTCAACACATGAAAACTTGAAGCAGAAGAGCATCTCTCTGAACAACACTCAACACATGAAAACTTGAAGCAGAAGAACAACACTCAACACATGAAACCTTGAAGCAGAAGAGCATCTCTCTGAACAACACTCAACACATCAAACCGCGAAGCAGAAGAGCATCTCTGAACACACAACACATCAAACCTTGAAGCAGAAGAGCATCTCTGAACACACAACACATCAAACCTTGAAGCAGAAGAGCATCTCTGAACACTCAACACATCAAACCTTGAAGCAGAAGAGCATCTCTGAACACTCAACATGATCAATGAAGCAGAAGAGCTTCAGCAGCAGAAGACACACCGGTGACACCGGAGATGCTCTTCTTAAACATCTCTCATCTCTAAAACATCTGTCTTATATCTCCTGTCAGATAAAAACAACAAACTGAGGCTACAGTTCACCAAAACTGGACAATAGAAGATTGGAAAAACATTGCCTGGTCTGATGAGTCTCGATTTCTGCTGCAACATTCAGACGGTCGGGTCAGAATTTGGTGTAAACAACATGAAAGCACGGATCTGTCCTGTCTTGTATCAGCGGTTCAGGCTGCTGAAGGTGTAATGGTGTGTGAAGGATATTTTATTGGCACACTTTGGGTCCCTTAGTACCAACTGAGCATCGGTTAAACACCACAGTCTACTTGAGTATTGTTGCTGACCATGTCCATCACTTTATGACCTGTGTATCATCTTCTGATGGCCTCTTCCAGCAGGATAACAGGCCATATCACAAAGATCAATCATCTCAAACTGGTTTCTTGAACATGCACTATACTGAAACTGACTCCACACTCACCAGATCTCAATCTAATAGAGCATCTTTGGGATGAGGAGGAACGGGAGATTCACATCATGGATGTGGAGACGACAAATCTGCAGCAGCTGCGTGATGATATCATGTCAATATGGACCAAAATCTCTGAGGAATATTTCCAGCACCTTATTGAATCTCTGCCATGAAGAATTAAGGCAGTTCTGAAGGCAAAATGGGCTCCAATCCTGAACTAGCAAAGTGTACCTATTAAAGTGAACTGTGAGTGAAAATGTGAGTGTAGAGTGTTCCTTGACTTAAGTCACAATGAAATCAAAATTGACTATAGTTATTTTTTTATTGAATCATCCAGTGTTTATTGTAAATGAGTTATCCGTGCACATTATTATTTTAAAAACACATGCCCTTGTAATCTTTAATCAAAAACATTACAGGTTTTTTTTTACAATCGCTTGGACACATTTCACAATACTTAGGTCACTCTTTCTACACTCTTCACACAGTGATCACAACAGCAGTCTATGAGAGCTAAACTGAGGATCATTTATCATAGTTTTTTGTACTATGCAGGCCAATTTGCACGTTTACATACTCTTTTCAAAACTGTTAAACTTCATAAACTAACAAAACACAAAAATGAACAAGACAATAACTTGCAACATTTCTACAGTAATATCATATTGAAATATACTCTGGGTCTAAAAAATCTAATACTTTCAAAGCAACTAGATGTAACTGAATATCTACACAAGTGTTAGTCATCAATTCATTACCATCCATTCAAAGTAGGGAAAACACGGGAATAATTTTGTACTGTAATGTAAACATGGGCTTTGTAACATATACTGCAGTGAATTATAAGCAGTAGAGTGTCATTCTTGTTTTGTAAAGAACTTTTATGAAGGGTTTTGACAGTTTTAGTCCATTTTGAATGTGAAATGAACTGCTGTGCCAAGATGAAAGTTGGTTAAGAGAACTGTGTGAAGAAGAGTTTTGATAAAATGACCAAATTATTGAGAAATGTGTCCTAGCGATTGTAAAAGACTGTAATGTGCCCTGGAACTGGAAGAGTCCTTGCTTCTACATCTCATCTGTGGTGACGTGTGTACCGACGACGCGAGGGCTGGACAATCCAAGGATGTCCAATGGCCAGATGATTTTCACTCTCTCCTTTCCAGAAACCTGTCACTCACATGAATCAATTATCCATTTAGTTTGTAATAGAAAAGAAAAGTCGGTTGCATTTTCCATTTTTCGTGGCAATTTTAAAATGAAGCTCAAATGAGATCCTGTGTCCTGGTACCATAATGACCAGTACAGTCAAACAATTACTGACAAAAGTAGCAGGCCTCAATGAGGGTCAGAGGGTCAGTCGCACATGCATGATGCTGTGAGTGACACAGTGACCTGCACCTTTTCCCATAAAAACACTGAAAAACAATGACTAAATGATTCTATAGACAAAAATATTGCAGTCAACAAATGCTATAATCGAATACTAATGCTAGTATCTAATGAAATAATGCTAGAAGAATTGTATCACTGAAAAAAAGGTTTGACAAAAAAGTAATTTGAACCCTGTGTTTATGTGCAGAATGTCCACCCAGACAGGCTAAAGGCCTAGAAGGTCGAGCGGCGCTGAGGAGAGGACAGAAGATGCCCCTTCCTGACCTAGATCTGCTGGAGATCCTTATATGAAACAACAACCCTGCAAATATCATTCCTACAGACAGGACAGCACTTCTGAGAGAGGCAAGAGGGAGTGAGGGAGACAGAAAAAGAAAGGGTGGTAACATGAAGAAAGAGATGATGTAATAGAACACAAACAAACAGACAGAAATTAGATATTAAGAAAACAAAGGAAGCGCAAAGCTGGAATTCAATATTGTGCCTCCAAAACGCTGAATTAGATGGTTGATTCCTGAATTCTATTTTCTGTCCATTTTCACCCTGAAACAATCGAGGAGTAAGGCATTTGCCCCGGCCTGTTTACCTGCACACTCAATGTCTTAAGTTCTCGTCTGTCTTAGTTTATCAGCAGTTTATATAATTCAGAGAAATATTTTGTGTGATGTATTTTTTTTTTGTATGGAATTGTTATGTGTAAAACTAAATGATTGAATGCGGTTGATCTTTTTTTAGTTTTGTGGCAGACTTGCGGCAAATATGCTTGTTATTAATTTTACAGCAATAACTGCTGTTTGGCATCATGTGTGTTTTAATTGCCTGAAAAAAACACTTATTTAATTGAGTAAAACTGTTCTTTGGCTGGGAATATTTTAGACTCTGCACTGCTACAATGCTAAATGGTGAAGTTGTCAAGGGTCAATAACTACTGTATAATGTTTTGCGTCCAAAGACAATTGCATAATTGATTGATTGTTTTCTCTAGAAAGTCATCTACCTTAGTTTTACCACTGTCTTACCCATTTCTAATTTAATAATTTGTTGTGGTTTCCATTCTCCAAATCCATTATCATTTTATTATTTTAATAGCTCTGGTAATCAAAGCAATACAATAAAAGCACAGTGTTCTGTATTACAGATTGTTTTTATTTCAATGATATATTTTACAAAATCATAGTATATACACACACCTCATTATCAAATAACACATTCTCTAAGGAAAAACTCCAACGAAAACCTTTACACAGAGCTTTTAAAACCAACATATTTAGTGAGAAATTGCTCACAAAGGGTCAGTTATTTTATTAATAACACAAATTACGCAGTATGTTTACACGTTGCAAAAAATCATCTGACACTGATTTATTCATCTACATTTCGAAAAGAATAAATAATATAAGCAAATTGTGCAGAGAAACAATATGTGATGCTCAGTCAGATTGAGATCTGGGGAATTTGGAGGCCAAGGCAACACCTTGAACTCTTTGTCATGTTGTCTTTAGCATCCTTGTCACTCTGAGCGGTCTGTGGATACGCAGCCCCACACACAGCAAACTGTGATACACTATGTGTTCTGACACCTTTCTATCATGGGCAGCATCACGTTTTCCAGCAATTTGAGCTACAGTAGCTCTTCTGTGTGATCGGACCAGCCGTTGATCCTTACTTGCATCACTGAGCCATGAACCTGATGCCGGTACATCAGTTGTCCTTTCTTGCACCACTTTTGGTAAATACTAACTACTGCATACCGGGAACACTGAATAAGACTTGCTGTTTTGGAGATGCTCTGACCCATCTTTTGATCTTCTGACTGGTCACTTGCTGCCTAATATATCCTTAGCATATAACTATATATATGTACATATAACCATTGTAACAATTTAATCAATGTTATTCACTCCACCTGCCAGTGGTTTTAATGTGTGTGTCTGATCAGTGTATGAGGGGAGCAATATCATCGTGCAGGATAAAAAGTGAAGCATTCTTGTATGTGCACTACTGTAAATGCTAGAAGCTAAGATTGTTCCATACAGTGTTGTGTAAATTATTCTAAAAAAGTAATTAATCTTCAGCAGTGTAATTAGATTACTGTACTAATTACTCTCTATAAGGTACTGCATTACTTGTACTAATTTCTTTCTAAATCCCAAACAAACCTCACCCAGCGGAAGATACAAGGATAGACATGAATCTGACCTTTTTATTCATTCAAATAAATAATATAAAATTGCATAAATTATTCTTTTTTTTTTGGAATACTTTATTTTCATTTTACAAGAACAAGAATAAACACAAACATCCTCTCCTCCCCAAAAGGTTGCTCCATTATTTTAAAGTAGGTATACAATGTTCCGAGGTCAGTCACATTCCATTACATCACATTATCCACATAATCTAGATAGGGCTGCCAAATTTAATAAAGGTGTTGTATCCCTTTTTAAGGTTATATGTTATTTTTTTCTAAAGGCACTCAGTTATTCATTGCCATAATGCCATTTAGTTATGGATAGAGGGGAATCAGACTTCCATGTGACAGCAATACACTTTCTGGCCGTTGCCAGGGCTATTTCCAAATTTTTTATTTGAAATTTGTTAATTTAAGCAAGCAAAATTCTGGCTCAACAGGTAATTGTAAACAATCTCACTAAAAAAATAGTCTTTTAAAAGAATAAAATGCTATATGAACCCAGGATGGAGTTGTGTCATTCTCAAACAGACAAAAGAATTTTGTCATTTTGGGCAAAAAGTAATATTTTAAAAAAATTGGGTAGTTGAAGTCCCCCCTGACTTGTAGTCCCACGTCAATTTCTCCAAAGATATTCTTGGTACCTTGTTATTCCAATGAATTGTCTTACATTTTTAATAAGAGTGGACTATAATTCAATCTATACGATTTTTAAAGTTATTGTCCACAACTACACCAATATATTGTATTTCAGTTGGGGAATAAAGTTGATGAACACTAATGAAATGTGCTTTCATTACCTTGCATTTGAACGCAGATGACACGCAGAGTAGTTGAATGTTGTTAATGGAATTATTTCACTTTTTATCATAGTTTTCCTTATATCCGGAGACAGTGCCATGGTGACCAATAAATCCTGTAGTCGAGTAAGAGAATGAGAAGGGTCTGTTAGATATAAGAGAACATCATCAGCTAATAAGTTGAGTTGTCTGACCAACCTTAAAGCCCTTTATATAAGGGTCCCTTCTGATTGCCTCTGCCAAAGGCTCAATGGCTAAGGCAAACAGGACATCCCTGTCTACTGGATCTATTTAGGGAAAACGGTGCCCATAGTAGTAATCCTTGCTTTGGATTTATGATATAGGGGGAGAACCCTATATCATACCCAGTTAATAAATACTTGTCCAAACCAAATGTAGTTAATACCTTAAATAAATAGGGCCATTCCAGCCTATCGAAGGCTTTCTCGGCGTCTAACGCCACAGCCACAGTGTGATCAGATCTTGATTTTGCTATTTAGCAAAAAGATTATATTAAAGAATCTACTTAAGTTATTGGCAGATAGGCGTTTTTGAATAAAGCCACTCTGGTCTGAGTTAATTATTTTTGGTAATATCAGACTAAGCCTATTTGCTAACACTTTAGAAATCAATTTATAATCTGAGTTCACTAATGAGATGGGCCTATAAGAGGCACGTTTTAGTGGGTCTTTACTTTTTTTAATATAACTTTTTAATATAACTAATATTATGGCAGTCGAAGAGGATTCGTGAAGCGTTGGTTTATTACATCCATAATCAGTGGGATAAGTAAATCTTTAAATTCTTTAGAAAATTCGGGGGGAAGCCCGTCCTCTCCTGGGGATTTATTAGACTGAAGTGAATTTAGGGCTTTTGTCATTTCTGCCTGAGTAAAAGGGAAATCAAGATTTTTTCGGTCCTCTTCACTAATTTTTTTGTAATTCGATTTGAGACAGAAAGTTGTCAATATGGGTCAAATCGCTGGGCAATTCTGATTTGTACAAATTTAAATAGAAGTGTTATCATTTATTTCTGTTGGGTTATATGAGATAGAGCCTGCTTCAGATTGAATAGCATTAATACTCCTAATGTTTTTCTCTTCCTTCAGTTGCCAGGACAAGATTGTATGTGCTTTCTCTCCCAATTCATAATATCCCTGTTTAGTTATTAAAATAGCTCTTTCAATTTTGTGGGTATTTACTGTAATATATTGTATTGAAGTTTTTTTCTGGACTAAAGATTGATATGTGTCTGAAGAACAATTTCTTTGATAATTCTTTTTCCAAGAGTAACATTTCTTTTTCCAACTTATCAATAAGTTAAGGTCTGTATTGCTTTTTCAGACGTTTTGTATAGGATATTATCTGTCCCCTCAGATAGGCCTTTAACGTATCCCATAAAATTAAACTGTTGGGAGAGGAGGCACAAAACAACTTAATCTGGTCCCTTATGAATGTGCAGAAATCTGGGAACAAAATGGACAAGGTCAATGGTGAGTGATCAGATAAAGTTCTAGATAAATATTCAGCATACTCTCTGAAATAGCTGTGAGGGTGAAAATAGATGCTTATACAAAGTGTTGAGCAAGAGCGTCAGATTGATTTTGACATTGGTGGGGACATAATCTGAATTCTACGGTGTTACAAGTTAAATGTCATCCAGAACTCATAGAACCGCAGTTACATATGTAGGCTAACTCTCGTTGTCACACTTGTGATGTGTAAATAGAGCCGTATTTACCATTGCACTGACAAACCTATTGCACCTTGTTAAAAAAACTTAAGGTAAAAGGTAATTGTGACTTTTTATCTCACAATTCTAACTTTTTTCCCTTTCAGAATTGCGAAACTCGCAATTCTGAGAAAATGTCACTCTTTTTTTCCTCAGAATTTGACTTTAATACTCACAATTGCGAGTGTGTATCAAAATTCGGAGAAAATAAGAATTGTGTGACATAAACTCGCAATTGAGAGAAGAAAAAAAGTCAAATTGTGAGATAAAAAGTCCCCAAAACCCCCAGCTTCCATACTCCAGAGAGAACGCTGTGCACCTGCCTACAACTCTGCGCTGAACCCTCTCCTCCTTCTCCTCGCAGCGGGTCACTCTCATTAGCTGTGGATCAATGAGTGGTTTTGTCCGGTGGAGTTTCCCACGTCTGTGTGCTCTGCTGGCAGTCGCGTGGCTTTAGTCAAACAGATCAGAGACTAATTCACAAACATCTGCCCGTGGTCGAAAGCCCTCTGACATCTGCTCACATTCACTGCTGGAGGGTGTAGCCATGCAACTTATGGCTTATAGTCTAGGTTGCTTATTTCTGACATATATTAATTCATGTCTCGTGTTTTATAAAGTGTCATTTTATACAGTACATTTATTCGACTTTTTGTTTGTCAAACAATGCCTTTCATTAATTTCAGCCATATTACTGGGGTCCCGCCTGCTGGCTCTGTGTACCTCTGGGATTGGATTTGGTTTCGTTTGGCTCTGTTAAGGACAGGGCATGAATACGCTCTGGGTCTCAGGTGTAACCGAACACACATCCTGGGAATGCCGAGGCACCTTGGATTTTCATGTGACACACAAAACGTGTTGTTTCTGTGTAGAACGCCTCTAGGCTGGACATCTGTTGTTTGCTTTGAGTGGGTCTATGTGTGTGTGTGTGTGTGTGTGTGTGTGTGTGTGTGTTTGGGGGCTCATGCATTGAATAGAGGCGGTGACCTGTCATTTGTGAGTGATGGGAGCGAGCGTGTGGGAAAATATCTCAGGCAAAGAGCTTGTGCATTGAGATGCTAATGTCCCTCCTATAAATAAAGGGCATGCGCAGCGCGGAGGGCCTTAGAAACACCCAGCACTGAGACAGGAGTGAGTGAGACTCAGTCTTTACTTCACAGAAGCCAGTGGAGATGACTGCTACCAACCTCCAACAGAACGCAGGCCAAAGGCACATCAGCGCCAAAGAGGAGAGAAAGGTATTATACAAAATCACTACAAAATGTTCTTGAGCATATAACTTAACCTAGACTAAACCTTCTTTCCTCTTGTCCTCTGACTTGTGTTGGTATTTTGTTAAGCTACGGAAACCCCTCATTGAGAGAAAGAGAAGGGAAAGAATAAATCACTGTCTTGATCAGCTGAGAGAGACGGTCGTTGGGGCTTTCAGGCTTGATGTAAGTTACATTCTTGGATGTTACAGATTATAAAGATAAAAATGTTTGTTTAAACCAGGTAATCTTATGTCAGTGCCACTAGACTCATCATAAACTGCTTTTCTTTTGAAATAATTAAACAGCAGTCTAAGTTAGAGAAGGCGGATATTCTTGAGATGACGGTGAAACATTTGCAGAACATCCAGGGCAATAGAGATTCTGGTAAGTAAATGTCATTTGCAATTTGAAATAGCCATAGTTATTTAGTATAGTGTTTTAGTTTGCACTGTATGTTTTGTACTGCATTGAAATTGAAAAGTGAAGTTTCCCAATTCCAATTGAAACATTGGCCTTTTCTGGATTACTGTCAAGGAAAAGACTTAACCGGGTAGAACACCAAAACCACAAGAACAATTTCACTGATTCATTGATTTCATTGGTGAAGAGGGCCCGTATTTATCAAGCTTCTCAAAGTGCCATTTTAGTCGTAACTGTTGAGGATTCATGAAATTTACTCCTACTTTCAAACTTAAGTATACACTTATCAAACTTAAACTTATCAAACTTATCAAATTTCCTAATGCTAAGAATCCCAGTTATTTAAGTCTCTCAAGTGGTTGAGGGGGCTTGAGATGCACTGAGGAGACAGAGACGTGCGCAAATCTTACAGGAGAGGAAGAATGTTCAAACCCAAGGGTCATTTTACATATGAACGTAAAAAGTAATTTCCGCGTATAAATTGCATGATAAACATGTGTGCTATTTCATGAGATGGGTTGGTAAATCATAATGTATTCTCTTGAAAATGATTTATTGTCAAATGTGAGTAAACTCCTCACCATTCAATGTGAATTTATCTGAGAATATTCTTAAATACGGAAATCTATTCAGTGATTGGTCCATGCCAATGTCGTCATCCAAAATCCCGTTTGTGGCACAGCAAAGTGTTGTGAATCATCTCTAAGACTGACACTTAAGATTTAGTCCTACACTTCACTTAAATTACGACTGAGATGCTTGATAACTGACTTTAAAGCGCAGCTTTGGGCCAAGATTTTTTTTACTCTTAAGTCAATTCTTAGCAGTGTTCTTGGGAGTACTAATTCTCAGAGGCTTGATAAATACGGGCTCTGATTAACAATTAAAAATATGTCCCCATAATCTTTCCGTCTCCATTCAGACCCCGTTCTGGATGCAGAGGCCCAACAGAGGTACAGTACCGGGTATATCCAGTGCATGCAGGAAGTTCACAATCTGCTACTTTCCTGCGACTGGATGGACAAAACCCTGGGGTCCCGCCTGCTCAACCACTTGCTCAAATCTCTACCTCGATCGGCCAAGCTCCCCAAGAACTCCCCGACAAGTGTTTCTTCTAGTGATGAGCTGGACAGTCCAAAAGCCTGCCCTCCTTCTCCGGTCTTGTACGAGAGGGCCGTCCAGTCTCAGGATCAGTGTTCTTCGCCCATGAGAATGAGCCCTCATCTCTCAGTTCTAGAGATGTGGAGGCCTTGGTGAAATATCTGTCATTTTAACAGATGGTGTCTGCATGTATGTTTATGTAGTGCATATGACTTGGACATTTGTATGTACCGTTTTGTACGGATGTCGACCAAGAATGTATATGTGTGAAGTATGCTGTCTCACTCAGTGTGAATTCACACACAGTTTTTGCTGACTGTGTAGAGCCTCCTCTAATATGTATCTTATAGATATGTTTCACTGCACTCGTGTGTGTGAGGTGGATCTAGTCCAGAATAGCTCCCATTTCAGACCCTCTCGACTTCCTCTCTGAAGTAAAGCTACTGTAGCCTGCATTGTAGAAGGCCCCTATTAATAATTTTATTTATTTAATTAACACTATATATTTTCAATGAAAGAATTTTCAGTGTTAGAATCCTTTTTAAATAAAACATTCTTTGTCTACTAATTATATGTAGCATTTGAGTCCCTATTACTTATGTTCTATGTACAGTTTGTAACAATTATTAATAAAGAAGTGGTTTGTAACATATATAGTAATTTCTTTTTTTCTTTTCTTTTTTTATACCTATTTACATACAAATACAGTCTTCATAGATTTCTCATCATAGGACATTTTTTGGTGGAGACTGATATGTGTAATCAGAATGTAAATCAATATCAAACCAATACAAGATTTCTGCAGGCATTTCTGAAGTTTGTGTATTGAGATGTTGGAATTGGAGAGTCTAAAAAACTGTTCATCTCTTCCTCCTGTTGTGTATGAGAGGGCTGCCCAGCCTCAAAATCACTGGTCTACTGATCCCCCTGATATATGAAAATAGTTTTGATAATTAATGAGTCCAATCACCAACACGGCACTTGTCAAATCAACGAAACAACAGCATCATAAAAAGGCTGTTTATATTTTATATAGACCATTATTGACATTTAGAGAGCCCCATTTCATAACATCTTACCAATCTTACCTTCTTACCAATGTGTAGACTGGAGCAATGTTATCCTCCACTCCATTATTGAATATTAAGACATACCTAACTTGGATTTCATCAACACTGCCAAAAGATGAAAGTTTATTTTCACTTGTTTGGATTGAGTGGTTACCTGTCCTACAATGTACTTCAAATAAGACAAACCAATAACAAAGAGTCTAATTCTCTCTCCAATTCCAATTCCATAGTTTTTTTAATTCGCTTTGGTACTATTTTCATCAAAACTCTTAGTACAAAAATCCAAACTGATCACACTTGTAATACAGCAAGTCATTCTTTTAAAACCTGATCTCATGCTACAATACAGTTATACACATTTTCAGTCCACATAATCATTGTTTCAAAGACAAGATGATTGCATTTGTAATGAGAGCATTTGGTTTAATCACCAAAACACTGACAACAGTATGATCTTCTTTTTAATTTAGTACTTTTAACAATCAGTTTATGATGTCCCCAGAGTATATGTGAAGTTCCAGCTCAAAATACCACACGGATAATTTTTTATAGCATGTTAAATGTGCCAATTTTGGGGGGTAAGGAAAAACTTGCCGTTTTTGTGTGTCCCTTTAAATGTAAATGAGCTGGTGCTTCCGGGCCCTGTTTAAGAAGAGGCCGTAGCTTCAACAGCTTGTGCTCTGTCTGGTGTTCTCACACACACTGAAAATATCAGTAAACTGTGTTCATCCTTACATGTTCAATCCGGAGTCGGACTCAAGAAGTGACAACATGCTTAATTGATGAATTTATGTAGATGATGCAAATTCATGTAGATGATGCAGATTGAAGCTATCTTCAAGTCATTGATTATCATGTTCCGTCATGATAATCTATAAATCGCTGTACAGGTGCTCGTGTAGCAACTCTTGTCAGATGCCTACAGAGCCAGGGAATATGGAGATAGAACAGGTATACAGTAGTTTAGTTTAATTACGATTATAACTTATGTGGTCATCTTGCTTTTATGACATGCTGTTGCATTTGTGTTACGTACTGTATTGCAATAAAGGTGAAAAGAAGGATGCGACAGCTTGAGCAGACTCCCAAAACCGTTTTTGAGATTCACATTCAAGAAGGTGACATACCAATATACAGCCCTTCCATTCGGACTCTATCTAGTACCTTTAAGAAGTGAGTAGTGAGAAGTGAGCCATGCACACAGAGATCCCTGCTCCTCAGTCATCTAGGAGACTTGGGTTTCAGGGTCAACTTTGGCAGGCGCTCGCTGCTCCCCAGCCAATGGATCTCGTTCCTGGGGGCAGTTTTCGACTCAGCCCAAATGAAGGCTTTGCCGACGCCTATGTCGAATTGGCACATCAACATCGAATTGGCGGTAACTCTGGCCTTTAAGGAGTTCCAGCCGGAACTCAGGGATTATCATGTCCTGGTCCGCTCAGACAACAGGACGGTGGTTGCCTTCATAAACTCCCAAGGAGGTCTCAGGTCTTGCCCTCTATGCAGACTGGCGAGCCGTCTTCTCCTATGGGCACAGAGGAACCTCTGCTCAGTGAGGGCGGTTCACATGCCTTGAAGGAGGGAGCAGACATGTTGTCACGCGTCGGTCCTCCCCTGGGCTAATGGAGACTCCACCCCTCATTGTACAACTTCGGCATTACAAATGATCTAAATCAAAACAACTCTACATAACAAATGATAGAGAAAAAAACAAAACAATAAAAAAGTACAACACAATTTTAAGAATGACTTAAAATGCAAGAGAGAACAAGTGAGACTTTAGACGAAACCTAAAAATATTTAATATTGGGGAAGATCTAACAAAAAAGGGTAGGTCGTTCCATAATCTCGGACCAGCAACAGCGAAATCACGATCACCCTTGATTTAAAGGGATAGTTCACTTTGAAATAAATTTTTGGTATGTTTTAGCTTACCTCAAGGGCATCCAAGATGTAGGTGTCTTTGTTTCCGCAGTAGTTTCAATTTGGATATTTTTAGGTCAAACCGTTCTTGTCTGTCATTCATATAATGCAGGTCTATGGTCACCACCTCAAAGAGCATGCACAGAGAAGTCCAAATTAAACATGATTTAATGACTCGTAAATGTAAGTACACATTGACCTAAGACACGAAACGAGCGGTTTGTGTGAGAAAACGAACAGTATTTATATCGTTTTTACCTCTTGTAAACACAGCCACGTCCAAGTGATCTGAGGGCGCGGGCGCTTCGGTACAGCTTAAGTTCCCCATTAAGTTCCCCATAAGCGTCACCCAAAACTGACGCAATGCAAGAGAACTGTATCTAAAGCAAGCATTTAAGGCTACTCACATAACCCTGGTTCCCTGGGATAACGGAAACGAGAATTTTGTAGCTTGCCGTGCAACTGCGCTTCCAGATCTGCGCTGCGCTTGCACAGACGTGAACCAATCAGGCTTCAGGATGCGGAGAAAACAGGAGTTTTCCCCATACGCTATGCTCGTTCCCGTTATCTCAGGGAACGTACTCGGTTACTAACGTAACCTCGGTTCTCTCTAGAGAGGGAACGAGTACTGCGTAATATCTTACGCTAGGGGAAAACCTCTTTTCCTCGAGATATTGAAGCCAAAAAATTATCCTTAATTTTGTATTAATGCAAAACGCATTGCAACAGCAAGCAGACATAGGCAAGGCGGCTTAGCGCGCCTATTGGCTGGCCTGTGGCAATTGCAGCAGCCTATCAAGAGAGGCCATTCAGTGACAGTCCAATGAGGGCGCTTCGCGCCCATTGCGTCACGCTTCCGCCGTAACGGGCGTGGCCT
Source organism: Rhinichthys klamathensis goyatoka (assembly GCF_029890125.1). Taxonomy (NCBI): domain Eukaryota; kingdom Metazoa; phylum Chordata; class Actinopteri; order Cypriniformes; family Leuciscidae; genus Rhinichthys; species Rhinichthys klamathensis. The sequence goes on from NW_026606566.1 coordinate 2,760,658, forward strand.
AGCCTTATAAATACGGCTCGATGGGCTGATATACTCTGGTTTTCATCGCTGAAGCGAACCAGCGTACTGCATGCACGGCAAGATACGCAGTACTCGTTCCCTCTCTAGAGAGAACCGAGGTTACGTTAGTAACCGAGTACGTTCTCTTACGAGAGGTTCTCTCGTACTGCGTAATATCTTACGCTAGGGGAACACAATGCAAAAAGCCATGCGTGCTGGGATCCGACACCAAAGTCCCAAGGGCATGTGCCCGGGGCTCATATAGTGCACAATCACCAGGGACTCACACAGAGTCCGAGAAGAGAGGCTGGAAGCATCATTCTCAATAACATTTAGCATCCTAAGGGAGCTAGTCACTTAAGTGTTCCACACAGCCAGGGTGAAGCATTCAGCCTGAACTGTGCAAAAAATCACAGGTCTAGTTGCCCATGTTAGCTTTAGTTGGCCGCGAGCCGTGCTCAAGCGGATGCAGCATTCTGAGCCGAAGTTCAGGGCAGATAATACTCATTTAACCGACAACAGCTTGGCCTGTAAGGCGGGAACTTCCAGGTTATAAAACCTGATAAATGTAGACGGGGAGGCCCAGCCTGCCGCCATACAGATATCTTGAAGTGTAACTCCGCTAGACCAAGCCCACGACGATGTCTCGGTTTGAGTATGACTTTTGAGTCATTTGGCCCAAATTCCAGACATGTCGCGCTCACAGAGAGCGCTTGCAGATCCCCTACGCGCTTTCACTGAAGCGAGAGCCATGAGAAACGCTGTTTTGAATGACAGGTGTTTCATATCCGACGAGCGGATTGGCTCGAATGGGGCACCTTTCATGGCTTCCAGAACCGTGGAAAGGTCCCATATGGGGACTGAGGGGGGTCTGGGAGGATTCAGCCTCTTAGCTCCCCTGAGGAAGCGGATGACCAGATCATTTCTTCCCAGTGACCGGCCGGTCGCAGGTTCTGTGAACGCCGCTATAGCCGCCACATATACTTTGAGCATGGATGGGGTTCTGCCCTTATCCAGTAGCTCTTGAAGGAAGGAGAGAACTTCCTTAATCCCGCAGTCAGGAGGTGAAAAGCTGTGTGCTTTGCACCATCCAGAGAACACCGACCATTTTGAGGCATAGAGCCGCCTGGTAGACGGTGCTCTAGCCTATGTGATCGTGTTCAGCACTCCTTCGGGGAGGTTTGCGGGTACCCGTTGATGGCCCATGCGTGCAGGGACCAGTGCTCCGGGTAGGAATGCCAGATTGAACCCCTGGCTTGAGAGAGGAGGTCCTTCCTCATCGGTATACGCCATGGGGCAGTGCTCGTCAGCTGCATCAGGACTGGAAACCATGCTTGGTTCGTCCAGAGTGGCGCCACGAGGAGCACTGAGCATCCACTTTCCCTTATCCGTTCCAGCACTTGAGGCAGGAGCGAGATGGGGGGAAAAGCATAGAGGGGGCAACGGGGCCAGACGTGGGCCAGCGCATCCCTGCTCTTGGAGAAAAACTTCGGGCAATGAGCGTTCTCTTGAGACGCAAACAGGTCTACCTGCGCTCTGCCGAATGTCTCCCATAGCAGAATGACCGTCTGGGGGTGCAGAGACCATTCTCCTGCTGGAACATTGTTCCTGGACAATCTGTCCGGACCCAGGTTCAGGTGGCCGGGCACGTGTGCTGCTCTCAGTGAGCGCAAATTGTGCTGGGCCCACACCAGGAGGCGTTCCGTTAGCCTGTAAAGGTTTCGGGATCTGACGCCGCCCTGGCGATTTATGTAGGCCACCACTGACATGTTGTCCGAGCGGACTAAGACATGATGGCCTTTTATTCGGGGACAGAAGCGCCTCAGCGCGAGATCGACTGCCATCATTTCCAGCCAGTTTATGTGTAGGAGCTTTTCTCGTTCTGACCACTGGCCGAAGAACGGTCTGCCCTCGAGCAGCGCTCCCCATCCCGAGGTGGAGGCGTCCGTGGACACTACCTGCACACTCGAGGAAGTCCCCAGGTTTACACCTGACTGGTACCAGTCGTTCGCTTCCCAAGGCTTCAGGGCTGAGACGCATTCCTGATTGACCCTGAGGCGAAAATGACCGGAGGCCCAAGCTCGAGGCTGTACTCGCGCTTTCAGCCACCACTGCAGTGGGCGCATGCGGAGCAGACCCAGCTGGAGTGTTGATGACGCTGAGGCCATGAGGCCCAGCATCTTCTGAAATCTCCTGAGCGGGACTATGGTGCCGCAGCGGAAGGATTTCGCGAAGCGCTGAATGTTCAGCCTGCGCTCTGGCGATAGTCGCGCTGTCATAGACAGCGAGTTCAGTTCTGTGCCCAGAAAGGAAATTTCCTGGCTGGGAGACAGCGAACTCTTCGCCCAGTTGACTGTGAGACCAAGATTCTCGAGGTGTTCGAGTAGCATGGTCCTGTGTTCTATGAGCTCTGGTCGGGACCGAGCTAGAATCAGCCAATCGTCCAAATAGTTCAAGACTCGCATGCCCTGAAGTCTCAGAGGCGCGAGCGCCGCGTCCATGCACCTAGTAAATGTACGGGGTGCAAAGGACAGGCCGAACGGTAGGACTGTGTACTGATATGCCTGGCCCGCGCAGGCGGATCTCAAAAATCGCCTGTGACGTGACGCTATTTGAATCTGGAAATAAGCGTCCTTCAGATCTATTGACACAAACCAGTCCCCCTGGCAAATCTACGCAAGGATTTTGCTGGTTGTGAGCATTCTGAACCGGCGTTTCATAAGCGCTCTGTTCAGATGCCTTAGATCCAAAATGGGTCTGAGACCCCCGTCTTTCTTTGGGACCAGGAAATATCTGCTGTACAAACCCCCTTCGCTTTGAGCGTGAGATACGGGCTCTATTGCCCCTTTGCTCAAAAGTGTCGCTATTTCGGCTTGAAGTAGGTGTGCTACTTCTGTTTTGACCGTGGATTCGACGCGCGCCGTAAAACGGCGGGGGCGTCGAGCAAACTGTAGCGAATAGCCTCTTTTTATAGTGTTCAGCACCCATTGTGATACCCCGGGAAGCTGCGCCCATGCTTTCGCATGAAGAGCTAGGAGTAGAATGCGATTCGGTCTCTGGCCGTAATCTAACGACGGCACGGGGGCTCCGTGTTGCTTTGACACAGATACTGTGTTTACAGTGTGTGAGGCAGGGGGCGCGCCGATGGGGGCGTGCAGCCTGGCCGCGCTCAAATCCCCTATAGCGGTGTGCTGAGGGAGAGTGAGCGGGGCGAGCCCCGTCGGGCTTAACATGTCCGTGAGAGAATGTGGGCGCGTAACAGCGGGCACATTCACTGCACTGAAAACACCGTCGGCCTGAGCTGACTGAATGTGTGTTGGTTTCGTTTTTACAGAAACCGTGGGACATGTGGTGTGTAGTGTTTGTGGGCACTGGGGCGTGGGCACATTCACTACATCTGATGCACTGTGTGTAGAAATGGGCACAGGTTTGTGGGCATTTTTATTACACTCATAACACCATCGGCCGAGGCCGGAACACCAGAATTTGCAAACTTTATTTGATTTATCTGGGTCGCCGTAAAAACGACGTTTGGGTGCAGGCAAGCGGGCTGTGGTGCCGACTTGTTTACTGCATAATACACTGGGACAGTCAAAATTCTTGGAACTGAACGAGCGAGAAACTTAGGTGAAAATCCGGCCGCAGCTGGACTTGAACACCGTCGTTTTCCTAAGCGTGCTAGGACGGCTTCGAGGCCTCGGGCTTGATCTCAATCCTTGGCCGGGGCCCGCGCGGAGGGGGGCGGCGGCCTGCAGAGCGAGAGCGTGGTCTATGGTCCCGGGCCTGGCGGCGCTGTGGAGCGGCGGCTAGCAGTGGCTGAGGCTGAGAGCTGCGAGCAGACGGCTGTTTAGGGCGACCTGCTGCGGAGCTAGAGCGCTTCGGGAGGAAGTGCTTCAGAGCCTGTGATGTCTTTTGAACTTCAACGAACCTTTCCGCAAAATCTTTGACGGAAGATCCGAATAGTCCAGTCGGTGAGCGCTGTGTAGATCCGGCACGCTGACAGCCTCCTGGCCTTCCTCGTCCATTTTCCGGAGAAGGTCGACCTGAAGTATCTGAAGCACGGCCATAGAGTGGAGAGCCGACGCAGCCTGCCCAGTGGCGGTGTAAGCGCGGGAGTGCAGGGCTGACGTGGTGCGGCAAGCCTTTGATGGTAGGGCCGTCTTAGCTCGCCGTCCAGCAGAGGGCGGGCAAAGATGGGCCGCTACGGCTTCTTCCACGGCGGGCAGGGAGTGATAGCCTCTGTCTTTCGCACCGTCCACCGTGGAGAATGCAGCAGAAACAGAGGGACGCACTCGGGCCGAAAAGGGGGCGGTCCAGGACTTCGCCACTTCTTCGTGAAGCTCAGGAAGAAATGGTGCTGGCCTGGACGGTGCTGGGGTGCGGTCGCCTTTCAGGAAGCACCCATCTAGTCGGTTGCGCGCGGGCTGCACGGGCGCCTCCCACTCGAGGCCGAGGCTCGCCACGGCCTGCGAGAGAAGGCGCATCAGCTCCGACTCGATGCTGGCTCTCTTGGATGACGGTGCACTGGCAGAGGGGGGGAGGTCCACGGAGCTCGCCCAATCCTCGCTGTCCGATGCTAGTAGAGAGCAGCTGGCCTCCCCTGCAGAGATCGCTGGCTCGTCGTCATCGATGACGGAAGCGGCGGCAGACCGCGGCAGTGAGCGAGCAGAGCGACGCTGGCGAAGCTGGCGGGCGCACCGGCGAGCATTCGCGGGAACGAGGAAACTCAGGGACCCGCTGAGCACGGCGCTTTTTACGGCGCGGCACTGTAGCGGGCTGAAGTGCAGTCTCTGTGAAGAATGCCAGGCGAGTCCGCAGAGTCACCATTGGCAGTAGCTCGCAGTGAGGGCATCCGCCGTCGGCGAGCGCGAGAGCTGCGTGATCCTCTCCCAGGCAGGAAACGCAGATAACATGGCGGTCCCCGTCACTGAGTGGGGCTCGGCACGAGCCACAAGAGGAAGCCATCTTGAAAAAGACGCGGCTCTTTGTGTGCGTCGCGGGGCAAACACACACACACACACACACACAACACAGAGCAGTGAAAAAGGATATAGAAACGCCGGATTTGAAGGCCAGCGACTTCAGTAGCAAGGGCTCGTCCCGCAGAAAGCTGTATCGACGGCGCGGCTTCTCACTCTGGATCCAGTCGGTGCGAACGCTCCGCTGAAGAGATGAAAATCAGAGTATATCAGCCCATCGAGCCGTATTTATAAGGCTAGGCCACGCCCGTTACGGCGGGAGCGTGACGCAATGGGCGCGAAGTGCCCTCATTGGACTGTCACTGAATGGCCTCTCTCGATAGGCTGCTGCAATTGCCACAGGCCAGCCAATAGGCGCGCTAAGCCGCCTTGCCTATGTCTGCTTGCTGTTGCAATGTGTTTTGCATTAATACAAAATTAAGGATAATTTTTGGGCTTCAATATCTCGAGGAAAAGAGGTTTTACCCTAGCGTAAGATATTACGCAGTACGAGAGAACCTCTCGTAAGAGAACCAGGGTTACGTGAGAAACCCTAAACGTTTTCAACTGAAAACAGAAATTTTTTAATGCATTCTTGCCGTTCATTTACACGACAACGGCGTTTTGTTTGCCTGAGAATGCAAACTTTGAAATAGTGCACGTTTTTTGAAAATGAGTTTTGAAAATGATACTGTTATCATTTCCATGTAAACTTCAAAAACGTTAATCTGTTAAAACAGTGATGCATTGCATTGCACATGCTCCTGCGCGTGTTTAGTCTATAGGCATGTGCATTTGAATGCGTATGTGCGCAGTTTCTATAACAAAGTGACATTGCTAATTAGGCTACTTGTCTTGCATGTATCATACAGCGTTTTTTTATCTTTTCCGCGGATCCGTGAATCATTTTGATAATGTTTTCATCTGTACAGAAGAAAAAAAAACTTTTGCCTTCGCAGGGGAGTCTAGTGGACACCATCTCTGATGACACTTTGTGTCGAGGGACAAGTAGTAGCATTTAATATTTAATAGCAAACAATGCAAGATTCAAATCCCAATGATGCCACATTGGAAAATACATTTACATTACCTAACTTATGTAACATAAAATCCATAATGTTTGTAATAGTATTCAGTGTGTTATCAAAATAATAGACAAATGTATTAAACCGAACGGAAAGAGATGCAAATGAAAGGTTTGATAGTAAGAGCTTTATGAAAGGCAGTTACTGTGAATGTTTAGATGAAACCCTTATTTTGTGTAGTGAAAAGGATAAAATTTGATTTACTGTACAAACACAATTGAAAATATGATGAAATGTTTGAAAAAAAGTGCACTTTTGATGACCTGTTGTGATATTAATACTAAGCTTTGAAAACGTAACACCTGCTTGTGGAAATTGCACCAAAGCAATTTAAAAAAAACTGTAATAGCCTATATTTGTATGCGAATATTTACTTATGTAGGTCAAACCAGAACACTAATGATATTTTCATATGGTTATTGATATTAACCCTACCCATAAACCTGTGAACATCACTAAATTTAAAGGGAAACATCAAGTCACATTTATGACACTTTTGTATAGGTCTGGTGACAAGTCTGTGTTTGACGTTTATTTTTCATTCATTTTTGAGTATAGTTTAATCAACGAACCTGTATAAAGCTCCCTTCCCCCACCGTGTGTCCTTTTATATAGGTTTTTATTTTTATTTAGGATACTTTTCAATCCTCTCTTAGCACTAATCTCTATTTCCCCCCAAAAAAGCTTATAGGTTTTTAGTTGTTTTGATTATTTTGTGTTTGTAAAATATCAACATCTAAATTAATGCATTCTTGTCACAGCATTGCCAAAGTATTACGCATTAATGAGAATTTGGCAGGATAATTGTGCTTAATTGTCAGAAGAATAATGTAACAATCCTAAAAATCGTCATGGTCCTGTACAAGCTTATATACTTAGATATATACTACATATATATATATATATATATATATATTCTTTCTTTATAATGTTGTTTCGTTTTTGTTTGTTTGTTTGGTTTTAAAATGTTACCTGGACATGTTTTCGAAATAGTCATAATGAATGTTAAATGTTGTCTATTATGTAGTCAGACAGTCGAGAGGAGCATCGGGCGCCAGAGGAACAGTTGGACACCTGTCGCACCCCTCCCCTCTCTCTCCCCCTCCCCTCTCTCCTCTCTCTCCCCCTCCCCTCTCTCTCTTTCTCCCTCTCTTTCCTCTATTGTACTCGACCCTGACTGCGCGTGCAGCTGCCAACTGACGGCATTACGTTACATCCGCGCTACCCCTGTCATCTGCGAACTCAATTTTGAACAGATTTCTCATGAACTTAAACTTTTATCTGGTCTTATGCATAATTACCCAAAATTGTGCATAAAATATGAATTGTTTTCATTTTCTAAACAAAAATGATAAAATGATTATTATTATTATTTAAAAACGGATGAGTTTAACTGTAGTATATGAAGGAAACTCGGCCAACAAGTGCCCAGCATACTGAGAACTGAAGAAAAAAATACCGAGTAAAAAAAATCTAGTAATTAAAGACAGAGCATGTGTGTGTATAAAGGAAGAGTGGGTGTGTCTAAAATAAAAATTGCATAAAAAGAAAAATACAAAAACAAACTAAAAAGTGGTGCGTGCAATACACATATAATGGATATATAGCCTACATAATGTATATAATGGATTGATTGTATTCTACAGTCATGTTAACAAGACTCATTAGAGCGTTTGCCGAAGAGAAAGCTAAGCCTAACCAGGTTTACAAACAAAAAGAATTGAGTTCTGCAGCTTCGCTTATGCGCGCTCTCGGAGACGGAGACAAAAGCGCGCGCGCCGATTGGCTGGAGCGAGCACGCGAATGTTTCATTCATATGCAAAGTGGCTAATATAAAGCCCTCACTCTAGCCTCACATCGCTAAACTATCAGCCCCGTTTGGTTTGTACACAAAGCACAATAGAGAAGACCCAATATTGCGTCTTTCCTCAGCTTTATTTCCCGGAGCGAGCGGTTCCGGACGGCGGAGCACCCGGTTCACAATGGCCCCCGCGGCCAGACTCAGAAACGACTTCGGTGGTGTGGAGGACGACGCATATTATGCCGCTAAAGGTGACAGAAAGGTAAGGCCATTTTGCGTTGTCCTTAAATGGCAAAAAAGAAAACGTAAGTTTGTGGTATGGTTAAACACACACCGCATGTATGTTTTTCTCCTTAGACTCGAAAACCAATAGTGGAGAAAAAGAGGCGAGCGCGCATTAATGAAAGCCTGCAGGATCTCAGGACTCTGCTCACAGATAGTGATGTAAGTTTATCTCCTCTTTACTGACAATCAGTGGATAGATAGACAGATAGACAGACACAGATATATATATATATATATATATATATATATATATATAGAGATAGATAGATAGATAGATAGATAGATAGACATGTAACCCAGTAGGTTATAACTGTGTTGTTAATAAGTTACTTCAATTTATTAGCTTGTATTTGTTTAATTAAGAGAGAAAATGTGAATTAACCATTCATCTTTGTTTGTGATCATACGTGTATTTGTGCCTTTAAGAGCGCGCGTGCATGAGATACAAGTTTGATAGAGGTGTACTTGTGGAAAACGTGGCTTTAACCATCAAGTTAGGTGTTTGATTAGTTATTGGTTTATGTGAATTAAGTCCCGCCCTCACTGGTGTTTTGTGTAATGTGAGTGGTTGTTCGGGACATGAGAGTTTTTGTTGACAAGCGCGAGGGAGAGAGGGAGAGAGACGGAGATTGAGAGAGACGCATTTGCGGGTACAGAGTGATTTGATTGACGATTTTATAAGTTAAACAACCTTTAACTGTAATGTAGATCCAAGATGAATTGCTTGTGTGTGCGTCTTTGACTTTGTAGCCAGTGTTTTTATAGTTTTGTTTTGTGTGGCTAACCTGCCGTGTGGGAGCGAATCCGAGTGTTTTCGTTTAGTTATCACTGCGCATATCTGCGCATCTGAACTGATTACAGCGACAGTTAAACAACCGACTAAAGACTGTTTAACCTGGTTGTTGCCCTTCACAACGAGGGAGACCTTGAGGACCAGATAGCGCCCCAAATACCCGCGTTATTTGGGGTTCCTCTGGCGGCGTGGGAGGTGCATTTCGTCGGCTGACGAGGGAGAGAGAGGACGAGGAGCTGCGTGACGCCTGCTGCAGGATTCCGGAGTTGCGGTACCATTGCTCTGTTACAGCGGCAGGGAGACAAGTTAAAGATAAAGAGTCAACTTCTGTACAGAGTCACCAAAAGTTCCTGTGGTAGAGACAAGACACAACTCGTCTTACCCGAGAAGTACTGGGCTACTGTGTTACAATCATTGCACGACGACTCTGGTCACTTGGGAGTAGAAAAAACTACGGAACTTGTGAAAGACCGTTTCTATTGGCCTAGAATGTCTGCATACATAGAGCAGTATGTCAAGGATTGTGGCCGGTGTGTAATGAGAAAGACGTTACCCAAGAGAGTGGCCCCACTGAATCACATACACAGCAGTGGGCCATTCGACTTAGTGTGCATCGACTTTCTGTCAATTGAACCGGACTCAAAAGGTATTGGTAATGTTCTCGTCGTAACAGACCACTTCACACGCTACGCTCAAGCGTTCACCACCAAAGACCAGAAAGCTCTGACTGTGGCTAAGATACTGTGTGACAAATTCTTTGTTCACTATGGCTTACCCTCTCGCATCCATTCTGATCAGGGTCGAGATTTTGAGAGTGGTCTCATAAAAGAGCTTCTAAGCATGTTGGGAATCCGAAAGTCCAGAACGACTCCCTATCATCCTCAAGGAGACCCACAGCCAGAACGGTTCAACAGAACGCTCCTTTCCATGCTTGGTACCCTGAATCCAGCCGAAAAGAACCGATGGAGTCAGCACATTAACAGTTTAGTACACGCTTACAACTGTACTAAGAACGAAGCCACTGGGTTTTCCCCTTACTATCTTCTGTTCGGAAGAGAGGCTCGTTTGCCAGTGGATGTGTGTTTCGGGACTTCGCCTGATGGAAAGGGAGCAGGAAGCCATCGACAGTATGTGGAAAGAATGAAATTAGACTTACAGAGAGCATATCAGTTAGCCACCGAAACTGCCCAGAAAAGTCAGCGAAGGAACAAACGGTTGTACGACAAGCGAGTGAAACACCAGAGTCTGACTGTGGGAGATCGTGTGCTGATAAGAAATCTGGCATTGACTGGAAAGAACAAACTCTGCAACAAGTGGAATTCTGTTCCTTACCTGGTGGTGGAAAAGCTAGAGAACTTACCAGTGTATCGCCTGAAACCTGAGTCCGGAATGGGAAGTGTAAGAACATTACACCGAGACCATCTCTTGCCAGTTGGGGATCATGTGAGGTTGACAGATGCTGGAGAACCTACAAGAGTTGTTGCTCCGGCGGAGACCAGGACAAGATCTAGGGAGAGAAAACGGAGAAGAGGATTAGGAGAAAGAAATGTAGTGCCGACAGGGTGTGAGTTGAGAAACTCCTCTGAAAGTGAAGAGGATGACGTGTGTTATTACTACTCGGATAGAGTGGAGAGACAGCACAGTCCAGAGTGTGTTACACTGGAGGACTCTACAGTGGAGGATGAACCGGTTAACTGTGGATGGGAGGTGGATAGACCTTTTGACGACATGGCAGAGCCGATGATCATGGAAGAAGGCCCTGGAGAGTTTCCCGATCGAAGTTCAGAGACTAGGGGAGATCCTGGTTTAGAAGGGGGAGAGATGGAAAGAATTAACGCTACTAAAGAGGTAGTAGAGACAGTTCATTCCCGCCCAAAAAGGGAGATACGACCCGTAGTCAAGTTGAGCTATGATTCTCTGGGACAGCCCACTAACAGACCCTTAACTCTGATTCATAGAGGGATGGTCATAAATGTAGAGGGTGGGGAAGGTTCAGAAAGGAAACCCTGTAACACCATGTGGTGTCACCCTATGGCACAATGTGTTCGTTGTACTCAGTTAAACCCTTCTACTGAGCCTAAAGTCACCATTAAGGTGTTGAGAAGTAATCTCATGGGGTCATGAGATGTTTAGAAGGGGGAGCATGTAACCCAGTAGGTTATAACTGTGTTGTTAATAAGTTACTTCAATTTATTAGCTTGTATTTGTTTAATTAAGAGAGAAAATGTGAATTAACCATTCATCTTTGTTTGTGATCATACGTGTATTTGTGCCTTTAAGAGCGCGCGTGCATGAGATACAAGTTTGATAGAGGTGTACTTGTGGAAAACGTGGCTTTAACCATCAAGTTAGGTGTTTGATTAGTTATTGGTTTATGTGAATTAAGTCCCGCCCTCACTGGTGTTTTGTGTAATGTGAGTGGTTGTTCGGGACATGAGAGTTTTTGTTGACAAGCGCGAGGGAGAGAGGGAGAGAGACGGAGATTGAGAGAGACGCATTTGCGGGTACAGAGTGATTTGATTGACGATTTTATAAGTTAAACAACCTTTAACTGTAATGTAGATCCAAGATGAATTGCTTGTGTGTGCGTCTTTGACTTTGTAGCCAGTGTTTTTATAGTTTTGTTTTGTGTGGCTAACCTGCCGTGTGGGAGCGAATCCGAGTGTTTTCGTTTAGTTATCACTGCGCATATCTGCGCATCTGAACTGATTACAGCGACAGTTAAACAACCGACTAAAGACTGTTTAACCTGGTTGTTGCCCTTCACAACGAGGGAGACCTTGAGGACCAGATAGCGCCCCAAATACCCGCGTTATTTGGGGTTCCTCTGGCGGCGTGGGAGGTGCATTTCGTCGGCTGACGAGGGAGAGAGAGGACGAGGAGCTGCGTGACGCCTGCTGCAGGATTCCGGAGTTGCGGTATCATTGCACGTGGAATTGAGGTATCTTTGTTTGAATTGTTTTGTGCTCAGGAGAGTGAAGGGGCCATTTGTCAGTTTCCCGGCCACCACGAACACGAGCCACGTTTCAGGCCTGCAACGGGGTGGGGTTGAGTCAATGACTGGTGTGTGTGTGTGTGTGGGCCCACCGCATTAAATATTGGTACATTCTAGTATTATTCAGTGCACTGAACATGTAATTGTTTATATTCAGAGTATATTTGGTATAATTTGTGAGTTATTGTATACATTTATCCCATTGAGGTCATTGGTTTAAGATATACTGATTCTATTGGACCTGTATACTAATTTCAGTAGGTCGGGCATCTGAGAAATTGTCCTTCGAGGATTAAATTGTGTCCCATTTAATGTGAATGTGATTGTGGGAACACTTCACATTCTGAAACTCATTGTTTGAGCCAGTTAACATTTGATCATTCTATTACAATTAAATCCTTTATTTGTTTTGTACTTTTACCAGTGTGTTATTCTTTCAGAAGTGTTTGTTGACTTCATCAGTTTGGGGGCGTAGAGATTTAATTCTGAGTAACTTCGTAAAAGGAAAGTATAGATTATTATTCTAATTTTCTAAAAGAGAATTAATTCATTTAGTGACACCAGAGGGGCCTAACTTCAACATCTGTAGGCATATAGTTAATGAATCTGGAGCGCTGTCCTACTTAATTACAAGAAAGACAGGTAGGGGGCGCTACAGACAGATAAATAGATAGATTCTCACCTCACTTTATAAACAATATTGCATATTTATCTCACTTTTCCTTCAGTTGCAGACAAAGATAGAGAACGCAGAGGTGCTTGAACTAACAGTGAGACGAGTTGAGAACATACTACAGAACCGCTCTCAGGGTAAGATGAGCCAACCTCAGGTGCAATACACAGAGGCATGTGTAGCTTACACTTGTTTGCAGTGTAAACGACTGAAAGCGTGTGTGTGTCTGGATTACAGAGGCTGAAGCTGTGAATCAGGAGGCCAGCGAGAGATTCGCAGCGGGTTATATCCAGTGCATGCATGAGGTGCACACCTTCGTGTCCACGTGTCCCGGGATCGACTCCAAGCTGACCTCAGAGCTGCTCAACCACCTGCTGGAGTGCATGCCCTTAAACGAGGAGCACCTTCAGGAGATGATCCTGGACCTCATCTCAGAGCCGTCCTCCTCCAGCGGGGAGTGTGTGTCCGACCTGTCCTCAGCACTGTCCCCGTCCCCGTCCAGTGAGGACCTGTGCTCCGACCTGGAGGAGAGCGAGAGCGAAGCAAGCTCGGCCAACTCCTCCAGCATCACACACTCCGAGGTCGTGTGGAGGCCGTGGTAGAAAGATCACAAATCTTCCTTCTTCAGAATACACTTAATCCTGTATTGGAGCATATGCTGGGATTCTTTTGTCATGATTCAGATTCTCATGAGGAAATGGCTAGAGCTTTAGGATTTATATACGCACATAAGCAGGATATGACATCATCTTACGGAAGAGTATGGAATTTGACGGACTTTGACATATTTCCGGATGCTTTTCTTCAGTTTCTCTTCAGAAACAAGATGACTATAAAAGCTTATTTAGAAGTGAATTTTAGATTGAATTGCCTTAAAAAAGTGAACCGTAATGACTTATATAGAGTTTTAGTGGGGAGAAAGATTTGTTTTGTGCCTTTGTAACCTATAGTTAAAAAACACTAAAAGTCACATTGAGAGACCGAGTAGATTAAGTGTAGTAGTTATAAAGTATGTTTTTAATATTGTGTACTTTAGGGATTAAAAATATTAATAAAATATATAATTTAATTGTACTATAAGTGTCATAGTATCAAGATCGTAGTATTGCAGTACTGCAGTGTCCGGTATAGGGTAGAGATGTCTTGTATTTCATGTTTATGCTCTTATGAAAATGTCTTTTGTTTTTGTTAATAGTGATTGTGAATTTATTTGATTTGTATTAAAAGTTTTCATGTTAATTTGTCAATGGGCTAGGTGTGAACACAGTAATTCATGTACTTGTAAGATTAGGACTGTTTGAAGGAACAGGATCATGTAACTGATGTAACTGACTGTAACCCTTTTAACCCAGTTAGTAAGATCAAAACTGAGGACGTTGAAGGGAGGAGAGCACATATATATAACCACACGGTTACATATTAAATCATTACAGATTTATGGTACATTATATTCATAAACCTGAGCCCATGTAACATAAGCAAACAGCTGTTAGCTTTAGTTTTCTTTTTGATGATATTTTAAAGTTTTGGGGAAAGTTACTTTCATTCTGGATTGCAGAATAGGACGCAGGAGAAGAAAGTTTAACACTTACTTCAGCAATAAAAACAAAAAATGAAACAAATGTGATGTTTATCTAAAGTCATTTTTGCTTAGTATGGTTGAATTGGATCATCGAAGGTCAACAGCAAAGACATTGGTTAATAAAGTGAGATCAAAAGTATATTTGTATTATTTAACATTTAATTATTGCAGGTTTGCATGATCTTCTGAGTTTACATTTCACTGTTTTTAATCATTTTGAGGAATACTGAATGTGTTTTTGTGCAGTGAGATGAGTAAATGCATCTTCTGGAGTAAATGAGAGAACACATTCAGTCTAGAACTACAATAACCATCATGTTCACACAGCGTACACACAACGCCTCTGCACTGACAGCTCTCTTGTCCTCGTGTTGAGAGAAATCGCTCAATAAATGAGAAAACAAAATAACTTGCGTTATTTATTTAAAAAAGTAACTCAGATATTTTGTTGTAAATGTAATGCGTTACTTTTGTAGTTGAAAAAGTAATCTGCTTACGTAACTCACGTTACTTGTAATGCGTTACGCCAACACTGTTTAGAAATGATAGAGGGCCAATAAAATGCGAAAAAGATGTATGTATATCAGTGACTTACAGTGTGATGTGGTCAGGTAAGATTGCAGATAAAGTGTTTCCAGAGATTCTTGATGGTTCCTAAGTCGAAGAAACTAAAGAAAGTCCAGAACATTTGAATAATCCTTAGAGTTCAGAGAATGCAAAATATTGAAAAGAGATTGACATTTTTACAGAATTGATTGCAATTGAATTAATTTAAAACAAAAATAAAGCTCATTCACCGTTTGAAATAGCGATGGGATGCATTAACAGATGTTTAAGGATATATTGAGTGGGGTGAGGGGTCAGCTGACTGTTGAGAGAACAGATGGTGATGAAACAGATCCCTTGAGACCAAGAGGTTTTACGTCTCGACCAGCTGGTTCAGACTAAAGAAATAAAATAAGAATAAATAAGTAATACTTTTGAAAAAAAAAAGGGGGTCTCTTTGCCTTTTATGGACCCCACAGTGCTACTAATGACCATAATATTAAACTTAAACTATTTATTCATTTTAATTTTTATGACAATTATAAAGTGCTGTTGCTTAATGCATTAAACATGATTAAATAGTACTTGTATATTCAAATCCAACAATTTTAAAAATATCAAAGTTATTGCCAGTCATCAATATTAATTAATCCGTCAAATAATAAACGCTATTAAATAGTAATTGTGTATTCAAAACCTAATATTAAAAAAAAAAACTATCTATTAGTGTTTGCCAGTCATTACATTTATTTGGAACCATGTATGCCAACATTTCCCCTTAAACATATTACCGATTTTACTTTAGAACATTCGATTATTTGGTTGTCACAGGCTTTCATGTGGTTATCCTTATTCAGACAATTAAAACTGCTGACAGAGAACTAGAGGTATCGTTTTATTACAAGGTAGGAATAATGAGACATGTTTGTTTCACTACATTTATGAAAAAACAAACAAACACAAACCAAATGACATGCTCATAAAAACTATTAAACAAATTTGAATAAACTAATGTTTACTGACAGGAACAGTTTAAGCAGTCGCCACAACCCTAAGGCTCTTTCAGCTCGTCGTACATTCATTTGCTTCAACACTTCACACATCATAAACTGAGATGTAGAGAGCCAGTGGCAGTATTCATACCTCAGCACTACTGGCCATGAAGTACACCCCACAGTACACCAAACTTCAGACAATAGAAGCAGAGTATTTCAGGTACGGGAACAGTTTACAGGATTTCTGTCACTGTTGGACAACTGCAATGTGAACAGAACATCTGTATAGCCAAACGACAAAAGAAGCGACGAAAGGTCGAAATTTCGATTTCTTGGTCAATTTCTGTCTACAAAAATACTAGTTCCCATGATTGCACATCCCTGAACACCCACAACAAATACGTCCTGTGCATGTTCTGACGAAAAGACAGGCAAGTAAGCGGAATAGACTGGTCATGTGATGTTGGCACTTGGCAGCAGCTTATTTGGCTGGAATGATCCCCAAACTCACAGTATATGGTGGCGTTTCAGTTCTTGGTTTTGATTGCGTTGGTGCATTAGTATTGGCTTGTGTTTATAATAGGTCTGTTTCTCTTTTTCATTTCTACACATTGTAGAATAGATGCTCTACACCTCATTCATATATATATATGTGTATGTTCTGATATGTGCACAGAGCACCATTCCACGAAGGAAAACATTGCTGTAGCTACATAAACAGTACAGAGAACTGGAGAAAGCTATAAAGCGACAGAACCACAGAGCGTGCTCAGAGTCAGGTCCATGTGACAGCAGTTCCAGCCAATCAGAGAGAGCACACATTTGAACAGCATCTTTGGGTTAATCAGTCAGCTATCTGGCATTCTTTTGTATTTACACGCACACATAAATAAACACATTCATAATCTTTCAGGAAACAAAGGATATCTGCTTAAACTTCAACTGTGTACAGGTGTGAGCCTGGAAGGTCCTGTTGTCTCTGCTGGCTGAGATTAGTACATTGTCAAGAAGACCCAGATCATGATCCACTAGGTTGCTCCTTCTCTTCCTGTGAATGAGATCCTCCTCCATCTTTTCCCACCTCTCCTCTCAAAATCCCCAACTCCATATCAGGCAGGTCTTCTTCTGGCTGAGAGGAGACCTCATTCTCGCAGAACATACAATCCTACACAAACACAAGCAAGAGTTGTTTAACCACTGTGCTTTTACCACTCCTACCAACTGACAGGCTCAGTGTGGTGCTCTATATGCACATATTGGGTGAAATATGGTTTGTCAATTCTGACTAATTAAGATTTCTAAACAATATTTATAATCAATAATCAAGACTATTCGGAGGTCATTATGGAAGCTTGTTTCCGCCACAGAATAAAACAATTTAAAAGATAGATGCGACCTCTCATCTCACAATTCAGACTTTTTTTCTCGCAATTGCAAGTTTATATCTCACAATTCTGACTTCTTTTCTTGGAATTGTGAGATATAAACTCACAATAGCGAGTTATAAAATCCAAATCTGAGGGGAAAAAAAAAACATGCTTTTTTATATCACGCAATTCTAACTTTATAACTCGCAATTGCAAATTTATAATTCCAGATGTAAAAAAGTCAGAATTGTGAGATAAAAAGTCACAATTAACTTTTTTATTTTTTATTCAGTGCTAGAAACAAGCTTCCATAGGTCATCTTAATGCATTCTTTTCCACAAACGTTTTTATTATTACCAACTCCATTGCTGTTACACTCAATGTTACAATAATGTTCTTACTCATCACAAAAGTTTATTATTTACATGAGTTGATTTTAATTTTACTGTGTCAAATCAACCAAATTTCTGAACATTTTTCTGTAGAAAGACAGACATAATTAGTGATGAAAGCCAAAATATTAAATGTCACAGATGTATATTGACTTGAGTAATCCACTATTTTGTACAGAGGGGTCAATTTCACCTGAGATTTGGAGCTAATTCTAGAGGGGTGTAAAATGACTTTAGAAAGACAGCAGCATCATTATTTTATTATTACACAGAGGTAGGATGGTAGGTCTATTAGTAAAATCTGTTTACTAGCAATCTTTGTATCATTATATGCCAATGGTGACAGTTCAAAAAGGACAAAAAAGCACTTCTTGTGCGTTTTTTGCCACACGTTTGCATGCCTGTAACTCCAGAAGTATTAAATATAAATAACATCCTTTTAGATTCTGGTTCTTAACAAACTTTCCTTTTGGTATCATAATTTTAAAGGCCAAATATGGTTAAGTCCCAGACAGAGATATGGAGATCTTAATGCAGCTCCGTGAGTAAATTGGTCAATTTTACAAATTTTCAGTGGCCAAAAAACAAATGTGGCATTTAATGATACAAAGATTATTAAGTAAACATATTATACTAACATACCTACCAATCTCTGTGTAAAAATAAAATAATGATGCTGCCGCCTTTCTAGTCATTTTTACACCCCTCTAATTTAGCTCCAAATCTCAGGTGAAAATAGTCAACATAGTGGATTACTCAGTAAATATACATCTGTAATATTTTATATTTTGGCTTTTATCACTATTTATGTTTGTCTTTCTTCAGAAAAAATATTAACAAAATCAAAAATTTGAGCTGGGACCTCTCAGCACACACCCAAAACATCTGCACATAAAACCGACTATCACACAGCCTAAGTTCTCTTTTGCGCCTTATATGAAGCTTGTGTGTTTTTGACAGTTTAAGCACAATACACACGGTGGGTTATGTTTTAAGTGGTATTAAACAGTTTGGATGTATGTCAGGATATTGTATCTGTGCATTAGGTCTTAAAGTGACAGCAGCAATGTATGTTTAGTTTATTCAGTGAAGAGTATGCAGTATTTTAATTTTACATTTAATAATATGCTGTTAAAAAGACCTGCTGGACCTTCAACATTTAAAAACAAGTTTCTTTCATCTTTATATCTTTACTGTATTTTATCTGTTCTTAGGTTTTAATAACAAAGATAAAATCATAAAAATTAAGTGAAATAAGATTTTTGTCATATTGTTCGCCCCTACTTTGGTCTAATGGTCTGTCATTCTTTTTTCTTTTATGGTTTGTTCCCTTGTTGGGCTAAATTTTAAACAGGGAAATTAGTTTGGCTGTTACTAGTTTCAGCTCAGTAGTCTTAAAAGCAACATGAAAATGAATAATACAATAATAATTGTACTAATAATATATAAGATAGTGGATTGTGATTCTGCATGAACAAAATACCATGATGTTGATGGCATTGGGTAAGCCTCCTCTCCTCATCCAGGGGTGCTGATCAATCAGTTCTCGACGCTGGTCTGAGGAGAAACAGGGTTGGCTCTTCTGCATACGCCTCAAACGCTCCCTATCTTCCTCCAGAACCTTGTCCATGTCCCTGTCCCATAACACCAACACTCTTACGACAGAGCTTTTCTGATGAGTAAATACACTTTCAGGAATAGTTCACCCCAAAATGAAAATCCTGTCATCATTTATTGATCAGCACAGTTACGATGAGCTCAGTGAATTTGTTTTTGCTCTCCACCAAAACTTTAAAGCATCAAAAAGTTAATAAAACGTTATAAATGTACATTGTATTAAACCACTTGATTCATATGGATTACTTTTACAACGTCTTTATGAAACTTTGGAAGTTATACCATTTTGGTGGAATGGACTTTCCATGGAGAAAGAGAGAGTGATCTCTAAGGTTTCATTAAAAACATTTTCATTTGGGGGGGATTAATGACAGAATGTTCATTTTTGGGTCATCTATACCTTTCAACACCTATTCCCTCTTCTCCCAATAGCAGACAGAATTAACGCTTACCTTGACGGCACTTGATAGGTCATCATGACACAGTTATCGTCACTAGCCGCCGTAAGTTTACATTCAGGCTCTTGAAGAACATACTTGCTTCCTGCAACACACACACACACAAATAAAATACATTTCCAGCCATTAGTTCTTTAAATACAGTAATTTATGATGTTCTCCAATCATGTTTTTCAAAGGATTAATGTCACAATGAGTAAAATGATGCATAGTAAATAACCTAGATTTTTACATTTACAGTGGAGAAAATAATATTTGATCCCCTGCTGATTTTGTAAGTTTACCCAAGTGGGTAAGAGACAGAATATCAACCCAAAAAATCCAGAAAAAACACATTATATATAGGTTATAAATTGGTTTGCATTTCATTAAGGGAAATAATTATTTGATCCCCAAGCAAAACATGCCTTAGTACTTGGTGGAGAAACCTTTGTTGGCCAGCACAGAGGTAAGACGTTTCTTGTAGTTGGTCACCAGGTTTGCTCACATCTCAGAAGGGGGTTTGGTCCACTCCTCTTTACAGATACTCTCAAAATCCTAAATCGAGTTGATGCCAATTTTGGTCTCATCTGACCACAGCACTTTCTCCCAAGCCTTCTCTGAAACATTATATGTTCATTGGCAAACTTCAGACGGGCCTGTACATGTGCCTTCTTGAGCAGGGGGACCTTGCGGGCGCTGCAGGATTTCAATCCATTGCGGTGTAGTGTGTTACCAACGGTTTCCTTGGTGCCTTGAGATCATTAACAAGCTCCTCCCGTGGAGTTCTGGGCTGATCCCTCACCTTTCTCCTGATCATCCGTACCCCATGAGGCGAGATCTCGCATGGAGCTCAAGACCAAGGGCGATTGATTTTTCATTTTGTATTTCTTATTTCCGAATAAACACACCAACAGTTGCCTCCTTCTCACCAAGCTTCTTGCTGATGGTCTTGTAGCCCTTTCCAGCCCTGTGCAGGTCTACAATCTGGTCCCTGATGTTTGACAGCTCTTTGGTCTTGTTCATGGTGGTAAAGAGGTTGGAATGGAAGATACAGATTCTGTGGACTAGTGACATGAGGAGTACTTTCTTAAAGTGACAGGACTAATCTGTATTCCACATGGGCACATAACCAATCTGTGGGAGGCAGAGTTCTTGCTGGTTGGTTGGGGATCAAATACTTATTTCACTCGATCAAATGCTAATCAATTTAGAACCTTTATATAATGTGTTTTTTTAGTTTTTTAGTTGATATTCTGTCTCTATCCGTTAAAATAAACATACCATAACATTATAGATATTTATGATTGAATATAAAATATATTTTGTGTTGGGTCAATTACTTGTGTCGGCAGTGTGCAAATCTAGAACCCATCTTGGTGATTACTAGATTGTTTATCCTGTACGAATTGACAATAAACATTACAGACATCCACAGCACATTGGTTATTTTAGGTCAAGGTGTTGCCTGTCAGTAGCCGTCGCCCTCTGGTGGTCAATGAAGCCACGCATTAGGTGGCTTTACCTCCTGCTAGTAGTTTAGAATTGCAATGCAATCTAGTCACATTTAGAGACTGGTGACTGACAAATGGCGTTAACTAACCAACCACCAATTATTAAAATTATGGAAAAGTGATATGTAATAAGGTCAACAAACCTGAAACTATATGTTCTGAATAGCCAAGAACTTGCCGGAACTATAGGTGGCTTTGACCGTTTCTACGCATCACTGGTATAAGAAAATAGTTCTACATACAAGTGCTTTAGAAATTAAATTGTCTTGAGAGGTAACAACAAAAGATTTGAATGGTCCCGACTGACCACTTTATGTCAAATTAGCGGTCCGCTGATGAATTATTCCTTACATAATGTATGACGACAGCCTGCATGTGCTCAGTACTTTTTAAATAGTCATAAGTTAAATGTGAAGACCTGTTCCACTGTTGGAGGTGTTGCAGTCATTGGATATGGAGCCAGTAGAGGCTGACATGGCAGAACCTGTGCCGGAATGAGATTCTTCCTGCAACAACAGCTCCAACACGCTGCTGGATGAGGAGTGGTCACCACAGGGACCACCGCTACCTGAACAACACGCCTGGAAGAGAAGCCCGAGAAAATCAGGAAAAGGATGCAATTCATCAATTCCATGATTAGCAAGGTGTGTGTGTTGTGAATAGTTCATTAGTTTGTAGCCCTTTACCTGCTGTAAGTCATCCATTCCATAAGTGCTATTGATGGCTGTGTTGATTTTGTCCTGTCCTGAACCGCCGTTACCCTGGGTGTGAGAGTCCTGCTTGTCCTTCAACTGAAGCAGGTCCAATTGCAATGGAGAACTACAGCGAGACTCAAACAGTGAAGGGGAGTAAGGGGGTGGCAAAGGAGAAGGACACTCTGTAGACGCAACAACGCAGGGTTTGGGCTCAGATGTCATTCCATACTGGAAATGTGTCTGGGGTGTAAACGCTGGCTTCTGGGAAGTAAAGGAGGTGTGGGACTGAAAGCACTGGTGATTATTGCAGCCTTGCGTGTTTTGAAGGTTGGTATAGGCTTGTTGTGGCTGAAATGCTTGTTGGCCGGTGTAGACTTGAGACTGCAAGGGTTGCTGGATGTTGTAGGCTTGCTGGGGCTGAAGGGGCTGCTGGCCATTGTAGGCTTTCTGGGTTTGAAAGAGAGAACTGTAGGCTTGCTGGGTGTCAGTATAGAATGGAGAGGGAGCTGCTGTGTCCATCTGTGGTAACATAAAATTGGGCAAAGCAATTGCTACAACTGGTGTGACCAATGGGGTAGGATAAGTAGCCGCACAAGGCGTGGGCTGAGTGCTCTGGGATTCTGCTACTCCTGTAGGGGCTTGGGGCGGGGTAACAGGGGGGACTACAGGGTAGAGAGGGTACCCTGGGACCACCGTGGGGAATGGGACTGAAAGCCCAGACTGGGATGTTTCGGAAGGGGAACAAGATGTCTGGTTTAAACCCTGCAGGGGAGGGAGAGGTCTGTGCTGAGACGCAGCATTATCTGAGGAATCGTGATGTTCTTTGCGTGGTTTCTTTGCCTTTTTGGTGCGCCAACTTTTCTTGGGGGTTGTAACAGGGGCACCCGGTCCTGCTTTGGATCCATGAGCACCTGAAGCCGCCGAAGAGGCAGAGAAAGAGACCAAGAAAGAGTGGAAAATTAGTGTAATGTAGAGAAAAAAATGTTTAACAAAAAATAAATATATATATATATAATTTGGGGGATTTTACTTTATTTTGATGGTCCCTTTAACACATTCTTTTAACTATAAGTAATGTTGCACCTTCATGTCTACTAACTCTCATTAGATTGTAAGTAGAGTATTAGTAGACTGGTAGTGTTAGAATAAGTTGACAAGTAGTTGCAAAGTTACTTATAGTCAGTTGAATGTTTGTTGAAGGATCATCACAATAAAGAGTGCAGATATTAAGCAGACAGTGAGTCTACTAATACTCTAATGAGAGTTAGTTGACATGTAGTTACAAAGTTACTTATAGTCAACAAATCAGAATAAAGTGGTACCATTTTTTTTGATGCCATTAATCTTTAGTGTCTTTAGTAGTCTTTAGTGTCACATGACCTTAAGACACTTGCTTACTGTTTATTATCAATGTTGAAAATATCTGTGCTGCTTAATCTTTTTTGTGGACACGTAATCCATTATTTTCAGGATCAATTGGCCAGATGTGTTTTAATGTCTACATACCCTCGGCAGCCTGTCCTCGGTTTCTCTGTGAGCTTGCTGGGCAATCCTTCTGGAGGGCTTGACCATTCCGGAGTTCCCTGCAGCGACTGAGAAATGCTTGCTCTTCCTTCTGTGTGTGTGCCGCCAGTACGTGTTTTGTGAGTCCCAGCTTCTTATAGGGTTCCTGCTCCACTGCGGGTGGGGAAACCACACTAACAGGTGCAGAAGGTGCAGGGCTTTCTGCAGCATCTTCAATGATCTCTGCAAATTACAGTCAAATAACACCTGAAGACACTGTCCAGACTAATTTCAACACAAAATAATTTGATCTTCCTCTCAACACCTGCATTGCTGTGATGGAAAGAACAATAGAGGTTCCCCATATTGTCGTCACTTGCAGATTTCTAACATTTCGTTCATGATGATGCCTGCAGAGGGTCACTACACTGAGATTTTCCTATTTATGATTTCAATAAATACTTGCAAGCTGAGCTTGTTTCCATCATGTTGCTGTATCAATAAATCTACAATATCCTACTTAAAGGAAATGTTCACCCAAAAATTTCCTGATTCTTTACTCACCCCAAGGCCTTCCAAGATGTATATAACTTTTTTTCTTCAGCCGAAGAGGTTGTCTACTAACTGTACTAAAAAACTGTAAGGTAATTGAGGAAACCGTTCCTGTATTTTTTTCTATTGAATGCAAGTGAACGAAGCTCACCGTAGTCCATTTTTGACAGTCCAAAATCCATATTTAGGTAGCTTTAAAGTAATCCACACGACCCCTGTGGACTAGAGGGTCCTCTCTAGTGAAACAATCAGTCATTTTCAGAATTTATGTACATTTTTATACTATTTAGCTACAAATGTTTGCCTCGGTTCTGCTCTGTGATGCACGTCCACGTTTATGTTCACGACCTCTCGCATGATGTATGCACTTTAAGAACGTAATGTGTGACGTAGGCGGCAAGAATCACCCCATTGTTGAAAATGTGCAAAGACTACAAGTCAATCTCCTTCACACTGTAAAACACATTTTGAAGCTTCCTCCGT
The DNA here is from genome assembly GCF_029890125.1 of Rhinichthys klamathensis goyatoka. Lineage (NCBI taxonomy): Eukaryota > Metazoa > Chordata > Actinopteri > Cypriniformes > Leuciscidae > Rhinichthys > Rhinichthys klamathensis. The sequence continues at coordinate 2,784,931 of NW_026606566.1, forward strand.
CTGTTTAAGTTCTTTGTCTGTGTATTAGCGTTCAAAGAGGTAGTGTTGGGCGAAAAAATTCATCTCTTCTTTTTCTCCAACTTTAAAATCGTCTGACATAGTTGATTTGTCAACTGTTTACCCCTTATTTGTCAGCGGGGGTCATGTGGATTACTTGGAAGCTGCCTTAATATGGATTTTGGACCATCAAAAATGGACTAAAATGAGCCCTGTTCACTTGTATTACATGGAGAAAAATCTTGAAATGTTTTCCTCAAAAACTTTATTTTTTCTTCGGCTGAGGAAAGAAAGTCACATACATTTTGGGGGTGAGTAAAAGGAAATTAAAATTTTTAGGTGAACTATTCCCTTAAATAAAATAAATGAATTATGTAGGATTAATGATTAATTCAAAATAAGTATTATTTTGTGATTATGTGTGTGATGCGTTGGTACCTGATTCTGGCTGTGTTTTCTTGTCTCCCACATGTACGATTTTGCTGCTGTAGGAACACTGAGACACCACACTGTCTGCTTTGCTGGGCAGGTCCAAAGGAGATAAATGCCCTTCCACAACACGACCTGGGGCAGGACATGAGCGAGGCTTTTCATTGGTCTTTATAGACATAGATGATGCCACCTCTATACATAGAGAATCTAAAACCAAATTATAATTTTTTTTATTGGATTTGAAAGAAGTATCTTTGTTTGATATTTATCAAAACAGTTTAAAAAACAAAGACAAAATATGCGACTATACCATCAGTTTGCTGAAGAGTGGCATCAGAGGCTTTCTTGTCCTCGTCAGAGTTTGAGGAGGTGGTGTTCGAGGAGAACTGGTACCTACGTTTTACTGTGTTTGGGATGTTACACGTCTCCAAATATCTGTAAGATACACAATTTACTATTGCCTCCATATTAAAAAAAATGCCTTCTCTTCCAGACGATATAAATCAATGAGCGTGTACTCTTTAAGCTGTATAAATCACACGTCCACAAACACACACACACACACACACACCTGATGACACTGTCCAGACAGCTGATTTGCTGGTACGAGTACATTGTGTGGTCCTTGAGTTCCTCCATTGTGGCAGGTCCATCTCTGACCAGCAGTGCAGAGTCTTTCTGCTTTACGACAGGAGACCTAAGCCCTGCTAAAGAGACACAGTACATACTCAAACACACAATCACATGAACATTTAGACCTTGTAATACTGTAAAATAAGTGTTACTCTAGGGCAGAAGGCCTCAAGTTCAGAGGCCAAGACGGCAACATTTAATCCACATGAAATACAAAGGGCCACAAATTACATTGTAAGTTTACAAATGCAGTTTAGTACCTAGCTAAGTCTTGCTAGTCCTTTAATGGTGGTCCTATTTAAAGTGTCACTGAACATGAAAAAATAATTCTATATATATAAAAAAAATTATATTTAGGGCCAGATGTACTAACGCTTTTGCGCCCACTTTAGGCGTATTTGTTTCGCAAAGTGCGCATAAAACCATGGCGAGGTATGTACGAACGTGACGCACCGAGATGAAAGCGCAGACTGCCTGTCGCGGGAACTAAAAATGGCAAAATGCGCTTTTTGTGTCATGCATATGCATTAATGGGATGGTCAAGGGGAACGTGGGAGTGTCACATAAAGAGATGGGAGGGGAAACGTAAACTGCGCCTAATTATGTATTCCGCATTATGTACAGAAAAAGCAGGTGAAAGCGCCTCTATTTTGTGCTGAAAATTCTCTGCCTCTTAAAAGCAGGTGTAACTTAGGAAGCGGGTTTCCTGACATATGCCTCCTGGTGAAATGGCAGCAGTAATCCGAGCAAGACGAAGACATAGGCTAAGGAGACGAGCTGAAAAGACTTTTGCCACAAAAATCACACTTTTTCAGTTGAGTGAAAACGAAATCATTAAGCGTCACAGATTAAGCAGCTGCGCAATATTACAGTTACTGGAAGAAATCAAAGATGACATAGAATCTCCGACTCAGCGTTCACCTTCCATTCCAGCAGTTGTTAAACTCCTCGCTACATTACAATTATTGGGATCAGGATCATCTCAAGCAGTCATAGCATCAGCAGTGAGAGGAGGAGGCCCATTCAATTGCGCGTTTAAATACGCGCAATTTACGGTATAGTGGTGGGGACAGGCGCTGATTACCTGATGAACTGCAGGTTTGGTACATAACACGCACACTGCGGTTTCACATCAAGCGCTTTCTGGGTCCTGGCCATTGCGCTCTTAACGCTGCGTTAGCAAATGTACGTACATCTGGCCCTCAGAGTATAAAAGAAAAATCTCAAAATGAAAAAGAAAAACATTCTTGAGCAAATAAACTTTAAGTCCAATTCATAGAGAGAAGTCTGCATTTTTCTTTTTTTTACACGTCTTTTCAGACAGGACTGTTGCTCACTGGTAGCTGCTCTAAGAGTCTGTCAGTTAGACGAGAATGTTGCTTTGACTTTATTATTCACTTGCAGAGAAAGCACTTTCACATACATAAGTGGATCCAAAGCAAGTCAGGATTTTTTAAGCACAATGGTTAAAATCCCTTTTGAAGTAAATAATTCAGTTCACAAGGGTTCAAAAAGGTTAGCAACCCCTGCTGTATTGTACACACACACACACACACACACACACACACACACACACACACACACACACACACACACACACACACACACACACACACACACACACACACACACACACACACACACACACACACACACACACACACACACACACACACACACACACACACACACACACACTCACCGTCCAAGGTCTTTTTCTGTTCTGATCTGGAAGAGGAGCCTTGCTGCTCCTGAGCCTTCAACATATGAACCCCTTTACAAATCTCCTGAAATGACCTCTGAAAAACATTTTTAGATGATGTGGTGAGGAATGAACAGTTGCACTGAACAAAAAATACATTAAAAGTCAGTGCAAAAGAAAACTATTCAGGGAAGAAAAAATGATTATATTTCAATAATTGTGTCTTTTTTTAAGAAGGTTTTAGCACTCCATGTCAAGTTCCTAATAACACCCCTTAATTGTGATAAAACCACTGTAACAAATAAAAAAATGACCATAAAACAGTTTCTTCTTTCAGAAATATCAGCTATTTTGGAAATTCTTCATTAAATGAGTGGGAGTTCTGTTGTGAACGAGAATTACCGGTTTGCTTTTGGTCCGCTCTTCCTTTCTGCTCTTTCCATTGCTCCCATTCCCACCGTTTGCTGCATTTCCATTTCCATTGCTGTCACTAGAGGACGCTCTGCTCAGCAGGTGCTTATGCGAACCGTTGCTGCCATGACTGCCATAACCACTGGACCCCATACTGTGGACCGGCTATGAGACAGATTTACACAGTGTATTTCATTTTAGACTTTAGTCCACCAATAGAAAGAGAGAAAAATCTGATCTTCATGCAAGATCTGTCTCGGTTCTCAAAAAAGAATATCAAGGCAAGACTGAAGTTTGCTATTCAACACCGACATTAGAAACCAGAACAGGACAGATAAGTCAAAGTGGATTTGCTTGGCCACACTTGTCATGTTTGGAAGTGTGAAGCATGTGGTGGAAGTGTTGGTTCAGGTGCGCTTTCTGCTTCTGCAAACTCGTTATTGTAACGTCAACTACGACTTCCACATTATACCAAAATGTGTTTGTGGAGAATGTGAGGCCAAACCTGACTTGCTGTAGCCCATCAAATGTGAACTGCCAAAAATGACAGAAATCAAATTGCCAAGAGTAAAGTATCGAAGAGAGGGCTTAGTTAGTCCAAAATAATATTAGTGTATTTTTTCCATTATACAATAATTTTACAACCTCCATACAAACGCTTATGCATGGCATCCTCGCTGTGCAGTGTGCTACTAGAGCATGAAAGAGAGAGTGTGCATGTGATGTGTGTGTGTGTGTGAAAGTTTTCACCTTAAGGAGCAGTCTGTGAATCTGTTCAGTGATTTCCTGTATATCTGAAGCAATGGTTTTGTCCTCTGTTAAAGTAGGAGCTGAAAACACATCCTCATTCATTGGACCCCTGCACACAAAGTATATATCAAAAAGAAAATCACAAAAGTAAAAATTGATGTTATAGCTACCTTTATCTAGAGTAAATAAAATACCTTTCTTGTATACTTTAGCACTGGTGAAAACTCACATGCGAACTTTGTGCCGTCCGATAACAAAGGACACCTTGCGGCTCCACGGGTTCACAAAGCTACACCAGCTCGTATCTAGAGTAACATATTCTCCATTTCTCACACAGAATCGGATAGAAGAGTGATCAAATGGCTGCCCAACATTCTGCAGAACTGCAGGAGAGAGAGAGAGAGAGAGAGAGAGAGAGACAATTAGGAAAGCAAGGACAGTACTGTGTATGAGCCATTCAATTGAATTTGTTAAAGGGTAACTAAACACTAAACCAGCTTTTTTAAATGAATGATCTGTAAGACTGGGGCTTTATTAGTGCTGTTCATTGATTCGAGTAACTTTTTTGACATTTGGGTATAAAGTGTTTTAATTCTACAATATATGGTGTAAAAACGTCTGAGTGCTGCCCTATTCAGGTTGAACGGTGGCTAATGCACTTGAATTTTCCTATTGGATGTTTGCGGTAGTTCGTGACGGTAGCGGTGAGAGCTGACGTAAGCAGGTTTCAGCTTCCCACGGCCTTGGTACGAGCTACCACGTCCATGGCAGTATAAAAACCATATTGTTCCGTCAAAACCACTGTAGCGAGTCAGGAGTTGGAATTGCGAGTATTGAAAACGATCAGGATAGAGTATCCGTTCATCCCCTCTATCTCCGCCCACTTCTTCAGCATTTTTCAAATATTGCCAGTGGGTGGAGTCAGGCTCTGACCAGGGGTTTAGTTACCCTTTAATGTCAATATAATGTCAATATAGTGACACTACACCTGCTGGCTGAAGAATCTTATGCATATGAATATTTGTTTAAATATCGCCTCCCTAGTAAATGAGTAACTGGAGTTGTGGAACTGTGGAAGAAGCCAGCAGATGTAAGGTTTTCAATCGTTGTTCACAATAAGCTTGTTTTTGTTGGATAACTGTCATTGTACTGATTGTTTTTTTCTGTGAATAAACAAAACCATCGTACCATACCATAGATGAAGTGAAATGGAAATCACACTTTAGTCACTACATGATTATGAATATGATTGGCCTTGGGCAGCATAATTCCAGATATAGTTAGGTAGTACATAATGATACTTAACTTAACTTTACCTCTCAAAGCAAATGAAATGAGAGCATGACAAAAATGGTATGAATGTAGCTCACCAGTCTGGGTGTCAGGTGGAAGACCAGGAGGAGAACATTTGAACAAAATAAACATCTTAATTGTGTTTTGTCTTTGTCTCCTTACTTTTCCGGTGCACTGCCAGCATTCTCGGTCTGTCACTGGGATGCAGGTGTAACAGAAGAGGTGTCCCAATCAGGTCCTGAGGCAGATATCCCAACAGAGGCACCGCCCTGCAATGCAAGCAGGTGTTGGACTACGAGTTTATTAAATGTTAAATCTAGGTTCCAATGCAATAGTATATAAACTGAAAAAGATATGTACATTGGCCCTCATTTATCAAAAGTGCGTACACCAAATTTCCAGCGTACACCTGGCGTACACCCAAAACCACGGTGACTTTGAGATTTATCAATATGGACGTTGGCGTACGGCACGCTCAAATCCTACGCCAGCTCAGGAGGTGGTGTACGCACGTTTTGAGTTAGTGCGGAAATGCGCAGAAAAACTATTCCTAATACCACAAAATGCACGGACAAACTAAAAGATATGATATATTATGACCAACAACAACAACATAATTATAAACTTCAGTGTTTATTTTTGTGCAACATGGACTTCAATGTTTAATTTGTGTGACTTTACCAAAGCATTTGATTTGTAGCCATATGTATTCCTTGAGTTGCGCTTTACCCTGACGTTTCATGGTTAGGCCCGGCAGGTGCGCACGGACTGGGTTCGGTAATGAAAGGCTTTCAATGACCAAAAAATAATTCAGACTGACAAAATAATAAAAAATACATTCTTCTTCTTTTAAATAATAATAATAATACAAATAATAATAACGACGTTGTTCTTTTAAATAACAATAAGCGTCATTAATAATAAAAATCATAATAATAAGAATATTACAAATTGTCATGCAATTATTAATGTGAATGAATGGTACTCCACATCACATCATCATCATCACTATTGTACACCCCAATACATGTGACGTGATTCGAAATTGAATGCTAATTGTTAAAAAGACGTGCTGTAAAATAATGCATTGTCACTGATAGGTCATTTCGGCTCCACGTCGGAGAAGTTTCTCTTCTGTGCCGTCTTCCGTGTGTCCATGGCGTAAAATGAGGGCGTGAGGGAAGCGTTGACTTGAATATATAGGGGCGTGTTATTCTAATGACGATCGTTTTCAGCAGTGGGATTTATCAAGGGCAGGTATTGTGTACACCTGGATTTCAAAGGTACACACAGCTTAATAAATCAGGCGGTTAGAGGAGTGTAAGCATAATCTTACGCCAACATATACACCCGTTTCTACGCAAGAATGATAAATGAGGGCCATTGTGTTTGACATTTTGAGGTAAAGATGATTAGATTCTAAGAAGATGAAGTCAAGCAACCCAGGTGTCTGACATTAACCTTTTGTCTTTATGCACCTCCTGACTTTATGCAGTGTCCCAAGTTAAGCTCAAGGCACAGCTGTGCTTTTGTCTCTGTGATAATGTGAAGGTATGGGCGACACTGTCAGGCTGATTGGATTAACATCCATGCATTTGAATGACACTGTTATGCTGATCAGGGCTGGGGAAATTCCAGAGTGCAAGGGAAGCTCGGCTTCCCATATAATGTCAAAAAATGAATGGTCAAATACTATTGTGTACTATTGTTAACATTTTATTGACTAAAAATGCGTTAGAATACGTTCATCTCGAAGACGAGTTCGTTCAGAATCAGCTCCGTATAGCAGGTCGGCTGACTCGATCTCCTTCTCATACATTCCCGTAGCGTCACAGTGCATTTCCCTGTTGAAGCCGAGCGTCCACTGACTTCAATGGGGCTGCTTTGAACAGTTTTTTTAGTGCTTCAAAACTAGACAGTCATTGGATAAATGCTGCGATTATGTCCCGCCCACGGCCTGGACTCCGGCTTCTGCGTGATGATTGGAGGGTCTGTCGAAAGACAGCATCTCCTTTTGATGGACAGCGATTTTGTACTATAAAAAGTCGCTGACGCTGAAGCTGTTCGAGCTCAGTCCCATCGCGGGTTTTACAAGTGTAGTCGAAAGACAAACTGCTGCAACCTTTTTTTTGGTATTTGCTTGGCGAAATTGCAAGACAATTTTCATCATACATTTCACCACACTCACAATACTCACAAGATTCATTACAATGCTCCGAGTACTAATAATTGTACGCGTTTATATTTTTATGCATTTATAATTTTCTACAGTTCAACTAATACAGAATCAGATGTTTTCAAACCAGGGTCCAAAAAACCTCAGGGTTTGTTTTCAGTACAACAAAAATAATAATAATTTAATTTACAAAACTTGCTTTTATATTATAATATGAAACTTAATATTTTTCTCAGACATTATAAATGTGTCTTTATAGATAAAAATCTGCAGCAGCCTTTATATTTAAAAAATACTCAAAGAACATTTTTAAGTAAATATCAAAATTAATATCCATTATTCATATAGCACATTATAATGTTGTGGTGCCTAAATACGTGAATCATTTATAACTACTGATTTAAGTTTCTGGTAACACTTTTCTTAAAGTCTTTATATATAATGCATTATAGAAATATTTTAATGTATTAATTATGCCTTGTATTGCACCTTACAATGCATTGTAAAATTCTTATAAATAATTGTAACCACAGTTATAATATATATCTATTCTTTGTTATGCCTTTTTAAAAATATAATTCATTAAAACAACCAATTTCAGATATAACAAGGAGTCTTCAAATACAATAATGGTCAAGTCACTGAAAAAGACGCCTAGTTGGTACGAGCATTTTCTTGAAAAGGGACGTAGGGCAGAATTTACATATAAATAAATGGACAATTTTTATGATGTAGGCCGAAAATGAGCTTCCCCTCTTTGAAAGACCAGCAGCCGCCACTGGCTGACTCCTGCACTGCATTTGCATGCTTTGTTCAGATTGTCTCCACCTCTATGTAATCCCTCCCCCTTGAAAGGTATAAACTCTACTGTGCTGAGCTATTAGTTAGAGTTGGATGACTACAGCGCACACAGCGAGTCCTCAATAAAGAGTAACTCCTGCTTGTAAGATATCCCAACGTCTCCTGGTCTCTGCTTCGACGAAGACAAAGTTTACAACACAGGTATTAGGTATGCTTTGTGCTTTTCTTCTACCCTGATTTACAATCCTTATCCTTAACATTTATGGCAGGAAACCAACATAGCAAGGAAAAAAAGATTAAATCCATTCCTTATAAGATTTTTTAAAACATACACATCATTGCTTTTCCACATAAGCTACATCAGTCTTTGCTGAAATTTGGTATTTGGAGAAAACAGTTATCTGAAAGAGTACACAAATACCTATACTATATTCGACTGTCTCAACCTCCTTACCCCAACAGTGGGTTTGCTGGAACTGAGCCAATTGCCTCCTATTAAATCTCTTTAGTTTTGAGATTTGAAAATGCACAATTACGCCATTTGGCAAAGTTGCCAACCATAAGGCCATGAAGTGTGTCCAAAACTAGTTTTAACCAGAGGAAAAATGTAAATATATAATGACAAATCGCTGCCTTATTGTTGCAATTTAATCTATCTTACGCTACGCATAATACAGTATTTGCAGGTGTATTTGCATAGTTAATATAGACTCAAACCTTTCATCAACATCCTGAAACACACAGTTTGGTGTGTGTGTTGTGGTGAAGATTCTCTTATCAGGTGGAATTCTTGGTGCTGCATATTAGAAAAACACATTAAAAGACAATATTATTATCATTATATTTGATCCATGCTCATCAACTTGATCTTCGTTAGTCCACCAAACAGAGAATTGAAACGTAACCACATGAGGGCAAGGGCAACATTGAGTGCGATTACCTTCGTATCCAGAGTGAACTCTCTCAGCCAGAATGAGGCAGCAGAAATGTTCCTCGGAGAGCTCAGAGTCTTGAACCTTCATCAAATATGGAGTCATCCTGAAGGGATAGTACTGCAGATCTCCTTCCTTCTCTTTACCACCACTAAACACAAAAAACAGCTGCATTCAGGCCATGCCGCCCGAAATTACGTGCTTTCAACTTGTGAAAAGCATTCACGTCCTCATAGAGCTTGTAATTACGGCTTGTAAGATGGGAATTGTCTGAGAGCTCGTAATTGTACCACCTGACCGCTGCAGATTCATTGAGGCGTTGATAGAGGTGCCATAGAAACACATAATTCCCGGTCCAAGGACGTAAACAGCTCGGGATATAACGTCATATGTTGTCTTCTCGAAACTACGGTAATTATGACATGAATGCAGCAAAACACATAAACACAAAGATAATATTTAAACCAAGTCTTGCGTGCGTCACTAGACTTTTGACAAACAGCATAATAACACTGCTCTTACTTCACATCCTAATACACAGGGCCAGATTTTACAAACAACTTGCGCCAACACAAACCCTCTTTTTGCTTTAAAAAGGATTTACTATATGAAACAGTGAACAATTAGGCCTGAAAAGGCATGGACAGTTGTTTTTGCAGCTGACCTTATGCATATGCAATTTTAGGAGTTTTCCTTTCAGATGAAATTTTTTGGGAGGAGAGTAATTAAACGTGATTTACTAGGTTTGCGACTTTGCGGTAGTCAGATTACTGGTATTTGTGCCACTATTCAATGCCAAAAAAAATGCGCCTGAAATGCTGTGATAGTTGCTGAAGGGAGAGGACTTTCTCCACTCGTCTTCATTTATTTGGAACCCCAGAGGAAGACATTATCCGAACATGTCGTTTGCCAAGCAATGCTATTTTCTATTCCTGTATTGTTAGTAAATTACCCGCACCTGGTTATCATCGGCTCTGCTTGTTTGCAAATCTACGTTAATTTGTACTGCTTTTGGTAGATTGTGGGTGATTCTCAAGTGGAAAGCTCTATCCTAGTGAGGAAAGTGTCCTTCCTAGTCCAGTCCTTCTGAGGCTTGTATGCTAGACTCCTCCGCCTCCTCAGCATTAAATGCTAGAATGAAATTACATTATTGGCAGTAATATAGGGTAATATAGTAATATATTGGGGAAGTCATGTCCTAATGTTTACAGAGTCAGACCGAAGTTGCGGGTTTGATTCTCAATAGCAGCAGGAAAAAATGAAAAAATGAGCAAGGCAGCTGCTGTGTTCTTTCATTTTGCACATTGTCAGTAGATCACCGGCAGAACTTGACACTCCCATCTGCGATTCTTTGGGATTTTGGTCTCACGCTAATTTGCTGTTTAGTAAATCTGGCCCTCAGATAGGAAAAGACCATTTGATTGACAGGTAAAGTGCAGGTTTAGGGGCTCAGGGACATCTAGTTTACATAAGTAACATTCAGATATATTCTGACATTCATCACAGTACATATATATATATATATACAGTGTTGTGCCTGAACGGGTTCATATTTTGGGCGAACGTGAACTGAACGTACTGTATTACTGCCTGATGAACGTTACTGTGAACTCGTTCATTCTTGTGTCTGTGAACGCACGCGAAAACCCGGCTGAAACACACCGTAAACAGGCCTTAATATGTAGCGAACAGATATTACATATTATATAAATATGTAATATGCCGCATGCGTCATCAAAACAAAAAGCAGCATGTAGTCGACAAAGCAGCGAGGAGGCGTCGTATCGTATGATCAGTTTTAAGACAAGGTCGGTGAGGATGGGAAAAATCTTACTTTTCTGTGCAAACTTTGCCCGCCGATAAAATAATTGCTGTCTGTGGTTGCATATGGGTTGTGGCAATAATTAAAAAAAAATAGCTCGCAGCAACATATGGAAAAAAAGAACTATGAACTAGTTCATTTTTTGGAACCATGAACTTAGTTCAAAATTGTGAAGTATGAACTATGACCTGAACTAGTTCATTTTAAAATTTGTGAACTGAACTTTGATCTAGTTCATGTAGAAAGTGAACTTTCCCAACACTGTATATATATATATATATATATATATATATATATATATATAAATAAATCTATTAAATAATGACAGTTAAACATTACTTTTGCACTAATATTTATAAACACTTATAAATTTCTCTGACCTGATGCGACAGAAAAAGGATTTCTCCTGCATGAACTCAGTGGATGACGACTCTGGAAAACAGTGAAAGAGATGCATGTGATCAGAATGAATGTGAAAGAAATGGAGAGAGATAAAGGGAGTAAATAAATGAGGAAAACTGAGCTTGTTGTGCTGAGCTATTTCAATTGCTTTTGTTTGATTTGTTCATTGCAAACAGCTGAAAGTCTGTAAATTTTGCCAATAAACCTGATTTGCAATGGGGGTTCAATAATTTTGATTACAAATGTATGTATTTTGTTTGTCACTGGCATGTATACATTTATATTTTTATGTATTTGTTTTAATGTTTTGTAAGTGGCTCTCTGTGCACACACATCTGAAATGAGAGCACAGTAAACTGACTCTCAGATTGTGGGCCAGTGTCGAATTGAGTTCTCTTTTGCTTCTTATTGTGCTTGAACGGACAAAAACAGACATAGTTATGTCAAAATGCCTGTTTTGGCGAGTATCTTTGTAAGCACAGTCTTAAATGAGCTCAAGTCTCAAATGAACGTAAAGATTTTCAGATGTGTGGAAAAATCGGATGTGTGTCAGATCCGCGTCAGGTCTTAAAGTGACAGCAGCCTAATATACCTGTTGCTGTCTGTCATTAATGTTTATCAAAGAAGAGAAGAAAATAAACTTTTGTAGCTTTAATAAGGGATTAAACTATATTTGATTTATACAGTGAAGACTATGCAGTCTTCACATTCATAGTTCTGTTCACTCTGGAGCAATACAATAGTTTTTAAATCAATAAACTCCTTTTTAAATCAATATTTTGTGTCAAATTATTGATTTATTTGGTAGGTAGCCATGTAATAAGCGGGACAAGGTGGTTGTTATGGCGAATACATTTATATTACATTTGATAATTCAATTTCTGTAGTATTTCTTATCTGTTAGACCTACAACCAGGGGTCCGTTCTTCGTACCTCGCCTAATACATCTGAGAAGATTTGACCAAATGGCCAAATCTTCTAATCGTGATAACTGATCTCTGGCTTATATGGTTCTTCAAACGAATTTGTGGATTTGATTAAAATATCTGGATAAAATTGTGACATTATTGTATTATTCGCAAATTTATTTTTAAATCATTATTAATGTCCCTGGTTCAATAGGGTTCTCTTGTAAGAAAGTAGCCGTGGCTGGGAGAGACTTTAAGTATCACCTCCACTTAAAAAGATGCAATCTAATCCTGTTTACATGAAATAAGCTGCTTCCGAGCAGGTTTGAGCTTACGGACATGTTGCTATGACAGCAACTCCAGGATAAACTTTGAAAAACCTAACAATCCTTTATCATGTCAAATCGTCAACAATCAAATCCAGCTTATTGAGTAATCCATGTAGGAAGAACGGACCCCAGGCCAGTAGAAAAAAACCGTTAGCGTTGAGCCCTGCTATATTAGTCACAGCTAAATGTGCCATTTATTATAATCAGTTTATGTAAGACTGTTTTAAGTTCACTTAAATTAAAAGATGTTATATTATATAAAGCCAATTAAATATTAAAAATTATGGCTTTCAATTTATACACTAATGCTGAATGGCTATAAGTACTCATTTCATCCCCAGAAACTGAGATATATATTTTTTCTAACAGAGATATCAGTAGCAGTAGTTACATAGGCGTAATTTGTAGGTGGGACATTTCCCACCACTTTTTGCCATTGTCGATATTGTCCCGACCACTTTTTGAAACATCTCAAACCACAGATACAGATCCTAATACGAAAGAAACATCTTCAGTAGAGTATTCATTTCATTCTCTTGTGTTATATAGAGGGTATATCTGTCCGAGTGTTCGTTGCTGCTGTTATCCGTCTTCACACGGACTAACGCTTCAATCTAACGCTATTGCAGAGACACTATTTGTTTAGGTAAAATCACATAACAAAATGCACACAAAGGTGTCCCTGCTCTTGATTTACAATCCCTGATGAACTTCTTTGGCTTTAATGACAAATTAGATTAGATTTGAACTCTAAACCTCTGGCATGCAAGACAAATACTCCACCACCAGACCATTAGGACATACAAACATTAATTGCGAATCTATGCATTTATACCGACATTGATTTGGAGATTCAATGTGAAATTATGTATTACAATATAAAAATATATGAAAAATGTTAAGTGTTAGGTGCAATTAATTGCTATTAATTACAGAAAAGTGTGATTATTATTTTATTTTTTTACCGATTGACAGCACTACAGTAGTTTAAATCAGTTCAGTGCACTCCGCATTGGTAGCTGACCTGTTCCGGTGCACATGCTCCAAGACGGGAGCCTGTATGGTGTTGTAAAACTGTAGAACACACTGACGTCACGAGGAGCCAGAAACTCCACAAACTTCCTGTCGTTGAACTCATCCTTTCTGCAGTTCAAGATTCCTGCAGCCTGTTCCGAAATGTACACAATCTTCCCCGTGATCAGGGACACCGCAACTGCAAAAATATCCTTCACACACAAAAACAGTTTCAGACATTGTGTTTATGTTCTTCTGTCGCATAATGAGTCAAGTCAAGTCTCATTTATTTATATAGCGCTTTTAACAATACAGATAGTTTCAAATCAGCTTTACAGAGAAAATAATGCAACAAAGTTTGTTAACAGAAGAAAATAGCGTCACAGTCCAGCTTAAGTAAGTTCAGTGATGGTTCATTTTTGTTGTAAAAAAGTTATTAATTTAGTTAATTTATATGTATAGCCGCTCTGGAGAAAACCGTGATGTCATCGTCCAGCTCAGTTCAGTTCTCATATAATGGTGTCAATGCAGGCAGATCAATATTATTGTTGAATATTAAATTAAATGTTACATTTAATGTCCCCAACTAAACAAGCCAAAAGCCAATAGCAACAAAGGTGAGTAACTGAACTGTCTAGATGTCCAGCTATCAAGTTCAGCTAAACCACCAATATGCAAAAAACTCTGTTTTATGGTGGACTTAAAAACATGAAACTTAAGCCAAATTTTTTATTAAAATGATTGTATAGAAATTATACAATACTTCCCAACAAGTCTTATTTTAGAGTAATAACACTGTTGTATGTTATAAGCCGCGTTTCCATTACCCTTCAAATTGCGCAAATTGAAATTGCGAATTTAAAATACGCCCAATGGAGACACGTCAATTTGAAAAAAACTCCCAAATATCCCAAACATTTTTTTGAGGTGCATGAGGCTTGCATGAGGTGGGTTTTCAGGCAATTCGAAAAGAGGAATATTTCGCAAAACTGCAATGGAAACAGTTTTTCGCATTTACATTCTTTATTCATCATTCTTTAAAGATGACGCAGTATGTTTGGACAGAAGACGAGACAGAGTTCTTTATTAAACTCATAAAAGACGGGAAATGACGGGAAATACTGGATTCTAAACAACAAAGAAATATAATATAATTTTAATTATTTTTAAAGAAAAACAATGGCTGGGATATACATAAACCTACTAACACCCGTTGCCATGATTTTTTTAGAAACTTATCGCGAGAGGAAAAAATGACGTTTTAGTCGCATAACAACAGTCAATGAAAACACCGTCATTTCGCAATAGTTTTTTATCGATATTTAGATGCGCAAATCTGTAATGGAAACGCGGCTATAGATTCATCTGGGATCTGGGTTCTGCATATGCAGTCCATCACATGTAGTCTAGGACTATGTAAAGATGTTTATTGTGTTTTAACTGATTTTGACATGGGCACAATTAGCTTTACTCAAAGATATGCTTGCAGAGAGTTTCTGAGCACATAAGTAAGAACCGTTTAAAGGTGTGTGTGTGTGTGTGTGTGTGTGTGCAACTCACAGCATTTCTGAGTGTATATTCTGAGGTAATACTGTTGATTTCTTCAATGGTGTATGAGGGCACGTCCAGACCGGAGGGCTGACTGTCATTGATCATAAGCAACTGATAGTACTCTTCATTGGCTGCAAAAACCAGGAAAAACATGCCAAGCTTGAGCCTCATATGCATGCCTCATATGCATTCACAAACACATACAAACTGCAGAAATGAATTTGTTAGTGGTTGTCTGACCTTTGACTTGTTTGATGCAGCGCAGGGCGTATCTGAGAGTGTGAAGTGTGCTCGCCCGGCCCTTGCTCGCTTGTCGGGAGGGAGGTGATATTTCAGCTCTTTTAGGGACTTAAAAAGCTCCTTCTGAGTCTTAGCCTTTGCTGATTCTTCACTACTGCAGAGACAACACACATGCACAATGACACAGTTATTAATCCCTCTGTACATACTGTGATGCTCAAAGGGGTCACTGCATGTTTTACAATGTAAAACAGGAATTAAGACTCCCTCACCAGACAAAAAAAGGAGCTGATCGACTTAAGTGGTTGAATCGTATAGCTATGACAGTGGTGGTGTTACCTGCAGCCGCTGGTTGATGGGTTGTCTTGCTCTGAACTGACCAGGCTGAAAGCATTGTTGCTACTGGGAGGGGAAAGACTTTGAGAGTTTGAGCTATAGAAGAAAAATAAGAGGTCAAGAGCATAACACATTTAAGTGAGACACAAAACGACTATTTCTGACAAGAGGTCAGGGCATTATTATCAAGACATGCTGTTGTTGTTGCGTCACAGCCGATTCATCCTTGCCTGTGTTGCATAGTGTGTTCGCTGCTTTGGGGGCAAAGCAATGAAGGGAGTTTGGGGTGTCGAATTCATTTTACAGCACCTTTAAGACTTTAACACTGAATGAATCTCACCTCTTGTTACTCCCAGATGATGTCATGGTACCATAATCTTTTCCATTTCCACTGGAACTCCCCACAGACTCATTACCGTGGGATTCATTACTTTGCGACTCGTTACTGTGAGATTCTGTGCCACTTCCACAGGACCCATTTCCACCCATCTCCATGTCCTCATGCATCTGTGTTTGAGGTCTGGGAGAGGTGTGAGGGTCATGACTGCTGTCACTCCCTGCAGAGGCTTCACCCATGCGGTGCAGGTGCGACATGGAAACACACGGGGACTCGGGCTCGCCCTCCTCAGGAGACGCGCCCCTGTACATGTAGTGCTTCGGCTCGGGCTCACCTGACATGGACATGGTCAAGCTTTACAGGTCAAAGCTCCCCTGATCCCATTATACTGTTGTAGCTGAGAAAAAGACATATGGTAAGATAAGGTACATTAATTAATAGTTATGGAAGCCATTAATTAACCTCATAATGTTATCTTTGGCTAATAAAACTGAAATAAACTTCCATCGGCATGAGAGTCAACATTAAAATGCAATTTATGGCTTGAATACACCACTTTTATAATGAGCGTTTTTACATTTTAAATTAACATTAGTTAATGACAGGGTGATACAAACACTCATGACTGTAATAATTAATGAAGAGGAGTACCAAAAACTCTTTAGTTCTTATAATGTACAGAAAATTATCACTGGCTTTATTTATCATTCTTCAGAGTCTGTAGTGCTCATAAAACTAAGTAATAAAGATATTATGAAAGACATGAATGGTTATAACATTTTATTTGTAATTTTTACCGTGGGAATGTTTTTTTTTTTTTTGCATGTATTCTTTATCTTACAGATGTAGACTGCAATTTACGTGGACTAAAAACACGTTGACCTGCAATCCTGCAATGCACTGCACGGTACACTGACACAGTTAACGTTATGTAAAAGTCGTGCCACCACCGATATAACTTGATATACTTATTCGTTTTACAGCTGTTCTTAAATGGCATACACGCACGAATACGTAAAACGCGTATAATATTATATATTTAGTGTATTATAATCACTACACCTCAAAAATATAAGAAGACTTCACAAAACAAAACGATTTAAAGTGCCCGCGCATGCGCAGTACCCAAATGATTATGCAACAGTTTTTGAACGTCTAGTATGTTAACAAAAGAAGTAGTCTAAAATCACAAACCTGCAAGAGCACGCTTTATCCACGTTTTATCCCAGGAATTTGTTGGTATCAATGTTTTCCCGGGTTACTTTTGTCAGAGTGAGACAAGCATAGTGTATAATCCAATACTTCACCGTTTCCGATTCCCTGTGAAGCAGGAGTGTCTCGCGCTCTGACCTGAATTCTGGCCCCTCCCCTTCTACTTCCTATTGGCTGGCGCACAAGGGTTCCCATGGTAAACCCCACTGAGTGACGTCAACCCGCGCTCATTGGTAAATGGCTCCGCCAGTCTCTTTATGTAAACCGCCAAGGCGCCTCACGTGGAATCCCATGCTGACGTTATGTCGTGGAAAGTGGAGAAACCGTATAAAGTTCAAAACAACGGTACCGTTTCTACCCTATATGAAGAGAAAATATTATTCGTTATTCCGAGTATTAATGTAATCAATTACATTTAATACAGCAAAAAAAAAAAAAAAAAATATAGACAGGTACGCGATAAAACTCTGCATTTGCCCTACGTAACTACGTGCGTTATACAGTTCACTTAAATAAAATTCGCTTAAAATTTTATTTAAGTGAACTGTTTTGTATTTTTCTGGTACTTTAGGATACGGATCTCTACTGTCAGGCTGTTTCGTAGTTTGGACCATACAGTAGGTTTGGACCATTGACTGTTGTATAACGCCACAGGAGACACATAATAAGACTTGCTCAGACACCGAATAGTATTTCAATAATAGAGAATAGTGAGCATGAACACATCTCTTGAATTAGTATAAACAGTTTAGACACATGCACACTAAAGTTAGCTTTTTCAGGGCTCCAGACTAACAGTTAAGAGCAAGAGCAGTAGCACTGCACTGGTGGTGCCAGCACCTGATTTAATCATAAAGGTAATTTAATCATAAAAGTACTTTTGTTTTGCATTAATAAGTGGAGTTACTAATAATGTTACTTTATTTCTTGGAAATGCACATTTGACAACAAAGCACAGAGCTTAAGTTGAGATGCAGATAAAATTAACTTTTATTAACAACAGTAACGTTGAAAAAAATTAAAATTAAATTAAAATGAAAAATAAATATTCTACTCTTATTAAATGTCCCATCGTTAGACACCAAAAAACTTTGTTATTCAACATAATACAATGTCACAGATCACTTTTCCCAGAGACAAAATTAGGTAAATTAACCTTAAAACTGAAAATAAATCAATTTGAAGCAAAAAAAACACATTTGTGAAGCAAATAAATTTCAGCCAGCTGTTCGACCTCCTGTCTGAGACTCGTCATCATCCTGGATGAGGCCAGTGACTGTCGTCCGCAAACTTCAGGAGCTCGAAAGATGGTGTTCTGCAGTGCAGTCGTTGGTGTTGAAGGATGTGAGTTCTCCCAGTCTCACTGTATACAGTGCAATGAGTGCATATAAAAAACAATTTACCCCTTTTTTATTTTTATTTAGTGTAACTCAACAGTTGCTGGTTCCCATTGACTTGTCAAAAATGGGGACCATGTTTGGGTGAACTATCTCTAACTATATATTTCAATGCATATTTTGCACATTAATTTTTTTGTTAAATAAACAAAATCAAGTTGGCAGGTTAAGGTGGTGAAAATTAACTATGGTTTTTGGCGGATTGATTAACATTTGTGTAATCACAGTTTTACTACAAATAGGCCTACTATGCTTAATGAAGCAAAAACCATGGTTATTGGTTAAACTATATAAAAATGTTTTTTTTTCTTTATTTGTCAAAACCATGGACAGTTTTCATAAGGGACGACGCCGGATAGCAAATCTATTAACAATGTCTGATTAAACCCACTTTCTATCTATCACTCAATAAAATAATCATCACATTGTACAGTGTTTTTGAAAGTTTTGTACAACCCCAAATCAAGAAAAGTTAGGACATTTTGTTAAATGTAAAAAATCTATTTGTTTATTCTGTTTAACGTTTATTTAACTGACAAAAGTACAAAGAAAAAATGTCCAATATTTTCACTGACCAACTTGTATTTTGTAAATTATTTTGTAATGAACAAATTTTGATTTTGGCGCATGCGACACACAAAAGTTGGGACGGAGGTTAAATTAAATTGAAAAGTTCACAGAATATCCAAAGTCCAAGTCTTTCAACAGGTAGATGAATTGGTAAAATGTGAGGGGATCGTGATAGCTTGCAAAGACTGAGATGCTCCTTTTACACTCAAAGATGTGTCATGGCTCATCACTTTGTGCCAAATATCATGACAGAATTGTCCAACAATTCAAAAATCACATTTCTCAATGCAAGATTGCAAAGAATTTAGGAATTTAGGTCTACCATACATAATATTGTGAAAAGGTTCAGGGAATCCAGAGAAATCTCAGTCTGTGTTGGGGAAGGCAGGAGACTTCTGTTGAATGTGCGTGACCTTTGACCCCTGAGTCCATGTTTCAGCTTGTTTTTGGGAAAAACAGACTCGGTCCCAAAGACGGAAGGGACCATCCAGACTTTCATCAAGAGCAAACATCTGCCATGGTATGGGTGACAACTTGTTGCATGTGTGTGAAGGTACTATTGACGTGGAGGCGTATGTTGGAATTGTACATGTTTCCTGGGAAGCAAGACAATGCCAGGCCTCATTCTGCACAAGCTACAACAGCGGTTTCGTAGGAACTCTACACCGCACAGTGGATGTGCTCGAGTCCAGATCTGTCTCTTATTGCACATGTATGACCCATCACGAAAAGAACGACCACAGACTGTCGAGCAGACGTCTCGTGTCAGGCGAGATTGGGCTAAAACTCCACATGTAACACTTCAACAGTTAGTATCCTCAATCCCCAAACATTTAAAAAAGGTAATGAAAAGGAAAGGTGATGTGACAGTGGTAAACATGCCTCTGGCCCAACCTTTTGGGAGCCATCAAAATAAAAATTTGGACATTTTTTTTTTCATCTTTGTACTTCTGTCAGTTAAATAAAGTTGGAAGAGAATGAACAAATAGCTGATTCTTGATTTTTATTATATTTGTCAAAATATCCCAACTTTTTGATTTGGGGTTGTATTTTGTTGGGTTTAACATTACCTTCGCGAGTATGACTCTCACAGTTCATCGGCTTTTGTATTAGCAGAACTTGCACGCAGACACGACAAAACTGATCACAAGCTTCTAGGGGTTTCATTTTGGTTGTCGTGTGTTGAAATAAATAAATATTAAGAAAAACAGCGTGTGTGAATGTGACCCACAATCTCTGATTCCCATCCGTGGCCAATTGGGAAAGTAAACATTTACAATGACGACAATAAAACTCCAGTCACATTTAAACGTTTCCAACAAAGAAATGGATCAGCTGGTTGAGCACATACTGTATTTTTATTGGGACATTTCTACCGTGTGTCGGCTAGAGCAGCAGCGACTGCTTTCATGGTAACCAGTGACTGCAATTCTGCAAAACTAGTTCAAACAAATGATCATGTGATGCAATAAAATAGCTTCTCTTCCCAGCAAACGATGCCATGGAGAATGACTGAATGTTTCATTTAATGGCAAAAAAACTAAACAAAAGGTGCAGGTCTCAGTAATAATTACAGTAGCAGAGGGCGATCCTCTTAAGAGATCCCAGCATGCAACGCAGCGTGACGTAGCTTCACATTCACTATACAGTTGGCATGGTGAAGAGCAGGTTATCCAAGATCTGCATTAGAGAGCAAAAATAATTCCAGAATACTTTACAGCTGCATATATATATATTTATATATATATATATATATATATATATATATATATATATATACTCACCGGCCACTTTATTAGGTACACCTGTCCAACTGCTCGTTAACACTTAATTTCTAAGCAGCCAATCACATGGCGGCAACTCAGTGCATTTAGGCATGTAGACATGGTCAAGACAATCTCCTGCAGTTCAAACCGAGCATCAGTATGGGGAAGAAAGTTGATTTGAGTGACTTTGAACGTGGCATGATTGTTGGTGCCAGAAGGGCTGGTCTGAGTATTTCAGAAACTGCTAATCTACTGGGATTTTCACGCACAACCATCTCTAGGGTTTACAGAGAATGGTCCGAAAAAGAAAAAACATCCAGTGAGCGGCAGTTCTGTGGGCGGAAATGCCTTGTTGATGCCAGAGGTCAGAGGAGAATGGCCAGACTGGTTCGAGCTGATAGAAGGGCAACAGTGACTGAAATAACCACTCGTTACAACCGAGGTATGCAGCAAAGCATTTGTGAAGCCACAACACGCACAACCTTGAGGCGGATGGGCTACAACAGCAGAAGACTCCACCGGGTACCACTCATCTCCACTACAAATAGGAAAAAGAGGCTACAATTTGCAAGAGCTCACCAAAATTGAACAGTTGAAGACTGGAAAAATGTTGCCTGGTCTGATGAGTCTCGATTTCTGTTGAGACATTCAGATGTTAGAGTCAGAATTTGGCGTAAACAGAATGAGAACATGGAACCATCATGCCTTGTTACCACTGTGCAGGCTGGTGGTGGTGGTGTAATGGTGTGGGGGATGTTTTCCTGGCACACTTTAGGCCCCTTAGTGCCAATTGGGCATCGTTTAAATGCCACGGCCTACCTGAGCATTGTTTCTGACCATGTCCATCCCTTTATGGCCACCATGTACCCATCCTCTGATGGCTACTTCCACCATGTCACAAAGCTCTAATCATTGCAAATTGGTTTCTTGAACATGACAATGAGTTCACTGTACTAAAATGGCCTCCACAGTCACCAGATCTCAACCCAATAGAGCATCTTTGGGATGTGGTGGAACGGGAGATTCGCATCATGGATGTGCAGCCGACAAATCTGCGGCAACTGTGTGATGCCATCATGTCAATATGGACCAAACTCCCTGAGGAATGCTTCCAGCACCTTGTTGAATCTATGCCACGAAGAATTGAGGCAGTTCTGAAGGCAAAAGGGGGTCCAACCCGTTACTAGCATGGGGTACCTAATAAAGTGGCCGGTGAGTGTATATATATCAGCGCAGCTCTGTGAGGTAGACGTCATCAGACAGATTTTTGGATGTCTCCTTTTTTGAAACAGATTTCAAGTCTTGAAATACCACTTTTTCTATGCATCTACAGTACTGTGCAAAAGTAGTGTGACAGTATAAAATATCAGTTTACATTTCCAAACACCCCTTTTGCCATTGCTTGTAATAATACAGTGAGATTTTCGTATGCGCAAGGAGTCTGACAACAGCCGGTATGAACAGTCTTGGAGACGTTGACACAGTTCTTCTGGATTTAGTCGGTCTCGGCTTTTTCTGTATCCTCAAGGAATCCCAGATGATGGTGAGATCAGATCTCCATGTGGAGCACCGGCTGTTGTGTATACAAAAATCTCACTGGATTATTACAATTAATGGCAAAATTAATGTTTGGAAATGTAAACTGATCTGACACACTACAGCAAAAAAACATTTTTTTTTGGGTGAAAATACTAACATGCCTAAGACTTTTGCACAGTACTGTGTATAATTTTTCTAATTACATATTAACAATATATTTTTTTCCAAATCAAACAGAAATTATAGAGTTCAATGAAAACAACTTTAATTCCTATGAAACGGGCGAGACAGAGCAAAGCCTGTATTAAAGGTTTCAGTGAAATCAAAGGTCATCATCAGTGTAACACACAGCAGCACGAGTGCACACGCACACACTCTCATAACAGGTTTACAGTTGCACTTTTACGTCTGCATATTGCACTAAGGCATCAAAACATCCCATAATAGCATATGGAGTAGCAACCTGCTCTAGTATAAATTGTAATTTATTTGATAGACACAAATCTTAATTCTTATTCTCTCATATACCATAACAGCACAGTAAATGAATGTACAATTCTCTGGAATGTTGGCGCTAAACTCTCTGCATCGCTCGTAATAATCTCACTATATCACAGTCTTCCCTCCCATTCACACGTCCGCATAATCAGTGTAAAAATATCATGCTCAGTGCATCTACACATCTCTAGTCACACAGCCAACAAGAAAAGCAGCACTAGAGACAGCAGGTTATCAGCAGTAAAAACAAACTGTCTGTGCTTTCAAATATAGACATTATTATTATACTGTCTGAGCTGTCAGTAGACAGTAGCTGTCACGGCCTCCCCTTTTTGGTCCGCTGAGTCTTTTGTGCAGATATTCGGACTAAATAGGCCTTTGAAATCTTGAGTTTCAATATGCAGGCATATGCAGTTTTAAGCCCATTTAAATCTGTGAATTTCTCTCAAATTAACAGACACCAAAACAAGCAATTTTCATGGACTGTACCATTAAACAACAAGTTTGGCTACAATGCTGCGCTTACATTTAACATTTAGACAAGGAATATATTTGATGGCTAGCACCATTTAACAAACATGAGATCTGCTCAACCTAGACGAGAGGAGGGATGTTGGGGTGTTTGTTCAAAGTGATCCCCAATCAAACATCTGTGTGTGAAGCCTCTTCAATTTTACAGCAATCCCTGCCAGACTGTCCATAAAGTAGTACTGTGGCAACAGTGCTTTACCTTTACAACGTTTAAAACTCATAAAATATTTATACCCATCACATGATTCCAGTGTTTTTAAGACCATTTCTCATAATAAAGTAGTCTGGCACATACAGTTTAAAAAAAAAGTCAAAAGCAATTACAAACAAAACGTCTCTTGTGCAGTGAGGCACATGTTTACCTTTTGGTCTGATAAGATGCACTTCCTCTGAGCTTGTGCTCTGATTGGTCCGTTTTCAAAAGTCCCGATACGTTAACACGGTTGTACAAAAACAACAACAAGAAAACGTATTTCTGGATGGCCAAAACCTGCCTTGATGTTTGAAGGTTTAGGAACTCCGCTTTCCCTCCAGAAGGACAGACTGGAGTTATTCATTGTTTTTTGATTTTTCAGTGTAGGAAGAAAATGCAGAAGTTCGTTCTTTTGTCACCTTCTATAAGGCAATTGGATCCAATGTCAAGTCAGGGTTTTGCACGGCTCTACTATGGTCAGAGGCAGTCGATTTTCAACACAACAAACAGGGGTAGAAGCCGAGCTTTTCCTTTATTCCTGCAGACTCGAGACCTCTGAAGATCATTTAGATCCATGAGATTTGGCCATCGGTTTTCTAAGGTCATAAATCAGCTAATTTTGCTGCACTTTGCTGAACCCTGACTTCAGTTTGGAGAGATGTTTGTGTGGCCAGATGTTAGTGTTTATGAAGGGTGAGCCACAATGTGGGCCATCCAGTTGACTTTGGTGGTCCAACTCTCTCGCAGAGCTTCATCAAACTTCTGCCGGAACTGTTTGAGGGCCTCCTCGTCAGTTTTACCTAATGCCAGAGAGTCCTGGAAAACAAACACACAGCTGCTGTCACTCCATCATATATTTATTTGTCTATTTTGAATGGCATCTCATTTAACACAGTTAATGCATTGACCAAATTCGATGTTAATGATTTCATTGTTTTGTGTGATGTTCTTTTCTTTATTTTTGACTTGTTGGGGTGTTTGTTCAAAGTGATCCCCAATCAAACATCTGTGTGTGAAGCCTCTTCAATTTTACAGCAATTCCTGCCAGACTGTCCATAAAGTAGTACTGTGGCATATAGGAACAGTGCTTTACAACGTTTAAAACTCATAAAATATTTATACCCATCACATGATTCCAGTGTTTTTAAGACCATTTCTCATAATAAAGTAGTCCAAAGAAAAAAGTAGTCACCAACTCAAAAAAAACAAACAAAAAACACAACAGACATTTAAACAAAGATACAGATCACCATAGTAGCATGTTAAATATAACTGACAGGGGATTTACAAAGATTTATGGACATTGGGCTTACATGTTTTAGCTTCTTCTCTTCCTCCTCCACCCCCTTTTCTTTTACTCCCCTACCTCTATCTACTCTCTATCTCTTCTCCCTCCCTCCCAAACTCCCGGAGACAGGAAGGAAAAGAGAAGATAATAAACATTTACAACAAAAACAACAACAAAAATTATACTAAGTTGAGACAAAGACGAAGGAGGAAAAAAAGAGAAAACAAATCTAATAAATAATACTACTGAGTAATTGTATTTATGATTAATGGAATGTACATACTGGGGTGTGCAAGGTTTTTCACACATAAATGCATATGTGAGGCAAGAAATAGATTCTAGCTTCGGTTAATGTTTAAGGATCAGAGAAGTGAATGTGTGAGTATGTCTTTGTAACTGAAATCTAAATGCAGCTGCATATCTCTCCTAATGTGAAGCCATCGTATGACTTATCGTATCGTCTTTTTTTTTTTCAATCGAGTAATATTGTTTTCTTGCCGATTGCCAGAGTTAGAATGAGGGGAACTGTGAGTTCTGAAGAGAGATTAATTTGAGTATGAATTTTGTATGAAGCAGAGATTTTGTAATTTAAGAAATCTGATAACCTTCGTAACATCGTTCTAAAATTGATTAACGGTATGTTAAGGTTTCAATGAGTGCATTTGTCTTCAGTGCAAGTTGCTAGTCCCATTTTAAACATCTTGTGTTGTGTAAATGTGTTCTCTATGTAACAGTTATTACTGGATCAGTTGTATGTTTGCATTTGTAGTTATGTTGAATGTTTTTTTGCAAACTAGTTTCCAGAATTCCTGATGATAAGATCCTTCCTTCATTGTTTCACTGATACTGAAGTAGTATGGATAAAATTAGTGTACAATTTTGTCTGAAATGACACATTTGTGACATAGTTTCGTTAATTAAACCATCAAATTCACACTTTATTGTCTCTGTGTTTGCTGCTCACAAATCAAAGTCACTTAAATGTCTCACTATATGCTATTACACTGCTATTCATTTATACAGTAGGAAAAGGATATTTTTTCTTGGCCAGGAAGATAATTTATTTCCTAGAATTGATAACTGATTATGATGCCTGTTCGTTAAATACTGATTAAATAATTATACTATTAATTCTGCTACAGTCAATTCTAAAACTAATCCAAATATTTATAATTCATTATAATTCGTTATAATTCATTATACATATTTCCCCTTTGAGCTAATTTTCTACAACTAATATGATTTCTTTAACTAATTCCTATTTCTTTCTTACCAGTGAGAATGTAATGAATTTATTATTAGTGGAGTATTGTGTATATATTTGAGAATAGTAATTGGTGATAAAAAGTGAGATGATGTGTGGTTTGAGATCATGACTTGTTGATTAATTTGTCAGTTTGTAGTTAAAGTAGTTCTAATCTTTTGTAATATTATACATGTATTTACCGTCACTTTTCATCAATTTAATGCATCCTTGCTGAATGCATCCTCACAACCATGTTCCTTTTTATTAAGAAATGGTATCTGTGAGGATTTCCAGTCAGGATTTAGACCGTACCATAGTACTGAGACAGCTCTCATTGGAGTCACAAATGATTTGCTCTTATCATCCGATCATGGTTAGTCTCTATTAGTGTTACTCGATCTTAGTGCTGCATTTGATACCATCAACTACAACATTCGGTAATGCTTTGGATTACAGCCCGGAAAGTACTGCGTAATTAAAGCGATTTTACAGCGTAACCTTCGGTAATTATAGTGTACCTATAACGTACTTACAATATAAGTATAAGGGAACAATATTTTAAGCTTGGGGAATAAAGGGGTAACAACCAGGAGAATTAAACAATTATTGATACTTCTTAAAGTATTAAAGAACTAAAGGGTGCTTATTCTACTATTATGATATAACAATCTTACATGTGGGAGCAATTTAGCAAGAACATACACTGCGTACCTTTTTGAAATAATGGTGAACCAGTACATCCTGTAAAATTACATGCTTTTTAAAAATTACAGGGTACATATCTATGCATTTATAAAGTAATCTTTTTAACAAAAGTGCACTGAAAACGAAAACTATTGCAACTTTTGCTTAAATATTGGGGAAAGATACTCTTGTTTCATGTAGTGGTGCTTGTTACCCCCTTGTTCCATGTAGTTACAGGGTAAGTGTGACATTGCGGGCCGTAAATTAAAGTGGTGCTTGTTACCCTCTTGTTCAATGTAGTTACAGGGTAAGTACAATAAAAATGCATACACAGTTTTATATCACTGACTCGGAAACCTTTATTTATTATACAAGCACCACTTACCCTGTAACCACATCAAACAAGCTATATTTCCCAGTATTTAAAAAAATTGCAATAGTCTGAGCTTTTCTTGCCTTGAAACATGTTAGCCCAAACATCTGCACTTTTGCTATCAAAAAATAAATAAATAATTGTATAAATGCCTATATATGTACCCTGTCATTTAAAAAAAAAAGCCTATACAGTATGTATTGGTACACAATTATTACAAAAAGGTACGCAGTGTATGTTCTCGCTAAATTGCTCCCAAATGTAAGATTGTTGTATCATAATAGTAGAATAAGTACCCCTTAGTTCTATAATACTTACAGTATAAATATTTTTTTAATTCTCCTGGTTGTTACCCCTTTATTCCCCAAACTTTACATATTGTTCCCTTATACTTACATGCAAGTACTTTATAGGTACACTATAATTACAGAAAGTTACACTGTAAATTCCTCTTAATTACACAGTACATTCCGGGCTGTAATCTAAAGCGTTACCCAACATTCTTTTGAATAGACTCGTAAATTATGTTGGCATTAGTGGAGTTGCATTAGCATGGTTCAAATCATACTTATCTGACCGTTATCAGTTTGTAGCAGTAAATGAAGAAATGTCTTATCGATCACAAGTTCAGTATGGAGTACCACAAGGCTCAGTACTAGGACCGTTGATGTTCACTCTGTACATGTGAAAAACAGAACCTTTAATTACTGGACCCCAAAACGCACGTATTAACCTAGAATACTGTCTAACACTTGATGGATGTTCTGTCAAGTCTTCGTCGTCAGTTAGAAACCTGGGTGTGCTCTTTGATACCCATCTTTCATTTGAAAGTCACATTTCTAGCATCTGTGAAACCACATTTTTCCATCTTAAAAATATATCTGAATTGCGACATATGCTTTCAATGAAAAATGCTAGTTCATGATATCAAGGTTTTGATTATTGTAATGCTCTACTGGGTGGTTGCCCTGCATGCTTAATAAACAAACTACAGCTGGTCCAAATTGCAGCAGCTCGAGTTCTAACCTGAACCAGGAAGAATGACCATATTAGCCCGTTTCTGTCAACACTGCATTGGCTCCCTATTAAACATCGTATACATTTTAAAATATTGCTGACTACTTACAAAGTACTAAATAGTTTAGCTCCCCAGTACTTGAGCGAGCTCTTAACGCATTATAGTCCTTCACGTCTATTGTGATCTCAAAATTCTGGCCAGTTGATAATATATATATATAAATAAATAAATAAATATCAACGGTAGATCCTTTTCCTATTTAGCACCCACCCTCTGGAATAGTCTTCCTAGAATTGTTCGGTCAGTTTAAATCTAGACTAAAATTACATCTCTTTAACCTGGCATACACATTATACATCATTTTTTGTATTATTCATAATAGTTAAATGATTGTTAGGCTGCATAAATTATGTCAATCAGAACCGGGAACACTTCCTATAACACCAGATGTGCTTGTTACATCGTAAGAAGAATGGAATCTACGCTAATGTTAGTCTGTCCATCTCATCCTTATCCCTAGGTTTCCGTAGTCAGCCGGATCCGGGCCGTATCCAGATCAGATGGAGGACCTGCGCCTAGACACGACCACAACGTAGCCATGAATGTCAGCAGAAACCGTGTCTACTAAACAATCCCCTGCGAAGGCCTTGTCGACACAACAGCCATCAGAACTGATCCTCAGCAGAGACCACAAGAACCAAGTCCTCTGCACAGACCATATAGCCTGCTTTGCCTCCATACCGGCATGATGAATTCGATCTTTAAGCAAAAGGAACTGGATGAATATTTGAATGCTACCGATCCCAATCTGAATTCTGACTTGTGATGCTGCCTGAATCATAATCATACCATATTAATTCGTTGGCCAGAGGAGAACTGCCCCCAAAGACTGAGCCTGGGTTCTCCCAAGTTTTTTTCGCCATTGTGTCACCCTGACAGGTTACCTTGCCACTGTCACCTCTGGCTTGCTTAGTTGGGGGCACTTAAGGCCCCGATATACATCAAGTGAAATCGCAGAACGAACTGAAGAGTTCGAAACAACTTGCCATGGCGAACTTTCCAGAAAAGTTCCCTTCGGCTGGTAAAGACCTTTGTACTACCATTTTTCCGTGGCGATAACCTAATGGGTAGGTTATTGATCTGACTGTACTGACACTGTTGTATGAGAACTGAACTGAGCTGGACGATGACAACATTTATTTTTGCAAAACTGCTTTAATATTTTTATTTAATCTAAATAATTAAATATTTTATTATCTTTACAACGGAACTGAATCAACACTGAAATGACTTCAGCTGAACAACAGTCGAAATGCATCATTTTCCTGTTATCACTGTAAAGCTGCTTTGAAACAATCTGTATGGTATAAAACACTATATAAATAAATGTGACTTAACTTGGGACACCGCGATACAACACGCTACAATGGGCGCTTCAATACATCACCATGCACCCGTTCAGAAAGACAAATGCACCAGTTTATAATGTTTACTTTGATGTGTCCAGTGTAGACGGCCTTTAACAGTTGTGTCGCGCGTCATGTCAGCTGGTGCAGATACGTTGGAATAGGCATATTATACGTGAGATGCTTACGTTTGCTCAAGACAGTGTTCGGCCTAATCAATTGCTTATTTATGACACATAGCAACACAGCTAAAAGTATTCCTGATATGTTAAACCTTATTTTGAAAGTAGCCTACTTATACCTGTTGAGATATGCCTTCACAAGCACCGTAAAAGCTGTGTTTGTGATGTTTGAGTTGCGGAAACTACACCTTTAAATAGATAGAAAAGTATATTCTTTAGTGACATGGTCAAGTTTTCACACAGAAGATTATAACAAGAAATTAGTGTAATGTCTGTAAAGTTGATCAACAAAGTTTATCTACAGTGAGGGCTATTCTTTTTTTTAGCATATTGTTTTTTTTCGGTCAAGTTTATTAAATTGTTTAGATACTCCTGGTTCGTGTGTTTGCTCTCCACATGGGTTGTTTTAGTTGTGTTGTTTTTTGGTACACTAATATAGGTTATTGGAAGGAGATATTAACAGATTATCCAAGCTGCTCTTTTCCAAACAATGAAAGTAGAAGGATACCAGTGGTTTTCTAGGTCCATAAAGGAAATAGCAATACCATAAAAACACCATATAAATCTGGGTTTTAAGTCTCATGCCATTGTTTCCAAAAGCGAACGACAAACGGTCCCAAACGCTCCTAATATACACTCAAGCTGTGCTGTAGTATAACGAAAAATCATGATCATAACAGTGGCTTATATTTTCTAAATCAGTATTCAATATGTCATGACCTATGAACCAGATATATAAGACTATATATTCCAATTCTTCTGAGGCCATACGATAGCTTTGTGAGAGAAACTGACAAAATTGAAGTAATTATTTACAGAAAATCTTTCCTTTTGCCATAGCTCTCAAATAGTTTATTTGATCAAACCTGGCGCATTCACAATATGCATAACAACCAATTAAGTTTCTTCTTTAAGTATATAAATAATGCACAAGGAAAGCTAGGGTGGAAGCCAAGATTTTCAGTGAACTTGTTAAATATCTTTTCCTCAAACAAATCTATATGTACAGTATGCTTTGGAATTTAGCATGAATTTGTGTGGATTAATTGTGTTGCTTGTCAGTGTTGTTGGAGCTTGACAGCCCCATTCGCTTACCATTTCATATGAGTTTTAAGAGTTTGAGAATAAATAAATGACCATTTTCATTTTGGGAAGTACTATACTTTGAAGGAGAAGGAATTCTGCGCCGTCCGTGTCCGCTTACCTTTAAATACTGGATATCTTTGACAGACGTAAGCTCTGGCAGTCCTGCTGTGAGCATCAGAGCAAAGAGTGTGATGAACAGATTTCCATTCTTCCTTAGAATCAGATACGCGTCCTCACAGTATTGCCTAAAACTACATATATACAAAGCACTATGTTAGATTAGTGTCCTATATCATAAGAAATGGAATTGTGCATTAATTAGACAAAGTCAGTCACTAACTTTCCAAATTTCTCAGTGTTGCCCGTTTTTCCCTGTTGAATCACATGGATGAAGTCGTGTGTGAGGATGAAAGGAACACGCTCACGCTTGATCCCAAACTTGGACTTAAAGTTTCCTAGGATGTGGCCAAAGTCTATGTGGAAGAGCTGAATCACACACACACACGGTTTGTAAATATCTTGTCAATCTAAAAACAACCAAACTTTACTATTTTAATCAACAGAAGGGACTATAGAATGGCATTTTAATGCAGCATACATTCTGCGGGAACACGATACATTCACATGGTTTCATGTGTAGGACGGTTTCCCAACATACCTGCCCTGTACTGCGAACCATGATGTTGTCGCTGTGCCGATCACCGATTCCCAAGACGTAGGTGGCAACACAATAACCAGCACACGATAGAGTGAACTCCTCAATGGCTTTCTCCAAAGCATCTCTGTGTCAACATATCACATCACCAATCAGTTTTGACACAGACAGCAACTTTATTCAATGAGAACACGAGGACTGCCACCTAGAATTTCAAAAACGTCAAGAACTGCTAGGAGGCTAGATCTAGAAGTTTATTTTGCGACAGTTTTAACATTAAAAATAAATAAATAAGTAAACATCTCTAACAATAAGAGATGTGTGGGCTGCTATTCGAATGGTTTGGAGGTCAGTATTGTGCAAAAAGTACTGTTTTCCATTACAATTTCCATGCATATTTAAAATTTAATGATAGCAAATGATACTTACACAAAATCGTCAAAAATAAGGAGTTTCACACAATATTTACTAAAAACATTTTTGTTACTAGAGGCGAAATAAAAACGATCACGCCTCGTGGTATTAGTTTTGGCTTGAGACAGAGCGGAGTCAGATGCTGATGTCTAATGAACACTGTAAAAATATTTCATATAGTTAGTTCATGAAAGCTAATGCATTAACTAATGTTGACAAATGGTAGCTTATTGTGAAGTGTTACTTATTAAATTTACATGAGACGTTTCTAGGTTAGGCCTATAGCTACACACGCACACACACACACACACAGTAATGTTTTAATTAAACTATTTTATCTATACATTTCATTTAAAAGTTCAATACATTTTCATGCATCAGTCTGTTTATTTTTGTAATAAAGTTCAGCTCTATTTTACTTTGAGTGTTACTTAAGTTTTATTTCAACTATCGGTTTTTATTTTATCGAAATAGTTGGCTATCGGCAGGTAATGCTCAACAATATAAATATTACATTAATAATTGATTACTTATTTATCAATAACCATGCATTTTTAAAAGTTTAAATGTATCATCAAGTGTTTCTGAAAAAGTTATTAATAATTCTCACTCGATCTGATTGGAATACATCACATGCGATCGGCGTGTCCCATTCGGTGTAGTCCCTTCCAAACGCATCCGAAGTTCAAAGACTCTCCATAGCAAACGAATTACTTCCATCGGCTGTTGTTTGGCTTAACTGTGCCGGTTTGGTCGGGTTAAACTATGGGTACAGGCTTTCAGTTTAAAGCCCAGCGGACCTCTAATCTATATCACGATCTGATTAAGTGTACAGCCCTACTTTTGATTTATTCACCCGAAATTTGCCAAATTCTGTGACATTCCGCGCTATTTCAATTTTTTTGATTGGTTTTTATTAGGGATGGCCCGATACCGATACTGGCATCGGGGATCGGGCCGATACTGTCCTAATATACTCGTACTCGTACTCATAAAAATTCGCCGATACCACGCACCGATACCACGTACATTTTCCAAAACGAAACTGGCCGCCGCGAGTGCTTTGTCGAGGTGAACTGAGGCATAGGAAAGTATAATGTCGGCGGTTTGGGCTCATTTCAAGATAAGGGGTGATGACAACAGCAAGGCAGACTGTGAGTTATGTTCAGCTAAGGTGTCGAGAGGAGGGAAAGAAAGTACATCGTTTAACACCAGCAATCTAATTAAACATCTGAAGACGCATCATAGATCTGATGGCCGAGCGCGCGCGCGGGCGGTAATGCACTCACTCTGTGTGTGCGGGTTACGGGAGAATAAAACGATTCGCGGGACTCCCGCAAACTAGAAATATCTATGAATAAAACATAAAAACTAAAAGATTTTTATTCATCTCTTGCAGAAAAGCAACAAGAACAACTACAACAAAATAGAAACGATTTACAGGCCAGAGTTTCTATTCATAACATGGTTACAGCGTTGAGCGATGTAGCCAATCACAGACATATGTGTTGATTTCTTGAACGCAATGGCCAATCAGAAGCATTTAAGATAGACTCCCCTCACCGCTCGAAACGGACTTTTTTGTTCAGTGCTGAATTCTGTATGCTGGCAAATCCTCTAATTATAACAAACAAAGTGTGGATATTATGAAAGATTGATTGTGCAGTCAGCTTCATTGATAATAACAGAGATGTGTGAGATCGCGATGAACTGTCAGCTTTTAGGATTTATTAAGGGAGCGCACTTTGCGCGCATTCAGTCATGCCAGACCATGCACGCAGCCTGCATGCTTTTATGTTAAATTAACAGTGGTTTGTGTGTTAATACATTTATTATTTTACTAATTTATATTTATTTTTAGACTTGTTAAAACAAGCAGAGAAGAAAATAAAAACAGTCTTCTAACCTGTGTTCTAAAATAGTTGTCTTCTTTTCTGGGAGCCTATTACTTTTGCGGTAGAAATATCGGTATCGGTACTCGGTATCGGCAAGTACACAAATGTGAATACTCGTACTCGTATCGGTTTGAAAAAAAATGGTATCGGGCCATCCCTAGTTTTTATGATTTTTGTGGAAATCATGGGGAGGGAGACAGTGCAAATTTCAATATCCAAAGGCTTTCGAATCAAGACAAACCAATGTATTAAAATAATCAAATACTGTTGATAAGAGATGTCAGAAGTCTAACCCAGAGTTCTTGTCTTTGAGCCAGTTCAGTAGCGCATCTTTATTGAAGGCGGCAGCAGCGGCCATGTTACTGCTTGTTTTCTGGATGTTCGCGATGGTATCAGCTAAAGACACGACCTCAATCAGACCAGAGCGATCTCCTGTCGCCAGACAACCATAAGGCACAATCCTGCGAGACATAAAAAAAAAAACATAATTTGAAATGATCTATAAAGCCATTAACATTAACACCCTTGTGCTTAATCCTGTTGTTTACACGTACAGTAGTTTTGGTATTGAGAACCACATTTATACAAATGTGTGTAATGTGTATAGAACCAAACTGAACTACTAGTTTTAATTCAGTAACATCACACTCTTTTGGACGACTGTAGTCATTATGGATGCTTCAAAAAAAGGGTTAACAGTCTTAACTCATCCACACATTTTGACACTGTCTCTCTTCACCAGTATATAACAGTGTTTAAAAACCGCTGTTGAAGCACCTGAACCCCCCGTGCATAAGCCTGACATCTTTGTCCACCATGGGTTTACATTTACTGTGTATTAGAGCTGCACGATTCTGGGTAAATAGAGAATCACACATACAAAAAATTAAATAAAAATTAAATAGAGATCACGATTCTCCCACAATTCAGCTAAAAAAATAACATGTAATTTACTAGAGGCTCTGAATGAAACTTGACGAAATTCAAATTAATTACGTTTTTTAAATAGACTGCAGCATTTAATATTTTTAATTGCTGCAGTCTATTTAAAAAAAAAACGATTAGAATTTCGTCAAGTTACTTTCAAAAGGTGTTTTAATCTATTTCGATCCCTACCATTAGACAGCAGTGTTTATATCCGAAACTTTTATCCTAGTATCTCTGAGATTATTGTAGAAATATAAATAAAGAAATAATGATACTGCGTGGCTCAAAAGTATGGAAACCCATGTATAATCGGTGTCATTATTTTTATTAGTTTGTAAATACTTTGCAAACAGCTATTTGGTTTTAGTGGTTTTATTCAAAAAAATTTTTTTTATAATGACACTGTATTTTCAATGTTTGAGTGCAATTATTCACTTTTGAAAATTAAAACAAAAATACTTTAATAACAACGTAATTGCGTGTAATATTTTCAAAAAAAGTAAGTGGATGTAGTGCGTGTAAATGGAACTATCAGGCTTTTTTCGCAACCTTGGGATCATTTTGTTTCCAAGGAGGCTTTTTGAGGCTCCAAGTGTCAGTTTTGGGAAATGTGCCTAAATAGAGCAAGAACCTTTTTTTTGGTAACATCATCCTCAAATTGAATAATGACAATCAGACTTGCTAAGTCAAATTTATTTGTATAGCACCTTTTTACAATATGCATAATTTCAAAGCAGCGTTAGAGAAAGTCCTGCTGTCTACAATGCCTTAGTGCTTTACCATACCAAGCGCTCCTCTGAATTTCAGATCTAGATATATAGTTATGTATTTATTTTGGTGTCTAGCACAAACACTGCAATTCAAAATTTAATGTTAACATTCAAGTTTTAATGTTTTAAAAGAAGTATCTTATGCTCACCAAGGCTGCATTTCTATGATTAAAAAAAAAAAAAAAAAAACGTTTTCTCTTTGAATATATTTTAAAATGTAATTTATTCCTGTGATCAAAGCTGAATTTTCAGCATCATTACTCCAGTCTTCAGTGTCAGTATCCTTAAGAAATCATTATAATATGCTGATTTACTGCTTAAGAAACGTTTATTATTATTATCAATGTTGAAAACACTTATGTACAATTTTTTTCCAGGAATCTTTAATGAACTTAACCTGCACGGATGAATTGTTCACCCTAAGACCAGTAATGTGTGCTAACAAAGTAAATGGGGTCAATTTTGATTTCATGAGGACTTTAACAGTTGCAGTTGTAATTCCCCAAATTGTGTGTAAAAGGCCTGAGAGCACTCTGATACACTAGAGGTTTCCAATGATGACAGGCATTCCAGTACAACAATTCAGTGTTAGGTCAAGAGGTCTGTAGTGTTCTTGTCAAAATCTAGTTTTAAGATGCACACACACACACACTCTCTACCTGAGGTCCAGGTTTGCCTCCTTCCATAGCAGATCCATCAACCTCAAAATCTGCAGAGTCAACATGTCCTGCCTCAGGTCTGAAAAAGAGAGATTTGTAAAGTACTGTAATGTGATGTGATTCTGTGACAGCCTTGTGTCTAGCACCCGAGCGTCTCTCCCTCACCGTCTCCATTTTTGAAGATGATGTCCACTGTGTCTCCTCCCAACAGCTTGTTATTGTAAACTATCCACAGAGGTTTCATCTTAGAGTCCATGTACTTGCACCTCTCGACACTGGCAGAGGAGGAGAAAAAAGCTGGTTAGAAAATTCTTCTTAGTATGCAGTGTTTTATGGAAGCCTGTTTTCGCCACAGAATAAAACATTTTAAAAGATAATTGCGTCTTTTTGTCTCACAATTGCGAATTTACGTCTCGTAATTCTGACTATTTCTCAGAATTGCGTGATATAAAGTCGCAATTGTGTTATAAAGTCAGAACGGCGAGAAATAAACTCGCAATTCTGACTCTTTTTTTTCCTCGTAATTGCGACTTTATATCACGCAATTCTGACTTTTGAATTGTGAGATGTAAATTCACAATTACCTTTTTTATTTTTCAGTCTGTAGCGGAAACAAGCGTCTATAGTATTTTGCAGTATACTGTATATAATCTTCCATCAAAATGAGTCTTTGAAACCATTTCAATTTTCAGCTGAAGTCACCAACCCTGCTTCTCAACTCCTTG
This sequence comes from Rhinichthys klamathensis goyatoka, assembly GCF_029890125.1. Taxonomy (NCBI): domain Eukaryota; kingdom Metazoa; phylum Chordata; class Actinopteri; order Cypriniformes; family Leuciscidae; genus Rhinichthys; species Rhinichthys klamathensis. The sequence goes on from NW_026606566.1 coordinate 2,822,031, forward strand.
CCAAAACCACCCGTCATGCACAGAGACAACTTTCCATAATGCTGGGTACACACTACAAGATATTACACCCCGAGGAGGACAAACACTCTGGAGATTATCATGTGAAACGAAACGATACCCAATCAGAAAGCGAGCTGACGGAAGACATGTAAAGTCCATGTTCGAATTTTCTGTAAAAAGCAGTCCATACACTACAAGTGCCATTTCTTCTTGCCGGTCGTCCGCCATGTCTGTTTACTTTAAAGACACGTTTGATGCAAGAGATTCACAGTCGGGACTCTGGTTGATTGTGAATGGAATCTGTTAGTGTGTGTTATGCTCACTCCACACACAAAAGAAGATATTTTGAGGAATGTGGGTAACCAAACAGTTGATGGACCCCATTGACTTCCATAGTGGGTTTTTTTTCTTACTATGGAAGTCAATGGGGTCCATCAACTCTTTGGTTACCCACATTCTTCAAAATATCTTTCTTTGTGTTCAACAGAAGAAATAAACTCATACAGGTTTGAAACAACTTGAGGGCGAGTAAATGATGACAGGAACTTTAATTTTTGAGTGAACTATTCCTTCAACCTGATCATTGTGGAAGTAAAAAGGCTGTTGCATGTTTACTTTAATAATACTGAAAATAAACAATTCCTTCCCCAACTAATATAGTTCATCATCCCCATATAACTCAACTGGTCTGCAGTGAGCTTGCAGTGAACGAAACACACGAATCTTACTTGACTCCAGCAAGCAACAGGTTGGGGTCGAGAGGGGAATGCAGGTCGGACAGAGTCTCGATGAATCCCGTCTGTCGAAGGCACGTCATCATGGCCTCTTTAAGATGAGCTTGTTTCGTCTTGGTTTTTATGGTGGCCAGTTTAATCAGCTCGTTTACTGCTTTCAGCTTACTGAGAGCTTCAACCTACAAAACAATTACAGCACATCATGATGTTCATTTCAAAATCGTATGGCCTTACAATCCTGCCTCTAAAATGTTCTGAACTATGTGAAGAGGGACAGTAGCTGGGTTTCCATCTAAATATTTGTATGCACATTTTGGGATATCAAAAGTCAAGTCACCTTCTTTATATAGCACTTTTAATATAGATAGTTTCAAAGCAGCTTTACAGTGAAAATAGGACATTAAAGAAACAGAGATTGTTTTGGCTTTACAGCAGCCTTAGAATAAAGTTATTGTCCAGCAAAGGTTAGTTATTGATTGATTTACTTCCATTGCAAAGATCATTAGTTATTAACTTACTGTATAAACACACACACAAAAGTGAAAACAGTAAGATGCAAGTAAAATCTAATGCGCATAAAAAAAAAGACTACTTGTTTCTTTAATTCAGAAACAAGAAATGCACAAAAAACAATGATGCAAATGCTTTTAATGATTTTTTTCCTCCATTCTATCACTGATGGAGTTTGGGTTCCTTAGCTTGATTAGTTTAGGACACTAAATATTCAATAATATTACAGATTTGACTGCACTGACACTGTTGTGTGAGCTGACGATGACATCACTGTTGTCTCCAGAGCTGCTTTATAGAGGAATTGAACTCATTCATTGATGATCTTTAGACAGTTTTTGAACGGAACTAATCAACACTGGACTGACTTTAAAGCAGAATCGAACTCCATTTGCATCTCGAAACCATTGTTCCTCTCTTTATCACTGCTTTGAAATAATCTGTACTGTATAAAGCGCTATATAAATAAAGGTGGATTGACCTGAATGAATAAATTTGATGCCTAAACAAGTCATGTGATATAAATATCAGCAGCATCGCAATATCTTTGCACAGTTTCTTAAGTGTTGCTTTGGTTGCTCTTGTTCTCTTGGACACATCTGTACACTTTGCACTCTAGAACTTAATTAGTTGTAAAGTTCTTCATCAAATGTAGCGCATTACACGCAGTAAAGCTTCCAGCAGGTTTGAGCCGGAAGAAGGAAATCTTAATGATTCAACTGTACATTAAACACCAGATGTTTTGTAACAGCTTTTATTGACAGTGTGTCACAGAAGAGGTGACCTTTAGCACTCTACTTTTGCCTTGATTTTGAAATGTCCAGCTGTCATTTTTGGCAAACTTTGAACGGTTAAGTACTGTTCTCTTCACTGACACAGTTTGCCCATGTCTGGCATTTGCACTTGTTATTTTTGACACCGTTCCCTTTAACAATTTATTTTATTTGAGACCAATAGTTGAGCACATGTTAGCCATGTTGCTTTAACTCACTCCTCATAATGCTAATTATTAAAGTGCCTCTATTATGCTATTTTAAAGGTTCCTGATTTTGTTTTGAAGATCTCCTACAATAGTTTTCATGCATCCAAGATAAAAAAACACTTATTTTCTCATAATATACATTGCACATCACCTCATTTCTAAAAGTGTCTGAAAACGGTTTGTTCAAATAATCACTCTCTTAACCCCTCCTTTCCGAGAGCCAATCTGATCTGATTGGTCAGATGACCCAGTCTGTTGTGATTGGTCTACTCTGCTCTGATTGGTCAGATGGCTCAGTCTGTTGTGATTGGTCTACTCTGCTCTGATTGGTCAGATGACCCAGTCTGTTGTGATTGGTCTACTCTGCTCTGATTGGTCAGATGGCTCAGTCTGTTGTGATTGGTCTACTCTGCTCTGATTGGTCAGATGGCTCAGTCTGTTGTGATTGGTCTACTCTGCTCTGATTGGTCAGATGGCTCAGTCTGTTGTGATTGGTCAGATGACTCAGTCTGTTGTGATTGGTCTACTCTGCTCTGATTGGTCAGATGACTCAGTCTGTTGTGATTGGTCTACTCTGCTCTGATTGGTCAGATGACCCAGTCTGTTGTGATTGGTCTACTCTGCTCTGATTGGTCAGATGGCTCAGTCTGTTGTGATTGGTCTACTCTGCTCTGATTGGTCAGATGGCTCAGTCTGTTGTGATTGGTCTACTCTGCTCTGATTGGTCAGATGGCCCAGTCTGTTGTGATTGGTCAGATGACTCAGTCTGTTGTGATTGGTCTACTCTGCTCTGATTGGTCAGATGACTCAGTCTGTTGTGATTGGTCTACTCTGCTCTGATTGGTCAGATGGCTCAGTCTGTTGTGATTGGTCTACTCTGCTCTGATTGGTCAGATGACTCAGTCTGTTGTGATTGGTCTACTCTGCTCTGATTGGTCAGATGGCTCAGTCTGTTGTGATCGGTCTACTCTGCTCTGATTGGTCAGATGGCTCAGTCTGTTGTGATTGGTCTACTCTGCTCTGATTGGTCAGATGACTCAGTCTGTTGTGATTGGTCTACTCTGATTGGTCAGATGGCTCAGTCTGTTGTGATTGGTCTTCTCTGCTCTGATTGGTCAGATGGCCCAGTCTGTTGTGATTGGTCTGCTCTGCTCTGATTGGTCAGATGGCCCAGTCTGTTGTGATTGGTCTACTCTGCTCTGATTGGTCAGATGGCTCAGTCTGTTGTGATTGGTCTACTCTGATCTGATTGGTCAGATGACCTAGTCTGTTGTGATTGGTCTACTCTGCTCTGATTGGTCAGATGGCTCAGTCTGTTGTGATTGGTCTACTCTGCTCTGATTGGTCAGATGGCTCAGTCTGTTGTGATTGGTCTACTCTGCTCTGATTGGTCAGATGGCTCAGTCTGTTGTGATTGGTCTACTCTGCTCTGATTGGTCAGATGGCTCAGTCTGTTGTGATTGGTCTACTCTGCTCTGATTGGTCAGATGGCCCAGTCTGTTGTGATTGGTCTACTCTGCTCTGATTGGTCAGATGGCCCAGTCTGTTGTGATTGGTCAACTCTGCTCTGATTGGTCAGATGACTCAGTCTGTTGTGATTGGTCTACTCTGCTCTGATTGGTCAGATGACTCAGTCTGTTGTGATTGGTCTACTCTGCTCTGATTGGTCAGATGGCTCAGTCTGTTGTGATTGGTCTACTCTGCTCTGATTGGTCAGATGGCCCAGTCTGTTGTGATTGGTCTACTCTGCTCTGATTGGTCAGATGGCCCAGTCTGTTGTGATTGGTCAACTCTGCTCTGATTGATCAGATGGCCCAGTCTGTTGTGACTGGTCTACTCTGCTCTGATTGGTCAGATGACTCAGTCTGTTGTGATTGGTCTACTCTGCTCTGATTGGTCAGATGGCTCAGTCTGTTGTGATTGGTCTACTCTGCTCTGATTGGTCAGATGACTAAGTCTGTTGTGACTGGTCTACTCTGCTCTGATTGGTCAGATGGCCCAGTCTGTTGTGATTGGTCTACTCTGCTCTGATTGGTCAGATGACTCAGTCTGTTGTGATTGGTCTACTCTGATTGGTCAGATGGCTCAGTCTGTTGTGATTGGTCTTCTCTGCTCTGATTGGTCAGATGGCCCAGTCTGTTGTGATTGGTCTACTCTGCTCTGATTGGTCAGATGGCCCAGTCTGTTGTGATTGGTCTACTCTGCTCTGATTGGTCAGATGGCCCAGTCTGTTGTGTTTGGTCTACTCTGCTCTGATTGGTCAGATGGCTCAGTCTGTTGTGATTGGTCTACTCTGCTCTGATTGGTCAGATGACTCAGTCTGTTGTGACTGGTCTACTCTGCTCTGATTGGTCAGATGACTCAGTCTGTTGTGACTGGTCTACTCTGCTCTGATTGGTCAGATGGCACAGTCTGTTGTGATTGGTCTACTCTGCTCTGATTGGTCAGATGGCTCAGTCTGTTGTGATTGGTCTTCTCTGCTCTGATTGGTCAGATGGCCCAGTCTGTTGTGATTGGTCTACTCTGCTCTGATTGGTCAGATGGCCCAGTCTGTTGTGATTGGTCTACTCTGCTCTGATTGGTCAGATGGCCCAGTCTGTTGTGATTGGTCTACTCTGCTCTGATTGGTCAGATGGCCCAGTCTGTTGTGATTGGTCTACTCTGCTCTGATTGGTCAGATGGCTCAGTCTGTTGTGATCGGTCTACTCTGCTCTGATTGGTCAGATGGCTCAGTCTGTTGTGATCGGTCTACTCTGCTCTGATTGGTCAGATGGCTCAGTCTGTTGTGATTGGTCTACACTGCTCTGATTGGTCAGATGGCTCAGTCTGTTGTGATTGGTCTACTCTGCTCTGATTGGTCAGATGGCTCAGTCTGTTGTGATTGGTCTACTCTGCTCTGATTGGTCAGATGGCTCAGTCTGTTGTGATTGGTCTACTCTGCTCTGATTGGTCAGATGGCCCAGTCTGTTGTGATTGGTCTACTCTGCTCTGATTGGTCAGATGGCTCAGTCTGTTGTGATTGGTCTACTCTGCTCTGATTGGTCAGATGGCCCAGTCTGTTGTGATTGGTCTACTCTGCTCTGATTGGTCAGATGGCTCAGTCTGTTGTGATTGGTCTACACTGCTCTGATTGGTCAGATGGCTCAGTCTGTTGTGATTGGTCTACTCTGCTCTGATTGGTCAGATGGCTCAGTCTGTTGTGATTGGTCTACTCTGCTCTGATTGGTCAGATGGCTCAGTCTGTTGTGATTGGTCTACTCTGCTCTGATTGGTCAGATGGCCCAGTCTGTTGTGATTGGTCTACTCTGCTCTGATTGGTCAGATGGCTCAGTCTGTTGTGATTGGTCTACTCTGCTCTGATTGGTCAGATGGCCCAGTCTGTTGTGATTGGTCTACTCTGCTCTGATTGGTCAGATGGCTCAGTCTGTTGTGATTGTAAAGTGTTACCCAACTTTCTATACATTTTCACAGCACTTATAGACACAATGTTCAATCGTAACAAAACATGGTACACTTGAACACATAACAAATACCGATCTCAATTAATCAAATTCTACTCCAAGAAAAAGAAAAAAAAGAAAAAAAGTATAACCAAGGAAAGAAATCAGAACTGCAATGTTTTGATCAATGAAGCAGAAATTCTCCCTAAGTCTATAATTGTATTTTTTCTTACATTTTTGCCATCCGATTTCATATTAAACAGACCAAATGCTATCTCTGAGCGAAACAGATAATACTGGAATGGGCTGGAATGAAAGCGGTGCACCTGTTTTTTGAGGACCTCTATGTGTGGGATGCAGCCTCGGCAGTACGCTTCCAAAATCAGAGCGAAATGAACCGATACCGGTGGCATGTACATTTCAGACCTGTAACGTACAACACACACACAATCATAACCTTGAATTCTGCGTAAGCATTCTGAAATACCAGGTGAACTGAATTACTGACATATTCAGGCTTCTTCACATGTACACACTTGCCTGAGATGCCAGAATAGGAAATGGCCTATTTTCCGGCTGGTCTGAGCGCGCTCCAGGAGGAACCGGCTGAGGGCGCAGTCGTAGTACGGCTCATAGCGCAACACCTGCACGAGCTGAAGCAAATACTGCAACAGCTCGTCATCCCTAACACACACACACACACACACGTGAACAAACATTCAGGGTTTCAGCATTTCTCATGTGGTTTCCTTGACATGCTCCCAGACAACGTGGGCTGCTCACCTCATATCTCGAAGGCACGTGACTGCAAATTCTCTGACATACTGGTCGGGGTAGTTGAAGTCCAGGAGCTCGAGAGCATCTCGAGGGCTTAGCTTCGGCCAAATCTGCAGCAAAGCCTGTAGCTGCAGTACAAGAGAGAAAAACACTGTTTGAGTTTGAACTCTACAGGGGGAATGTCAAGTCACCTTTATTTATATAGCGCTTTTTACAATACAGGGTGTTCCAAAGCAGCTTTACAGTGATAACAGGATAAAATAATGCAACAAAGTTTGCTTCCAGAAGAAAATAGCGTCACAGTCCAGCTTAAGTAAGTTCAGTGATGGTTAGTTTTTGTTGTAAAAAAGTTATTAATTTAGTTCATTTATATACAGTCGCTCTGGAGAAAACGCTCTGATGTCATCGTCCAGCTTAGTTCAGTTCTCATATAATGGTGTCAATGCAGGCAGATCAATAATATTGTTCAATATTAACCCTCTGGGGTCTGAGGTGTTTTCGGGGTCCTTGAGATGTTTTGGCATGCTCTGACATTTGTGCTTTTTTCAGTTGCTTATAAACATATTAATGGCACAGGTGAAATTACACTCTATATAGCACACACAGGGCTACCATAATATGCGAGCAACATGTATGTACATGTTTGTATTTTTGAGAGAATATTGTTTATGCGTGGTTATTGAAAAAACTAAAAAATAAAGTTTCTAATATAAGGCCACAAATAACATACTAAATATCTGTCCACAAGACTTTTGACTAGTGGATGTTGTCGCCTAGAGTATTTGCTTCAAATTGATCTGAAAATCATTCTGCCTAATCATTCACATAAAACAATAGATTGTTTTAAATTGTGAAAAACATTTTTTTGTTTGCAAAGGCAATATGCGGATGGGCGGAACGCCCCAACCCCCTCATGAATAATTAGGCAGTTCTCACCTGAGCAGACTGCATACTAATGAGCCTTTCATTCAGGGGTGTCACACAAGAAAGAATGCAAGGACAATATATATATAAATAAATAAATATTTATACACACACACACACACACACACACATATATATATATATATATATATATACAAACAATCAAAATATAAATGAAAGCCAAAAGCACATTTTTAGTCACACCTTTTAGCCATCCACATACCATTTTTAGCCATCCACCGCGGTAAAAATAAACCAGTCGCATTTCAAAGTCATACGCGAAATGACCGCCAGGTGGCGCAAAGGGACATTTAGCAAAGCGTAAGTGGGGCTAATGTCTATTAACAGTAGCCTAAGGATGAAATACTACAAGTTATGGTAATTTCCAAATAAGCCTACAACAAATTGTTGGTCATACAGATAAGATATAATCTTTTAAAACTGTAAAAGCCTACACTCACAGGCTAAAGACAAAACGTTTTCTCGCTCATGTGAGAACCAAACGTTTGGGTATTTCTCAGTAAGAAAATTCATAGCCGAGCGGTAGAACTTACGGTTCATCATCAAGATGACACGGGTTCAAATCCCGCACAAACATGGTCTGCTGTAAATTTTATATTTATTATTGCAGAGATTTGTCTAGCTCTAAAACTCTGTTACACCATACAGTTTTTTTTTTTTGCTTATATTTATAAAATACAATTATCATGCATTTCCATTTTACACTAAGGAACAAAATAGTATCCAACAGAACGACTTTGCATCTGTATAATAATAGGCTACCAATCGTAATTTCAAAAGCAGTTCTGTAAAAAAATAAATTATATATAGCCTATATATATATATAGGCTATATATAGGGCTGGACGATTTTGGCTAAAATCATAATCACGATTAATCAAACAAGTTACCTCGATTACGATTATTGAACGATTATTTTTTATTTTTTTATCATGTCACTGGCAAGGCTTATACTGTAAATATGTTCACGGTTATTTTTTCTAATGAAAGAGTGCATAACATTATCTTTGTGATTCTAAAATAAGGAAACACACAGAAAGCTATTAATGCTTATTTATTAAACATTTCAAACAATTGAATCAAACAAAGCATACAATGCTTGAAATAAAAACGTCTTATAAAAAAGTCATTTAAGTTTTAATGTAAAAAGAAAGTTTCCTAAAAATGTAAAATAAAGAACTTTTAAATAGTTATTTTTGTAAACAAAATAAATGATTGTAAATATTGCCATCTTAAAAGTAAAATATAACTTGTATAAAACTAAAAAACTAATCCTTTTACACTGCGTGTTTCTTTATGGTAAGCGGCTCCTATTGCTGAGTTGACTCTTGAGTTCCCCTCCATAGCCCCTTTCACACAGAGATTCCGGAAAATACACGGATGATTTGACCCGGGTTCGTTTGACTTTGGTTCATTCACACTGCCAGTGATTTTCCGGAATCAGAGAGTGCGTTCACACACACACACACAACCCGTAAAAACACGTAACACATCGATGTGACATGTAATGTCTCAGCAGCGTCTGCTTATGAGCTGCGATTTCTCTCTCGAGAAACCACGCTTGTGCATTTTTTTTCTCTGATTCGATCATTAACGCTGGCGAACAATCCAGGCTTCAGCGCCATCATTACGACACGGCATTGATTACAGCTTTTGTTCATACGCGTTCCGGGACTGAACACGGCAATGTTACTAGGTCCCCAACCTGACATCAATCCCGGGTCGTGTTTGCGTTCACACAGAAGGAATATTTCCCGGGATCAACGCGCTGTGTGAAACGGGGCTCATGTTGCTTCAATGTCGCAGACTGTACGGGGCGGAGTCACGTGACTACACACGCGGTAATATGTTTTAAGGGGAAAGTACATTAACACACAGTGGGCGGAAATATCAATAGGATTAAAAAAACGAAAAAACCGACATGGTAAAATTACGTCGGTTATAGGCTCTGAATTTCGGTTTCGATTATTTTTCGATTAATCATCCAGCCCTAGCTATATATATATTTTTTTTATTTATTCCAGGCTCTCACGCCACACCCCCGATTTCTCACGCTGAAGTGTCAACCCGGTCGGTCAAATTCCTGAAAGATATAGTTTATCTATGGATCTACCTGTTGAGCCACTCGTGATCGACTAGTTATACCGCAAATTAGTTAAAATATCCCGTAATCTATCTAGAGCGAGCGTGCATGCGAGACAGATATTGTGCTCCAAACCGTGCGCGCGCATGGCAGAGAGGTCTGTTCCCTACAACCTAGAGTTTTTAAAAACATGGTTTTAAGTAAAGTGTGATTTGCCAGGGGGGACTGGGATTTCTTTCTGGTCTAAACATCCCTGCTTCTGCAGAATTATTTTAATCCCCACACCCCTCCCTCCACAGCTAATCAATGCTATAGGCTACTTCACCAATATCAAATATATAAAATAGAGATATGCAACAGGCACGTTTAAACGACAAACAATAAAATCAAAACCAGCGTTTCAGTTGTTCATTAGTTCCAGTGGCCTTAATGCATGCACGGCTTTTCAAATTTCACAAAGCGTGTTGAGATTATTTTGAATGAAATATTGAAGTTTATAATTAAGTGTTTTGGCACACCACGCCGAGTGGCCCTATGCATTTTTCTAAAGTCGGGTTTTATTCTGGCATGGTGAGATAGTGTTCGACAAACGCGGCGGCGCGTTCATTTAGATTAATTTATTTATCTCATTATTACAGCTAAAATAACTTAATAGGCGACTCCGTAATTTTTTGGTCATACAGATAAGAGTAGAGTAGCTTACGTCGTTCAAAACTGTAAACTTGTATTCATATTAGGCTAACGACAAAAACAGCATATCTGTCGTCTCTGTCTCCGGGAACTGCGCGTCACAAAAATGAACCGAAAGCCACTTCAGCTCAGTCACGATAAGAAATCGGCTATGTCTAAAGCCTTTAAATGTCTAAATATTTAGGCTAATAAATGTTATCTGATTGTGTAGGCTAATCCATATGAAAACGAGAGGTACAGAGGATCTACTCAAACGTGTAATGTAAGCGCGAAAATGACAAGACAAGGGTGAAAATCTCGCTCTAATTAAATGTAGGCTAAATCGCCCTGAATTAAAATGTAAAAACAGATCAAATAATGTATTTGTCGAAATGTTGCGATATTGTTTCATTTAAGTTCATAATTATTCTATAAATGTTATTTAATTTAGCAGCATTACCACGAAGCACCGTGTTTCGATATTTATTTGAATAATACAAAAAAAAATAAAAACTTAATTCACAAATTGCATGCCTGGTTGTAAGGATCCAAAGATCCCTGTAGACTTTAATATTGAGTTGAACATTTTGTTCATGACAACAAATTAACAAGCGTTTTTTTTTTCAGATTATATTTAGTTTTGCTTGGAAAAAGCTGTCCCAAACCAGTTTTATTTCATCAATTATTGAAATAATGAAATATTTAGTAATAAACTTTTATGACAGAAATATCACTAGGCTACATGTAACTTAAATCATTTAATTCCTTCATTATCAACACTGTCTAGAATAGCGATTTAAGTGTGAATTGCGACTTCTCTTTGTGTTAAGTCAGCCTCAGACTCCGATAGCCTGTGGGGGGTTGGAGGGACAGTTGCTGGACAAAGGTGTTAATGTTCCTCTTTCATATGGAGAGTGTCGGATAGCCAGCCTGATGAGCAGGCAAAATGATTGTAAGGATAAATCTGTGTCCAAATGTAGGCCCCATATCTTATTAAATTATAAATATTGTAGTTTATTTATTGTAGCCTATTTAAAAAAAAAATTTCACACAAAATTTCAATTGAAGTTATTGTAAGGTGAATTCACCAAGGCATGCTGTGTCTTTGAAGCAACAATTAAAGGCTAAATAATTTTTTCGTGATTTGTATGGCTGACACGCAGCGACATATACAGTATTATCAGCTGTATGATGTGTTTTTACCCTGAAATGTTTAATTTCGAGAGAGACCCGGCGCGCGCAGCGAGGGAGACTAAATAAACTTGTTAAAAAGAGATCCAGCTCGAGAGAGGCAAAGAAAAACGCATGTTTTTAATTTAATTATGTTTCTTTGGACAATTTTCGTTTTGTACTGTTTTAATTGTTTAATTTAGCTGTAATTTCTTTGGCAATACAAATTTAAAATGTCGCAAGAATAAGATTAGCCTAGTGTTTCTTATTTTGCATCGCAAAATAAATAAACTCTAAACCCGATGCAACCCATGTTTTAAATTTAAAAAAACTGTCCCGACACTTTATTTAAACCTTGAAATGTCCGAAATTGGTTTCAAACTTAAGTAATTTTAGTGTTCTTTTACATTACACAATAATTTAGCAGACTAAAGACAAGCTTCTTCATTTTCATTTTCTGATGCAATCGGCGGACAATCTTCCTTCATCAGTTTTGTCGTTTGTGCAGCGGCTGTGGTTCTACAGGAATGTAGCAAATTTATGTTGTAATGATAATCAAACAAAACTCTTGACTTTAAATAAGTAAACAGTTATAAACAGTTACCTATTTAAGCATGAAGGTGGTAAAATATAAACGCTGTAGGACAACATCGGTTAACAACATGTATGCTACATTGAGATTCGATCTCGGGTCGATTGAAGCTCCTCGAAGCTCGTGTTGTTGCGTTGATCACTGAGCTATACCGTCTGTACGCTGTTAAAGTTGTAAAGCCTCTTTGATGTAGCCTAAATGTTTTTATTGGAATGTTTTATGTTGAAATGCTTTCATTATTTATTCAATTACATTTCAGTAGCCTAATTTCAGTATTGTGATTATGAATTATTTTAACTACGTTTCACTTGTTGAATTCTTCTGCTACCAGCTTTCAATCGCTCTGAATCAGCCGCGGTGCGGCAGCAGATTACGCATTAGAGAGAATAAACCGGAATAAACGAACACTTTTCAGAGTCTATGATTGTAGCGCCTCTTAGCGGTAAAAGGCAGCAAATACACCACACATTTTACCGCCACGGTGGAACGGCTGATGTGGGCATTGTCATGGCTTGCCTCGACATTTGCGTTTGAATAGCGCACGTCCTCCGTGGGCGTGTCAGATTAACGCATAATGAAGTGTAATGAGCTGGGAAAAAAATACTGACAGCACTCTCTTTTCATACAGATTGCATAAACTGAGAATATTTGTTTTTTATATAAATTACTTCATTTAAAAGAAGAGAATTCAAGCTTCATAAAGAAAAATCTCTCGTGCCTGTGTGACAAGTAATCGCGGAGTTACAGTTAATCTTAGGACGCGTTTCAGAATGGACTTCACTGACAGAGAGAACGCAGAACTCGCATCATGTTTGTTTTTCTTTATTTGGTGAAAAGCACAACACTTTGTTTTTATTGTGAGTATCCACAAAAAAAATAGAAACTTAACAGGATCTAATGATGTATCACACTTAAATGTAAGATCAAAATCAACCGAGTATTTTGAGTCTCTTTTGCACTGATAAGAAAAAAAGCGAGCAGATCACGCCGGCGTGATTGCCGACCCCAGAGGGTTAAATGTCCCCAATGAATGTGCAAGCGTGTGTATGTTTGAGCGTATACCTGAGCCATGTCTTCATGCTTGCTCCATTTGACCGACAGCAGCAGTTTGGGGAGAGACTGAGGGAAGTTTTCTCTGCAGTCGTAGCGAAGCGTCCAGATCAGATCTTTCTCATTCTCACACAGCTGAGAGAGAGGATCCCTCTCCATGATCTCCTTCAGCTCGATGTAAAACTTCTTACCCCCACGACCCTACACACATGGATTTCAACTCATTAGGAAGATCATCTCATAGAAATGGTATTTATGTGGAGCTTATGATATTAATTCATGATATCAATAGATTTGATAAAACTAGAATCCACAATTACATGAAAACAAGAAGCTGGGACATTATTTAAACATTATATAACCTTAGATGTTGAATGTTTATGGATGTCACAATTTTACCATTGTCATGGTCTCACTGGATCCTGCTATTTCTGCAGCTTTTTCCAGGATCTATGGAAGAAAAATATCAGAACATGACAAATGTTAGATTATGTTATGACTATCCACTGACTAATGTATGCAAAAATGGTAAACGCATGCTTTTTCGGGTGCGAGTGCGCAGTTTTTTTGGTTCAAGCTGAGTTTTGTTTTAAACATTTGGTAACTCTCAATTTTTGGCTACATTTTGGTAACTTATTTTGGTTTTTCAGTTTTCAGCCAAAAGAGAATAAAAGGCTGAAAATATTCCCGAAACAATCACCTTACTGCACGTGCGTTAACCCTCTGGGGACCAGAGTGTTTTTGGGGCCCTTGGGATGTTTTGACATGCACTGACATTTGTGCTTTTTTCAGTTATTTATAAACATGTTAATGGCAAAGGTGTAAATTCACTCTATATAGCACAAACTTGGCTACCATGAGATCTGAGCAACATGTATGTACATGTTTGTATTTTTAATAGAATAATGTTTATGCGTGGTTATTGAAAAAAATAAAAATGAAAGTTGCTGAAATAAGACCACAAAACACATATTGATTATTTCTTCACAAGACTTTTGAAAATTGTATCACATAGCCTAGAATATTTGCTCCAAAACTATGTGAGAATCATCCTGACTGCTCATTCAGATAAGTCAATAAAGTCTTTTACATTTTTAATGACGTGTTTTGTTTGAGAAAGCTTTATGCAGGAGGCTTGATCTCTCATTAATATGTATGGCATTCCACACCTGAGAAAGACAAAGACCCTCCCCATAATGGCCCTATTAGGTGCTATCAGGCCATATCATTACAGGAGCCTTGCACAAAGAATGAGGAGATTTAAAAAAGAATGGCTTTTAGATTGTTTGGATTTATATAAGGAAAATACAGGGTGCATACGTCTGGACACTTCTATCACACACCCTTCACCATATAGACATGGTTTTATTTCAGTTCAAAGTTCAAAGTTAGAGTTGGAAACATCTTGAAAAGAAAATTGTCTTTCTCCATAAATGTCTTAGTTTGATCATACATATTTCAAAGTTGAGGATTCATTATTTTGATATAGCTTGAACAAACACTATAAGATCTTAGTTGATTAGTTTATTGACAAAACATACTATATATTTAACATATGAGCAGAAACTCCTAAAAAAGCTTATTTGATGTATATTTTAGAGTAAAAACTTTATCCAAAACGAGTCAACGAAATGTTGTCTGTTATTTAGTCTGTAACAGTGCGTATCTGTGCGTTCATTCATTCATTCATTCATTCACACACACACACACACAAACATGATTCACATTTAACAGTATGCTATTTTTCCGTTTACAGACACTACGTTATTCTATATCGCGATTAGAACAAAGCACTTGCAAAAAACACTTACTTCTCAGCTGAATCTGTTCATCCTCGAAGTGAAACTAAACCCAGTGGTAAATGTCCCAGGATTGTTCCACATATAGCCGCGCAAGACGACAGTAGATTAATCTGACTAAAAAATAATGTGTGTTTTCAGAGTTTATGGGCGTTAACGCGTCTCAATGTGTTGCTTCACATATTTGCGTTTGAATAGCGCGTGCTCTCCGTGGGCGTGTCACATTACCAGTGATAATCAGCTGAGAGAACGATAATGAGACGGGCTGACACGTCTCTCTTTTTATATAGATGACATAAACGGAGAATAATAATTTTAGTTTTGAATCGGATCATTTAAAAGTACAAACTCAAATGATTTAAAAGATATATTGCTTATGGCTGGGTGAATAGTATTAGCTGAGTTGTGTTGAAGATTAGAGACGTGCTCCAGAAAAAATGTTCACGGTGACCGAGAGGCAGAACGCACACCCGGTTTATTTTCTTTATTTTACAAAAGCACAATATTTTATTTCGATTGTATGTGGGCACATAAAAAAGTAGACATTTAACAGATTATTTTCTCATATTTCTTAACTCTATATGAACAGAAATGATGGTAGTACTTTAAGTCTATTTTTCTGCTATGTGAAAAAAAACGAGCAAAACGCGCCGGCGCGTTTCTGGTCCCCAGAGGGTTAAACATACTAAGAGTTAAGAAATAATGGTAACACTTTACAATAAGGTTCATTAGTTAACATGAACTAAGAATAAACGATACTTCTACAGCATTTATTAATCTTAGTAAATGTTAATTTCAACATTTAAATTAATTTGTTAACATTAGTTAATGCACCGTGAACTAACATGAACAAACAATGAACAGCTGTATTTTTATAAACTAACATTAACAAAGATTAATAAATACTGTAACAAATGTATTGCTCATTGTTAGTTCATGGTAGTTAATACATTAACTAATGTTAACTAATGAACCTTATTGTAAAGTGTTACCAAAATAATAAAGTTATACATTTATAAACGATCATTTTATTAGCAAAATATCCCACCACTCAGTGTTTCGTCCAGGTTGCACTCAAAATCGTATGTTCTCAAATGCAATTGTAATCCTGTTTTGCAGCAGGACCGCAATTCTGAGTAAAAAGGAACATTTCTCTTTAGCTACACTATGAAAGTATAGAGGTTATGTGCGTGACGTCACTGTCGGCTGGAGTGACTGCGGTTACACACACTGAGTGGCAAAAAGACTGAGCGGCAGCATTAACTTTCAGCGTGAATGCCACGAAAAACACACAAAACACATCTCAAACGGGAAAGAGCTTTGAGATTGACTGTATAAATAGATATATGACAAAAAATCTTAGGTATATTTTTAAATGAAAGCTTCTGAAAGCTACAGAACACAGAAGCAAATGGATCGCTGCAGTTCACAGAAACATCGACTCCAGGCAGGATTCGCAGTTATCATTTTGCTGTCAATATGCTGAATTTAGGTGTAAAATCATACCCTATATATTGTATTGTTATATATTATAGTGACAACTCATCAATTAAATATTTACCATTTTATATTCTGCTTTTTTTTTTTAAATAAACACTGACAAAAAAAAAATGTTTTATGGCTGGACGATATGATGATATACACTCACCTAAAGGATTATTAGGAACACCATACTAATACTGTGTTTGACCCCCTTTCGCCTTCAGAACTGCCTTAATTCTACGTGGCATTGATTCAACAAGGTGCTGAAAGCATTCTTTAGAAATGTTGGCCCATATTGATAGGATAGCATCTTGCAGTTGATGGAGATTTGTGGGATGCACATCCAGGGCACGAAGCTCCCGTTCCACTACATCCCAAAGATGCTCTATTGGGTTGAGATCTGGTGACTGTGGGGGCCATTTTAGTACAGTGAACTCATTGTCATGTTCAAGAAACCAATTTGAAATGATTCAAGCTTTGTGACATGGTGCATTATCCTGCTGGAAGTAGCCATCAGAGGATGGGTACATGGTGGCCATAAAGGGATGGACATGGTCAGAAACAATGCTCAGGTAGGCCGCGGCATTTAAACGATGCCCGATTGGCACTAAGGGGCCTAAAGTGTGCCAAGAAAACATCCCCCACACCATTACACCACCACCACCAGCCTGCACAGTGGTAACAAGGCATGATGGATCCATGTTCTCATTCTGTTTACACCAAATTCTGACTCTACCATCTGAATGTCTCAACAGAAATTGAGACTCATCAGACCAGGCAACATTTTTCCAGTCTTCAACTGTCCAATTTTGGTGAGCTCTTGCAAATTGTAGCCTCTTTTTCCTATTTGTAGTGGAGATGAGTGGTATCCGGTGGGGTCTTCTGCTGTTGTAGCCCATCCGCCTCAAGGTTGTGCGTGTTGTGGCTTCACAAATGCTTTGCTGCATACCTCGGTTGTAACGAGTGGTTATTTCAGTCAAAGTTGCTCTTCTATCAGCTTGAATCAGTCGGCCCATTCTCCTCTGACCTCTAGCATCAACAACGCATTTTCGCCCACAGGACTGCCGCATACTGGATGTTTTTCCCTTTTCAGACCATTCTTTGTAAACCCTAGAAATAGTTGTGCGTGAAAATCCCAGTAACTGAGCAGATTGTGAAATACTCAGACCGGCCCGTCTGGCACCAACAACCATGCCACGCTCAAAATTGCTTAAATCACCTTTCTTTCCCATTCTGACATTCAGTTTGGAGTTCAGGAGATTGTCTTGACCAGGACCACACCCCTAAATGCATTGAAGCAACTGCCATGTGATTGGTTGATTAGATAATTGCATTAATGAGAAATTGAACAGGTGTTCCTAATAATCCTTTAGGTGAGTGTATATAAAATTTTTAGGAGTGATCACCCGGATTCAAATCTACCTATATTATATTGTGTATATAAAGCGTTCACAGGCAGACAGGCATGTATTTGCTCCTGGACAGCATGTATTAACAAAACTCTGATTAATCACTTTACATGTCAGTCAGACAAGCTTTGTCTAAGTGGGCAATTCTTGGCAAAAATATTGTGTAGAAGCCAATCAGGCAATTTTCTGATGGCTCTGCTATTTTTTATTCAGTAAATGAAGAGTGGACATGTGTGAGTGTGATATGTGAGATATGGATACCTTGTCAAAAGCGGGAAACACAACTGATTTTGTTGAGTATTCAGGAAAGCTTATATGCAGTTCTGTGGCGTTCTCCGTGTATGGATTGGTCTGAATCGTCCCAATAGGGTTCAACATCTCTTCCAGCTCATCTGCAACACACAGAAAAAAGGCATTTCCTGAACACATTTCCTTCCTTTACAAGACATCAGTGCACAACCTTCCACAAAATGAAGTACTACTCGCAGATGAACTGATAACTCACACAGAGTTTACTCTACACACGCATGCGCACGCACACGCACACGCACACACACAACCCAGCAGTTTACACAACGACATAGTCACATCACACCGCCGTAAGCTGAGAATATTTCCTAAAAGTTATTTGTGTCTTGCCAAGAGAAACGCACGGACTGTAAATACATGGGTAAACGTGGGTAAAAATGAGCTGTGGTGGGTAACGCTGTCAAAGCACTAGCCAATTTGGCATGTTACTTATTATGTTTACTTACTTTGAAGGGGAAGTTCGTGTAAGCCAAATCTGCACAGATTTAGCGCAAATACTCGACTCGTGAGTATGGTTTGAATAAGGTTTGGTTTGAATAAGAAATGATTGCATGGAATCCAAATTTTATTATATTTATATATATATATATATATATATATATATATATATATATATATATATATATATATATATATATATATAAATATAAGCAGTGATGTATTTAATCTGGTTCTTTTCTCTCTTTTTTTGGGCTAGTAGAAGTTCTAAATGGCCGGTAACTTAGTAGCCAAATTGGCCGGTGAGTGAAAAAGTTAATGTCAAACCCTGGTTACCAATCAAATGAAACCACATATTCTTTCAATGAGTGTAGTCGTGAGTAGCTCTCTTGCTGATATACCTGATGATTTTGGAGTTAATTACTTAAAATGCAATTTATCATCATGCAAAAAACAAAAAGGTTGTCAGGTTGTTGGGCTGTAATTACAGTATCTACAGTAGAACAAACGTGAGATCAAACAATAAGAAAGGTTCCCGAATCTCAATCGATTTTTTTGATTGGTTAAAATGAATGGTGAATCTCTCATGTTTTTTCGTGGGTGCTCGGCCATTTGTGGCGCCTATGAATGTGTGTGTGTGTGTGTGTGTTCTCACCAGGGAAAGAGGACCAGCAGTGAAGGATAATGTCCCCAGTCTTCAGCTGCCCTCTGTAGTCAAACACCATCGTGTTCACCCATGCTATTGGGTAGTGCTAGACAGAAAATATAACAAACAAAACAGATGATCAGCTATTAGCCGCTTTCACACAGCAATCCCGGTAAATTACCATAAAATTGGCAGAACGACTTTACAGGTAAATACAAAAATGTGCTGTTCACACAAGCAACAGCGTTCTGGCTTTTTTCGGGTGACAGACCATTAACATCAACTACAAAATACCGGTAAACTCTGTGCTGACGTCATTAACAGGAAGTGACATCTAAAGTTGTTGACAAATCTCTTCATCCGCCCGGAGAGGCGCTTTAGTTTCGTTATCACTCCGATTTAAAGACATTTGTAAACAGTGCTGAGTAAACGTGTCATCTGAGCCATAATTTTATAAATGGCTCGGAGCTTCTGATTGGCCCAAATCACTTCTTACGTCAGCGCGTTCTGGCCTCGTACGTGCAAAATTCCGGTAATCTTTATTCCGCGTTCACACAGTGCATATATTCCGGTAATTTACTGGTAATGTTACAACTTCCCTTACTGGTTAATTGCCGGAACAAATTTACTGGTACATTTGAAAAGGTCCTGTTCACATATGATCTGTTACCAGTAATTGACCAGTAAAGACTGTATGTGTGAAAGGGGCTGTAGTCTATGTGTGACAGTGCTCGAATTGAGGGCTGGGGGATAAAAAAATAGACTTGGGGGGTCCGTAGGATCCCCAATTATTGTTTTGGCAACCATCCATTACCCATTGGAAAAGTAAATTCGAGGACTGGTATGCGATTGCTTAACAATGTGTGCTATGAATAAAGTTTGTGTGTGTGTTGATCTCACCACTTTCCCTGCCTTGCGGATAGTCTGGTATTTGCTCTGGGGGTTCTTGGTGGATCTCTGTTTCTTCACTTTGTCCATAACAGCGTAGATGGCGAAACAGAGGCGGGCCATGCGCGGCAGGTCGCAAACAGCGATGTCGAACTCCAGCGTTTTGTTCCACACGTGCTCAGATCGACTGCTGCTCTCGCTGCTGACCGCGGTCTTGCACAACATCTCTGTGCCGTGAAACAGCCCCGCTCGAACCTGGATCTACACGCACACAAGTTACAGAAATGACATACAACTGTTTTTGGATTAGATTATTCAAATGTATGTGCAAATGCTACTCTTATCCAGGTAATTGACAACGACAAATTTGTCTGACTGAATAATATTCAGCAATATTACTGAGCTGACATCACTGTTTTCTGCAGTGCTGCTTTATAGATGAATTGAAGTCACTTCATATTGATAATCTTTACACAGTTATTGAACCAAACTGAATCAACACTGAACTGACTTCAACTGAATAATAAATGTTTACTATTGTCTTTTTAGAGCTGCTTTACAGCCGAATTGAACTCTGTTTGCATCACTGAATAAATTTTCCTGTTATCTCTGTAAAGCTGCTTTGAAGCAATCTATATTGTATAAAGCGCTATATACATAAAGTGACTTGACTTGACTGACATTATGTTAGTGCTTTGATTGCTTTGTGTAATTGTTAGACTGAAAAGGTATTTGTATAAAGGTTTGTTAAAAAGTAATGGGTAATTTTAGATCAACATATGATGAAGTAAAGGTCAGATTAAAGAAATATGCTAGGTATTAACTTAATTGCAATGGAATGCCTAGCAGGCAAGGTTTAAAAGCAGTAATTATGTATAATTTAAGTATAATGTATATTTGGTGAAACACTTGAATGCATGAATTCTTTACTAAAACAATGTGTGTTCTTGTGTATTTGAATACATTTAGAGGCGGGGCTACTCTTCTTGCTGACATATGGATGTGTGTTGCTGATTGAGGTAAAAGGTTGCATGCTAGAACTTTCACCTTTTACTTTCCCTAAAGGTCTGCTTTTGTATGTTTGGAATTTGGAAATAGTCCAAAAATACTTTGGGTGGAGCAAAGACACTGCACCCTGTTTTAATTGTAATGCAATACTGATTCTGGGCCAGCAGGAGGCAGATAAAGGTTAGTGTTAGTGAGATCAAGCTAAATTCAGAGGTGTTGACAGTATTTACCTTAGCAGCATCGTCAGCGTTCACCTTGTTACCTTTCACAAGATTAATTCTGAACAAAGAATGGACCTTCCAAACACACGTATGTGACTGCTGCGGAGAGAGAAAGATTAAAGGAGAATGTAAGTAAATTATGACAATAAATTATGAAAAGTATATGCATACTGTATTATAAGTGTATTGGGTAGCAAAATATGAAACCAAGTAGCATTAATTTCAAGTTTTTCAGGCAAAACATTTTACACAATGAATAGGTTTTAACATCAAAATGTCGGACATGTTTTGGTAGTCAAACGCCAATGGAACGCAACCACAGTTAAAGTGATGAATTATATATGTGGTTTCTCTCTTGGGACACTTGTATGAACTCGATGACCTGACATCCTCTAAAATGGCTCCATTTTTAAAATGTTGCACCATTCTTGCATATGGTTCTTGGTTTGATATTTATTTTGTCTAATGCGATGACATTTAGACATTAAGTGTGGCTTAAGTTTAAATCACTATACAATTTGCAGTCACACTTTACATTAGCTGTCTTTAACTACAGTGCACTTGCATTCAAAGAAATTGTTAGGTACTATGTATTTATTGTGTTAAATGCTGAATTGTTGTATTACAATGCTGTTAATACATGTTGTATCACAAACAGGTTTGGTAGTATGGGTAGGTTTAAGGGTGGGTTAAGTGAAAGGAAATTTAAAGAAAAGTAATTTTAAGGGTAGGTTAGTACATAGTAGTACTTGAGTCCCATCCTGAGACCCTTTTTTGAAGGTCTCAGTTTAGTTTCAGACTAAGAGCACAAGACGACTCAAGATCAAAGTCGGGATTTGCCAGTGCATTGTCTGATTTATTTGTTCACATCATTACTGTGACTTGATGCAAAACTTTCAGCTTCAAATGCAATCAACAACTTATTTCTAATTTGATTTCTTTTGTTACTGTTGTGCCGGGTCAGAAATGAATGGGGAATTGTGTTAAAAATGTCACCAAAATTAATACAAATGCCCAAAAAAATCAAGATATGATTGCAAAAAAGAGCATGAGAGCTGTTTTCATGAATATGAGCATGACTGAAAAAATTATATTGATTTTATACAAACTTTCAATAAACAAGTAGTTAATATTAAAGGTAGGTAGGCAATTTTTTTATAAATACTTGTTGTTATACTGGTTGAAACTCTCTTCACATCCTGATAGCAATCAATAATAAAAGTGGTCTAAATATATATTATATATATATTTTTTTTACATATAGCTTCTGTAGATGTCTCAGGACTAAAAAAAAGTTCATCCAATCAGTGAATTAGGTCCGAATGCATACATCACTCGTCATCAGCACGTTCGTCGAAGCTACGCAGAGTTGTAGACAGACACAGAGTTTCACAAACAAACAGCCGCCGCTTTTACAGTTCCTCTTGAACCAAAACAACAAGCTTATGCTCCGTTCAAGCCATGTTGTGATTACCGTAACTTACAGACGTAAACCCGTGCTTAGAGACATGAGGTAATTCAGTGCCGTCTCTCTTGGCGCTTTGCAGACTCTGATCTGGCTGTGCGCCTTCATGTGTTTTGGAGGATCTCATGCTTTCAGAGCTAGCTTGCTATTGCTAGCCTCTCCAGAATTGCCTAGCTTTTTAGCTTCACTTCATTGGTTACCAGTGAAATTTAGAATGCACTTCAAAATTTTGGTTCTAACTTTCAGAGCCCTACAAGGACAGGCACCCCCATACATCTCTGACCTGATACAACTGCCTACGTCCTCACGTAGTCTGAGATCAACAGGCCAGAGACTATTAGTTGCCCCCCTTACACATTTTAAAACTAGGGGGGACCGTTCATTTCAAGGTGTGGCACCCAGGTTGTGGGACGCTTTGCCTCCTTCCATACGCTGCTTGGATTGTGTGGAAAATTTTAAAACCCAGTTGAAAAATCTGCTTTTTAAAGAGGCAGATTTTAACTAGACTGTAGGCTGGTTAGGCTGGTCTAATGTGTACGTGTGTTTAATTTGATTATGTGCTGTAATGTATTTATAAGAGTTGTGAATTCTTTCTCTTGTTGGGAAGCACTTTGTGATTTTTATCTGAGAAATGTGCTATACAAATAAATTTTACTTACTTACCCTACCTTAAGTGACTCACATTTTAGACACAATTTATATCAAATTTTTTTCTCTATTTCGGCAACAAAAATAATTTCTAACGAATCCTATTGCTGTGCGTCTCCAAGCAACACACTGCTGTGTTTCGTTCCTGAATGAATCAGCAGCTTTGAACGAATCGGTTGAATAAATGATTCTGTGACTCATTCATTAAATGATCCGCTGCAACCTAGTGGTTTTGGTTTCATATTTAAAACTACCATTTTATCCTTCCATCATATTTGTATATTCAAAATTGCAGAGATGGAATTTGCTGTTAGTGATTTCATTTGATTAATAACAGCTTTATAGTGTCTTATTATTTATTTATTAAATACATAAGACAGGCAGTAAATGTGGATCTTTCAGATGAATTTGAGGAGTGTTAAGTCTGGTCTAACTAGTCTTAGTCTGCTAGTCTTGACTCGGTCTCGCCCTGAATTTAGTTTTTGTCTTGATCCTTGGTTTAGGTGGTCTTGACTACAAAACTACATAGTAGTTAAAGACTGAATATAAAGTGGGAGCCAATTTGCTATACATTTGACACTGTGACCTCATAGACACAAATGCAAGCGAACATACACGCTCAAACAAATGCACATATACATTCCCTTAGGGGTTTTGGTTTAACAGCAGCAGTTTTGACATGGTCAGCACTCTGACATCTGCAAAATAACTCACATGATCAGTGCTAACACACACGTGCCTGACTCACTTCCTGGAACACATTTATGAAACTCACTGGCCTAAAACTGCGTGTGAAGGAAACAAACTATAATGTACACTGGACACAACACATGACCACGATTTATATGATATATCTGTCAGACACAAAACACTACTCATCCACACGGCAGCTAAAACACACCATCCAATAAACAAGTATCACAATACTGTAAAAAAGCTGCACAGCAAGAAGAGAAACAACAACAAAAAACCACCAAGTTTGATGTTTCCTACTCTGTCTGTACTGTATACATATGCATTTACACGACACCTGCTGAGATAAATGCATTCAAATGATTCAGCTAAGTGCCTTCACTTTCCCCTGTTCCAGTTAAATGTGCAAAAAGAACAACAAGCATCTCATTCGTAGTTAGACTTAGCAAAGAGTGTAAACACTGTGACGAGGTGCGAGGTGGAGATGCAATAGGAGTGTTTGGAAAACCCATTTAAAAAATAATCATATTTTTGTGGTGCTGTTTGGTGCTGCTAGCGGCACAAATGAGGACAGCCTGTGATTACAGAAGTGCAGGACACACAGACACTCAGTGTCCTTACCGTCGGCTGTCTCTTCTTCGGGGGCAGTGGTAGAGGAGGGTTCGAACACTTCCGAGCAAGCACTGATCCAATGGTGCTGATCTCCTTCTCAAACATGGCCTTCACAACGCCACAGTGAACCATTGTCAGATGAGGGTTCTCATTTGCCAACAAACAAGCCCTAATGTACTACACACACACACACACACACAAACATTTAGATTAGTGTTTTCATACAGAAAATATAGATCATACTTCTACCATACTGAGGCACCAGGTACCTGAAAGAACTCCATGATACTATCATGTTAATATTCAACAATATTATTGATCTGTCTGCAATGACACCATTATATGAGAACTGAACTGAGCTGGATGATGACATCACGGTTTTCTCCAGAGCGGCTGTATATATATATATATATATATATATATATATATATATATATATATATAAATTAACTAAATTAATAACTTTTTTACAACAAAAATGAACCATCACTCAACTTACTTCAGTGTAGCGTCATAGTAGGACTAGCTATGTCTAGACTAAAGCCTGTGACACTATTTTCTTCTAGATCTGCTGTAGCAGAAACAAAATCTGTTGCATTATTTTCCTGTTATCACTGTAAAGCTGCTTTGAAACAATCTGTATTGTAAAAAGCGCTTTATAAATAAAGGTGACTTGACTGAAATAATACTGCTACTTTTTTTGTAAGTTGTAAAGTGATTTCTGATAACTGTGTCTGCATGGTTTGAGGTTTTTATGCATTTCCTGGAACAACATGGCCCTTATGATCTCTAATGGACTGCTGTGACCGATCCCTCACCTGACTGGTTTCAGGCTCACGATGGAACTGAACTATTATGCACATAAAATTTAAAGTAAAGCACACACTCTTTTGTTTGATGTCTGAACATGACCTACCAAGTTAGACATATTTCACTAAGCGACATTCTTTTTTAATTGTTTTTCGGAAAAACAACTGGGGTGTTACTGTACATCTCATTCTCAGGACGTTTTTGCATAGTAAAAAGGCTAATCTACACTGAAGCTCACTGTGTTCAGTTGATGCATGGGGAATTTTAAATGTGAGCACAAAAGCACATATCAATTAAACAACAGGTAGAATAATGCAGGTCCAAATGGAGAACCCAATCCAAGAACCCAAGTAATATTTTAATAATAGTCATTACTTGTGATTACTTACAAATGTTTTAAAAGCTCCACTTTATGTAAAGTAATAAAGTTCACACAAATATTTTTTAGCAATATTTTCAGTGATTAGCCAATTATTTAATTATTTTTTTATTTATAGCTCCAGAAGGCTTGGAGAATAGCACACTTGTCACTTGGGTTATAGAGTCGTGCAGGTTTGACGTCACTTTTATAGGCCAAGCGGCGGTTCGCAACACACCTTGACAAAGCCATAGACAGTGGACAAACCAAACCCCCAGTAGGATTTTCCCATAGGCTTTTGGATTATCGAATAAAACAAGCTCTGTGATCAACAAAAGTTTATGATACTTGCACGTTTTGTCCATCAAGATAATTATCGAAGATGAACACAACTTTTATGAAGCTTGAAGCCTAAATGCAGTCGCCAGAAGTAAAAAGCTAAAGGCTATAAACGAACTACATCACGGTCCCACGACTTCAACGTCACAATCAATGAGCTTCCCACCACTCTTTCAGTTCTTATCTCCGCCGTCGGTGTATGAATGAGTGAGTGAATGGGTGAATGTAAGGCAATATGTAAAGCGCTTTGGTGGCCATTGGGTCTGTGAAAGCGCTATATAAATGCAGTCCATTTACCATTTATCTAAAAACATTATCCCAGAACGTTTGAGTTAGAATAGTTTAATCTCTGTTTAATCTCCTCAACAGGCTCTTTAGTCCCATTCAGCCACTTGTTAGCAACTGCTGCCTCTTTCAAGACACGTAACAGCTTACAAAACATCACGAGTGGGGTAATACCGATGTATTTTATGCCGTAAAATAAAACGTGTAAGTGTCTTGAGCTTGTGTCAGTCCTTATAAATCACAGACCTTATTTCAGCCATTTAACCAAAACCCCAATCAAAAAAAACCATTGACTTCGGGACGATGGAGCCGGAAGTGCTAAAAGGCTAACTCGTTTCCGCATTTTGGCCAACAAATTTACGTCATGCCTGCACCACTCTATTGACCCCATTAATTTTGTTAAGGCATGTTAATCTTTGGATTAAAGATTACAAGGTCAAACCACTCAACCTCATTTATATAGATCAGTGGGTCAAATACAAGTGTGTACCCTACCCCTAAACATAATTTTTACATTTAAAAAAAGAATTGTTTAGTATGTTTATTTAGCGATTTGAATTATGATGGCATGTCCTCATAATGTAGGGGGCATGGCCTGAAACCTGAATACACAGCACACTATAGTTTGGTCCTCAATTTAGGTCAAACTTGTACACACACAATATATATATATATATGTGTGTGTGTTGGGGGTCATACAAATCATAGAGGTTTGAAATTGCATGATTATGAATTATCAACTGAATTAATAAAATCATCAAATGAATGAAGTACAATGTACAATGCTTTTAGAGGAGCAAAATACATGAGATTTTAAAAAAGCTAATTGCTCTAAAAACTGTTGTTAATATGGCAAACATTAAAAACACACTGTGAACCTTGGAAAATACAGTTTGACCCCTCAAAGCCTTGAATCTTACTTTGTACTGATTAAGAGGGTGATCTTCAAACAGGAACTCCAGTTTGCCGCTGACACGCAGCACATAATCACTCCGGGAACCAATGTCTTCCTCTGGGCCATGAGTGGTCTGCCATTTCTTGAGAGCCTGGTCCAGTAGTTCAGATACTGAACAATGCAATGACACTTTCAGGCTAGCTGTGTCCTACACAGAGAGAAATAAATACGAGGATAAGACTGATCATTCAGTTCATGGTAGAGTCATGCAGCAAACCATGTACTAAAATAACAGTACACACCTGTGACTGGTCGTAGTGCATGGTAATTTTGATTACGCCCTCATGCTTGTCAATCAAATTCTCCAATAACCCTGTCTCCAGCTGAGGGGAGTAACAGCTCCGAAGCCACTCCCCCCACGACATCATCTGCATTTGGTGCATTTTCTCTTCGCTGATTCGCTTCATTTTGGAACGAAAGTCCTTCACTTCCTGGTCTTGCAGGGCGTCCAACTCGTGAAGACCTGTGCCATAACGTTCAGTGACTTTACACTCTCACAATTCCAACAACATCCACGTCAGACAATGTGCTTATGCAATGAATAACATAGAATCTGAATTCAAATCATGTGAACTCTGCCGAGTGTCAATCACTCCGTCACAGATACAATGTAGTTTTAACATTTATGCATATATGATGCTGTGAATTTCTGCTTAAAAAACATGCACACTTTAACACTGGTCCAAAATCAAGCCTAAAGAGTAAAAACAATGTGTGATAAGTCATAGAAACAGTTAACAGTGTGTGTTGTGAAGCTATGCTATGGCCAGGTTTGTGTGTATTGAACACTAGTGTCTGGTTTCACAGACAAGGCTTAAGTTGGTCTCAGACTAAAGTGCATGTTTGAGCTGTTTTAACTGAAAGTAGTTTGCACGGATATATCTTAAAACATGTCAGTGCCATTGTTTTGTCTGAAGATAAGGCATGTTTATAAAAGCCTAATTGAACTATGGCCTAATCCTGGCTTAATCTAAGCCCTGTCTGAAACCGGGCCTAGGTGTGTGGCCTAATATGTAATTTCATTTAAAAAATAAAACCAGATTCATCCTTTTTTTTGTTTCACAGAAAAGATTTATTATTTGGATCTGCAAAATTAAAGAAGATTAAATTATGACAATTTTCATTATTGACTGAACTATTCCTTTAATGAGCGTCTGTTCCCGTTGAATGGCATCAGTGTGTTTTGTCGCGAGACACAGTTCTGAGGGAAAGGTTTCAAATGGCTTCCAGATAACACACATGATGACATTTAAAGAGCATTAAAAATTCATTTGATCCTCTCCACTAAGAGAGATTGCCCATATTGTGTGTGTGTGTGTGTGTGTGTGTGTGTGTGTGTGTGTGTGTGTGTGTGTGTGTGTGTGTGTGTGTGTGTGTGTGTGTGTGTGTGTGTGTGTGTGTGTGTGTGTGTGTGTGTGTGTTTGTTTGTTTCAGAGCCAGTGAATGAGTAAGGGAAGTAGAGTGTTTGAGTGCGTAAGCCTCGACTGGCATCTCATCATAGTCTTATTATAATTAATACGTACATACACAGAAACAGACAATCAGTATCACTTTCAAATCTGCCTCTGCTGAGTCTCATGCACAATTGCTGCCACCAAAAGTGTGTGCCAAAGATTAACAGATACACATTACAAGCTTCATACAGTACCTAGAATACTGTCTAACACTTGATGGCTGCTCTGTCAAGTCTTCGTCGTCGGTTAGGAACCTGGGTGTGCTCTTTGATAGCAACCTTTCTTTTGAAAGTCACGTGTCTAGTATCTGTAAAACCGCATTTTTCCATCTTAAAAATATATCAAAATTACGTCATTTGCTCTCATTGACGAATGCGGAACAATTAGTTCATGTGTTCATGACATGTCAAGTCATCTTCATTTATATAGTGCTTTTAACAATGGAGATTGTTTCAAAGCAGCTTTACAGAGATAAACATACAATTTACGGTAACAGAGATTGTTTTGGCTTTATAGCGATTTTGAATAGTGTTATGTAAGACTGGAAAACTGGTTATAGGGAACGACCACTTCTTGAGAAGACAAAGAACCCACTGCATAGTAGCATTTGGGCTCACTCTTGTGAAGGCCCCATCCGAGACTAGAGGTCTCACCTCTGAATCATCCTAATCTACATTTCTTCCCCTCATCCCCCACTCCTTCGCAGATCACCTGAAACTCACATAAGAATATATGTATGGTTTGATGTGAATGATTATCATTGAGTACATAAGTTTGGTATCATTTGAAATGTCTCAAGAATGAGTGGTACAAATGTCTCATTCCCAAAGTATAAAACAAAAGGAAATAAGGTTTTTAAGAGTTTAGGAATAACTGGCACACAAAGGAATGTGGTCTCTAGGCACTCCCAAAGGTGTAAATTCATGAATGCTAATTTCCACTGTTCTTCGCAGATGGTCAAACTTCTACCCCCAGGAATGGTGGGGGAATACAGTAAATTTCCACTAAACTCTAGTTTTACATATCAAATAAGATCTGGCTATATAAGGAAAATGCAACGAGAGCTCAGGGCTCTTTCTGTATCTCAGATCAGCCCGTGGATGCTGAGTCGCCGAGACTTTCATGTCGGGTAAAAGATTTTCCTCTTTGTTCTAGAACATTTGATGATTTGCATTGATTATCTTTCAATTGATTATGGAATTGTTATAATACATTTACCTGACATAATAAATTGTTATATTTGATTATTCTAACAGACTTTGACTTTATTTTTATTGGAGTTAAAAGGAATAGTCAAACATTAACGTATACTTAATGATGCACAGATATCATTGAAAAACTTTTTTATTTTATGGAGTCAGATGAAACGAGTTAATACATAAAACAAAATGTATTGCATTTAATTAAAAATCTCCTTGCCATGGGAAAAGACGGAACACGCGTTGAAACCTTCACCTCTAATCGATACCGCCATTGGATCGAATTAGACGGACTTACAGTTATTTCCGGCTAAAGTTGGTTTTGATTGATTCACTTCCAGCAAAATTATCATTTGTTATTACATTAGGGGCCACTAAGACGACGGCGTTCTCTCTAAACAGACTTTAAACGCAAACCTGTGACCGGATGGCGTTCATATGCGCATTAAAAATTGATTCTATTGTTATATTCGTTTGAATAATTTCCCTACAAACCATGCCTAAACAAACTACTTGTCTTGCCTATAAATTTGATACCGAATTTTATTTTATCACTTCGGGGTACGCGAACCAGATTTTCAACAACGCTTTATCTGTAGAGTGGGAAAGGGATCCTCCATAGGGAGAGGATAGTTGACACTTCAGCACTGCATTGTCATCGGGTCCAGGCAAATCTCCTTCGTCAGATCTGGATACGGCCTGGATCCGGCAGGCTGCAGGAAAACCTCGGGATAAACAAAGACACTAAAGTTAGCGTAGATGCCATTCTTCTTATGATGTAACGAGTACATCTGGATTTAAGGGAAGTGCTCCCAGTTCCGGCTGACCTAATCTATGCAGCCTAACATTGAATTATCGAAGTCTATAATGTATTATGTGTATGCTAGGTCAAAGAGATGTGTTTTTAGTCTAGCTTTGAACTGACAGAGTGTGTCTGCTTCCCGGACAATGGTAGGAAGACTGTTCCAAAGTTTTGGTGCTAAATAGGAAAAGGATCTACCGCCAGCAGTCGATTTTGATATTCTAGGTATTATCAACTGGCCGGAATTTTGAGATCGCAATAGACGTGAAGGACTATAATGCTTTAAAAGCTCGCTCAAGTACTGCGGAGCTAAACCATTTAGTGCTTTGTAAGTAATCAACAATATTTTAAAATTTATACGATGTTTAATAGGGAGCCAATGCAGTGTTGACAGAACCGGGCTAATATGGGCATACTTCCTGGTTCTGGTAAGAACTCGAGCTGCTGCGTTTTGAACTAGCTGTAGTTTATTTATTAAGCGTGGAGGGCAACCACCCAGTAGAGCATTACAATAATCTAGCCTTGATGTCATGAACGCATGAACTAATTGTTCTGCATTTGTTAATGAGAGCATATGGCGTAATTTAGATATGTTTTTAAGATGGAAAAATGCGGTTTTACAGATACTAGACACGTGACTTTCAAATGAGAGATTGGTATCAAAGAGCACACCCAGGTTCCTAACCGACGACGAAGACTTAACAGAGCAGCCATCAAGTGTTAGACAGTATTCTAGGTTATTACGTGTGGAAGTTTTTTGTCCAATAATTAGAATCTCAGTTTTTTCAGAATTTAGTAGTAGGAAATTACTAGTCATCCAATTTTTTATATCGGCTATGCATTCCGTTAATTTTGTGAATTGGTAAGTTTCGTCGGGGCGTGAAGAAATATAGAGCTGAGTATCATCAGCATAACAGTGAAAACTAATTCCATGTTCCTTAATGATATCTCCTAAGGGTAGCATGTACAGAGTGAACAGCAACGGTCCTAGTACTGAGCCTTGTGGTATGCCATACTGAACTTGTGATCGAAAAGACATATCTTCATTTATTGCTACAAACTGATAACGGTCAGATAAGTATGCTAGTGGTTTAAATCATACTTATCTGACCGTTATCAGTTAGATCTCATATGGCGACATCAAGGCTAGATTATTGTAATGCTATTATGGGTGGTTGCCCTGCACGCTTAATAAACAAACTACAGCTGGTCCAAAACGCAGCAGCTCGAGTTCTTACCAGAACCAGGAAGTATGACCATATTAGCCCGGTTCTGTCAACACTGCATTGGCTGCCTATTAAACATTGTATACATTTTAAAATATTGCTGACTACTTACAAAGCACTAAACGGTTTAGCTCCCCAGTACTTGAGTGAGCTCTTAACGCATTATAGTCCTTCACATCTATTGCAATCTCAAAATTCAGGCCAGTTTATAGTACCTAGAATATCAAAATTGACTGCAGGCGGTAGATCCTTTTCCTATTTAGCCCTTAGCACCAAAACTTTGGAACAGTCTTCCTAACATTGTCCGGGAACCAGACACACTCTGTCAGTTCAAAGTTTGACTAAAAACACATCTCTTTGGCCTAGCATACACATAACACATTATAGACTTCTATAATTCAATGTTAGGCTGCATAGTTTAGATCAGCCGGAACCGGGAACGCTTTCCATAAATCCTGATGTACTTGTGTTACATCATAAGAAGAATGGCGTCTACGCTAATATTAGTCTCTCTGTTTATCCCGAGGTTTACCGCAGTCCGCCGGATGCAGGCCGTATCCAGATCTGATGAAGGACCAGCTCCTGGACGCGACGACAACGCAGTCCTGAAGTGTCACTAGTCCCTCCCCTGTGAAGGCCTCCTTCCCTTTACCTCTGTACAGATAATCGTTGTCGGGATAATTCCGGTTCGCGTGGCTACGCCGAAGCGATAAAATTCTGTATTATAAATTTTAAGGCAAGACATGTAGTTTGTTGAGGGTTGGTTGGTTAGGGAAGGACTACACGCCTGCGTACATATATTCAAACACGCATACCTATAGAATGAGCTCTTCATACGCATGTGCACGCCATCAGCGTTCTCACAGGTTCGCGTTTTTAAAGTTTGCGTAGAGAGAACTTAAGAGTTTTCTGTTAAAACAGCGTTGTGTTAGCGGCCCCTAAGTTAATAACTAATGATCGTTGCGACGGAAGTGAATCAATTAAAACTAACTTTAGCTGGAAAATAACTTTATTCTAGAGCTGTCATAAAGCCAAAACTATCTCTGTTGCTTTAGTTTCCTTTTATCACTGTAAAGCAGCTTTGGAACAATCTACATTGTTAAAAGCGCTATATAAATGAAGATGACTTGACTTGACATGTGTGAAAGAAAATGTGATCATTGAGAAAAGCATGTGTAGGTCATTTTAGTTCACTTCAAATCTATAATACACTCAGAAATGTATAATCATTGATTATTGTTCATTAATTATTAAAGCAACACCAAGTAACTTTTCCTCTGCGGTCGCCCTACAGGTTGGAAGCGGAATTGTCCATTACCGCTGTCGTAAATAATTTAGCCTACCGCAGCCTACTGTCGCACGCACGCACACTGTTTATCCAGCACCTGGCTTTGGAATGAACGATGTCCACAGACAAAGTAGAGTATGTTGCATGATTTCATGAAAGTATGATGTATTGCGACATCAGAAACAAAGAAAAACTAAATAATGACTATTGTAACGCTTGACGTAAAGCAAGTCAAATTTGTAGTTTTCTTATGTCTCATTAGAACTACAGAAACGCGACCCGATCTGGCAATCTTACGTAGCGTGGTTATAGCAGATATAGGGCTGCAAAGCAAATCCAGAAGTGCCTTTCACCCTGTTACGACTTAATTAACCACTGAAACGATTTTGGAAACATTATTTTAAGGTAAAAAATCGTACTTAGTGTTGCTTTAAAGGGGTCATGACATGGATTTTGTATTTTTTATGTGTTCCTTCAGATTAATTTATAATGTTAATAAAGTTTTTTGCACAAAAAAACCCAAATATTAATGCGGAGAAAATAATTTTTTTACCTTCACCCTGTCAGAAACAATCTGTTTTTAAGGGGCGGCTCCTTTAAGGGTTGTCAGTAAACTCCACTGTTATGATTGGCTAACATCACTGCATAGGAAACAGTATCACCGCAATCTAGCTATTGCGAGACGTGATCCAGGACACCATTAAACTAAACCATCCACTTGTTTCCAATGCTAGGATCCTTCTGAAGTCTGTACAGAGACGCAAACGAACTGTTTAAACTGCATCGAAGTGAAGGTTCTTTCACTCTTCATTTGTCCTGTTGTCGACAGACTCGAGTGTGTGGATATCAGAAACTGAACACACATCTGTAAACTGTACCCAGTGTAGACAGCGTCACTGATTATAATGGCTTCTGTTTGCTTTAGACGTGACGCTCATATTTAGTGTAGGCCAAATGTCAGCCGTTAAGAGACTAAACGCCAGTGGGCGGAGCCTATGGTGCGATGATGTATGAGTATCCGTCTATGTCTAACTCTGGAGGCAGTTGTATGCAAATTTATTTATTTATTTACATGCTTTATTTATGAGGAGGACTTTTTAAGCTATGAAACCTTTAGGATGTTTTAATGGTACAAAGAGCTCTTATTTGTCAAAACATCAAGGCAAATATGATGTCCTTTTAAATACTGATTATACTACTAGTGCAATTCAAACGCCGACTCTAGTGTTTTCATTTTTATTGCCAATATTTTTTAAAACAAAGCACATTGATATATATATATATATATTACATGTTGTACATAAAAAAACCTAAATATAAAATAAAAATTTGAGGTATTAACACATTTGTTTTTTTAAATCTGTAAGACAAAAGCAAGAGTGTTGTTGTTTCAAGTTGTTGTGCCATAGGTCATCACATAGTCCTGATATTTTGACAGCTCAATTGTGAGTGAAATCTTTTAAATATCAGTTCAGTAAAAAAGTTAATATGAAGCAATGTGCATTTAAGACACAATATTGCTAGTTGCTTGGTCTATTTTTGATCTGCAAACAAATTTGTTCCTAAAAAACAACTGTTGCATGCCTCTAAACAAGATTTTGTGATAGTTTATCACTGAATTAATCACAGTTTTTGACCAAATTGGTTGAGTTGAATGATTCAGTGATCCTCTCCTAATACAAAAAAAGACATTTGCTTGTTGTTACCCACTGGGGTAACAAATATAACCTGCAGAAAGGGTCACTGAAAAATCCAAATCTAATGGATATTAGATAAAAGTATAGCTCTCACTACACATGTGATTAAGTGCATATGTGTCACCTTTGCCAATGAGGACTCCGATCTTAGAGTCTAGTAGGCGTTCTGCACGTCCACAGTTGCGTGTGATCAGTTTGAGGACAGGCAGGAACGGTCGCACGTCGCATAGTCGCCTGGTCTCGTCCTCCAGCTCCTCGTGAACTGCTGCCTGGTTCACACACTCGAACATGTGACCCTCCATCTCCCCCAGCAATGAGAAGAGAGGGTATGTCTGCGCCTCCTTCCATAACAGCTACACAAACACAAAAACAGGATGATGAGAGTGAATGATACAATCAAAACTGCATGTTAAATAAAATTTATAGGCTATGATACACCAGGGCTCTTCAACTTTAGTGCTGGACGGCTGGTGTCTTGCAGACTTTACAGTTCCAACTCTAATTAAACACACCCGTCTCTGATTTGCAAGTAATTCTGAACCCCATCGCTGCATCCGAAATCTCTGTCTGAGTAGGTACTACATTTGAGTTTACTTCGCAACGGTTAAAAAAGTACTTTCTATATAGCATGAATGTGTGTAGTATAGGGTTGGTTATCGTTTGAATACGAATTCATTTCTGCTTATCGATTCCGATTCTTATTCGATTCCTAATTTCGATTCCAATAAGCTAAAAAAAAAGAAGAAGAAAACTTAAATATCGTTCACATTTAGTCTTATTGCAAAACATTTAATTGTAGCTGAATATAATGAGCAAAAGTCAACAGGCTAAAGAACACTAACACAAGGAGCGTTTGCCTGTGGTTCAAAAATACCATAGAAAAACAACTAGCCTAACTAATATAAATGTCAAGCATTATTAAAGACAAGTAAACACTCTGTAATTAAAAAAGAACAAATAAAAAATTTGCAATCACAACAAAAGAAACAACTGAACAAATATACGATTGAAATAAACAGTGTTTTAAGATTTTCAGGTACAAAAACTAATCAAATGTAAATAACACTGCACTTTATAAATAAAATATACATTACAAATATATATTTTTTGTATTTTTAATGTTGTGTGTATAATAGCCTACATATTTTAAATTGTATCATATATTGCTGCCATGATAATGGCCCATTTCAAATGTTTACGTGTTTTTTTCTCTTTCTCCTTTTTGTTCGCTGAGGTGGAACGGGGATTAAATAAAAGTGTACATCTTTAAAATGCATGCAAATTACAGTGAAAGCGCAACAGTTATCACCCGTACGGTGCTCTGCAGTGATCGAAAGGATTTAAACAATGATCTCTTCTTGTAAACTCAGAGATGTGGATTCGGACGGCAATTCAATCACCACACGACCTTGGTGTTCGTCAAAAAACAGTAGGTAATTCGGCCAGGGATTTTTACGTGGGTGGTGGGAGAAAAACACTGACATTCTGGATTTGGATGGCAATAAAATCACAGACTAACCCCTTTAAATGTTGAAAATGCCTTACGACCAAAAACAATTACCATCCGAATAGGGCTTTAGAGGAACTTTGTCTGAACTAAGCAGGACACTGGCCTCTCAGGACTGAAGCTGAAGTGCTCTGCTATAAACTATCTGAAGTGCCCTTGCATTCTTTCCTGGTAATAGTTAAACTAGAATCTAAAAGGTAAAAATGACATTTTCAGAAGGG
The DNA here is from genome assembly GCF_029890125.1 of Rhinichthys klamathensis goyatoka. Taxonomy (NCBI): domain Eukaryota; kingdom Metazoa; phylum Chordata; class Actinopteri; order Cypriniformes; family Leuciscidae; genus Rhinichthys; species Rhinichthys klamathensis. The sequence goes on from NW_026606566.1 coordinate 2,858,741, forward strand.
AAAACTCCACCAGAATGCTTGATTGTTTTGGGTGGTTGCCAGGGGCTGCTTTGTGTTTGCTAAAATATCTTTAATAGTTATTTGAATCCAAGTCTTCGTCCAGACTCTGAAAGAGAGAATCTGCTTGTAAAAGAAACATACGCACCAGTTTGATGTGTTGGATGGTGCTCTCCCGAGGAACCTCCATCTGGATGTAGATTCCAGTGGGCAACAGGAAGTCCACCATCACCTGGACGTCTCCATCCAGCCCTGACTCCGCCCACAAGTCCAGCTGATCTGTCTTGGCGGGAGGCATGGCAGAGAGCGCGCTGGAGCCAAACCATGGGAACCTCGACAAAAATCAAAACAAGCAAAGGTTAGCTGTAAAATAAAACACAGGGGTGAAGTAAAAAGATGAAAGTAAAAGGCTTTTTCCATTGAAATAAGTGCGTAAAGAAATGTGTGCACTGTCGGGTCTCATGTTTCTGTGTGGTAGGGAGAAGCAGGGGGGTCGTAATCTGGCGGGAGTCCGATTTTGGCACCGCACTGGCATGTTATTTAAAGGCCCACTGAAGTGCCTTGGAACGCGCAGTTTTGTTTGATGCGTTGACGTAATTTCCACTGAAACAGGAAGCTAAGGCGGGACATATTGAATGGCTCCGCCCCTTTTTCAAATAGCCAATAGTGTTTAGTTTACCTCACAGACTGCAAGTCGTACTTGACAGCCCCATGGAAGCGAATCCGAGCGCTGATGATACGCTGGATGCAATAGTAGAGCTGTGAATACATTCTAGCCATTTCATTCTTAACAAGGGGTGTATCGATACCCTCATGTCACGATTCGATACATATCACGATACTGAACTCACGATACGATATTATTGCGATACTCCAAAACAAATGATAAAAGGTTAACAAAAAATGTACTGTTGATTAAAATGCAAACTTTGATATTACATTGTGGGTTTAAATGAATAGATTTGGACTTGGTGCTTGTAACCCAAGGAGAATGATGACACCAGAATAAAAATATTCATGATTCTGAAGCTGAAAATACATAATTATTTTAGACGAATATGCTTGCACTCTGTCACTGACTAGATATATTTAAAATAATGTTGGCCACTTTTTACTGGTAACATCAGACATTTGGCATTATCAGGACCCACAGATATTCCCCCATTGCATTATTATACATTAAACTACTATACATAATGTTAATTATAATGTAGTACTGACACTAAAACTCTGAAAAAATGTTATTTTTTTCTCACACAGTAATTTTTATTTTGGGGGAACTATCCACGATACATATTGTCACTATCCACGATACGTATTGTTGCATTTTTGTATTGCGATATATTGTGGCACGATATATTGTTACACCCCTATTCTTAACCAACGTACAGTTGGAAAACAGAATAAAACTTGAGCGTTTGAGCAACCGAAGTCTTAATATAAAGTACATTTTGAAGCTTTCAAAAGTAATGGGAGAATATTAGATTCATTTGTGTTTGAAGATGAATGTATGGGTTTAGAATTACAGTAAATTATGACAGAATTTTCATTTTTGGATGAACTATATCTTGAAAATGAAAAACAAAAACAAAACTACATTGTTCTATAGCCTCAATTCAAAAATACCCCCCTTGTGTGTCTAAAAACACTTGCTATTTTCAGCCAGTAATTTCCCTGAAGGTCACAACAATGAGTCAGTGAACCACATGATGCTGTTCTCACCTTACAAACAAACTCAAAACCTCATAAGCAGGACTTCATCAAACACACACCAGACAGGTGCGGAAACTCAGTCACACAACGCCAATCGATGAGACAACGGTATCGGAGGACGGGGATGTGGTTCACGGCTCGCTTCCACACACACACTCACACACACACACGTGAGAAACGGCAAGCTATACAAAGACATACCCACATTAGGGGACAGAGGATGTGGTATTTCAAACTGTGAACACAGATTTTCACATACAAGCACACTATTGTTTATTTAGATATACGCAAACCCAAAGCAACAAGAGGTAATTGCTGTGTCAATGCTGTGTAAGTGCACTTTGTCTGCTTTTAGAGGGGCCACAGTTCACCACATCCATTACAGCTCGCATCAAGAGCTCCTAATAACTCTATGCTTCAGAAAGCCGGACCACAGCTCAATATCACTGACGTCTCAGACCTCTGACGTCTCCCTGCTGACGCCACCCTTTCTTAAGAGCCACTGTGCTCTGAGGTTTTAACCATTCACGTTAGCTTTTCCTTTAAGAGAGCGCTTTATGAACTAGTGCTTTGTTGGACCGTTATCAAGTTCACATAAAGCTTTCTAGCACGCTCAAATAGCCAGAGATCAAGCAGGAGAACAGGAGGACTAAACGTGTGTTTTTCTCTGTGAAGACGCTTGAATACAGCAGGAATCAGCATCAAAGACTGGTTGGTCACATGACAAAATATAAATGAAATAATGGGAATGAAAAATTATAATTGAAATAATAAATAAATACATAAGACTGTCCCATTAATTTGAACTACACCTATGGGTTGAGTTTAGTATCAATGTAAAATAATAATACTTGTAGGCCATTTCCACATACAGGCCTAAAAAAATGAATATTTTGTGATATTTGATTATCATTTAGGTCAACCATAGTATTTTAGTCAATAAAAACTAAGATAGCTTACATATTTCATATTTAATTCGAGAGCTTACATAAAACAGAGCTCCTGAGAAACAGTTAAATGGCAGAATCGCTATTCGCTGACTCAGATAACATAAAATTGTTTAAAAAAAACTTGAATGTGAAAAGGAGCTTTGCGTAAATGCAGACTGCAGATAAATGTATCTTAACTTTAACCAGTTCAGTCCGATTTATGAGCAAACAACCCCTCAGAGACGTTTTAAAAACACTTATCATAAGTTACCAGACAACAACAGTTTGATCCAACAAATCTGCATGTCTCAGAGAATCAATCATATTTCAACATAGCCATTAGGCTGCCGTTTTGACATTTAATGGTTATCATAATTTTATTATGATATTATTATCTTGTTTATATTGTTAGTGAGCTGTGTGCCATAAATCTTTTGGTATTGCAATTAAACTTATATTTCAGTCAAACTATGACAAGGGAAATAAAAACTGCACTCTACTAAAAGATAACAAATGTGTGTGTGTGTGTGTGTGTGTGTGTGCGTGTGTTCAGCCACTCACTGAACAGGGTAGACGCAGAGAGAGGCGTGACGGCAGGGGGAAAGCAAGACACTAGCAGGACAGTACTTCTAAAGGGGTCTGAAGAGTTGCTAAATCGAGCGACAAAGTTGCTAAGTTGGCAACACTGGTGCCGACTGGTCCTGGAAGTACCGATACGTTTGACAACCCTAACAGAGAGAACACAAAGTATTAAAGTACAGACTCTGTGAACACCAACTTAGACAAAGGAAGACGTAAAAGCACACGGTTGCGGAGAGAGGACAGGATTTGCAGTCACTGCACATCAGGGCAGGTTGAAACACTTTCTTCTTCACTGCTCAAAACACTCATTTAAAAAAAAAAAACACTTTACAGAAAAAAAATATCCCTGAGTTCCTTTAATTGAATGAAAGAGAAATTTTGAATCTTTTTGAAGGAGCCACATCCTCGTGGTTTACACAACTGCCACAAACTAAGAGATATTAAGTAGACACGTGTATTAAGGATGGCCACGAGTACCCGAGTACTCGGACATGACTGATGAAAACACTGAACGTGTGTGTTTAAAATGGTCTTTTTTCGGACCGGTTATGCTGGCGTTTATGGCGGCATCTTCAGGTCTGATTAGTTAGCTTTGCGAGAGCATGTGGTCCAGAGTCCAGACCGGAGAACTGAGAGAAACAGTTTCTGCGCGTCTCTAATACGAGAGCATTTATAATACCCAATACACTAATACTGGGTATTTCCCATTTTCCCATTATTTTCCTGTTATCACTGTAAAGCTGCCTTGAAACAATCTGTATTGTGTAAAGTGCTGTATAAATAAGGTGACTTGACTTGACTAGTGATAGTCTTTGACAGGCTGCCTTTCAGTGAAGCTACAGAGCATCTTTTCTTGCAGTGACTGTTTTGCGTGATGGGACGTTATACTGGGTCTCTCTAAAACCTTGTCCTTCCACAAAATTAATAGGCAGAAAGTTTTTCGCTATCATTTCAGTGATTTTCAGCCGTGTCGTTTTCTCAGCTCTGCTTGCCTGGCATTTCTGTGTGATGGTAAAGCGTTAAATTCGTCTGACTTGCTCTATTCCCTAGGATAGACTCGGCTCTCACTTGACAGACTCATCCATCTTTCTGAATAAAATATTATTTAGGCCATATGTTTAAGTTTTATCAGTCATAGTTTAAAATGTTTTTGTTTTGAGTTTTAGCAGCCATGTAGTTAAATCATCTCTGCTCTTTTTTTGTTTACCTTTAAAGATTTGGTCGAACCTTTACAACCTTTAAGGAAAAAGACGTGGCTATTTGTTTTGTTTCAAATGCACCGTTAAAAAATTGATACCGCTAAATATTAAAGACAATGTTTAATTGAAAATTACAGTTGAGTAAAGTAGCCGGAAAGCAGATATCCTGTGTGTTTCATTGTTTTTTTAAATAACATTTTATAATCAAAACACGAGACATGGAATAATATCATGTAACATATATAATAAAACGGCATTGCCTCTAATTGTGCTTATAATAACAAACACAGAATTAAAGCTTTGGATTACAGAAAAAAAGTTTTTGGAAAGACTAAATTAAACTGTCATTTTATCCTTTATCTTTTTTCCTTACCCTGAAGGAAAACACCCTTAAAATGTCTTAAATATTGATTAATCATCCATCAATAATGTGTTCTTCAGTAATTTAAGTTAGTCTACTCTGACTAAAATGGTTTCAATTTATTCAATATAAAATAACATTTCAGTCGAGTTAATCCAAAAGATTTCTCTAAAAATAAAAAAAATAAAAAAACCGGGTTACACTTTATTTTAAAGTGTTATTGTTACAGTGTAATTATATATTTAAGTACCGAGTAATAATAATTAACTACATGTACTTTAGGGTTAGGGTAGGATTATGAATTTGGTTGAGGGTTAGTTGCATGTAATTATGCATAATTTACTGTTATTGCTATGGTAGGTACATGTAACAAGTACACTAAAAAAGTGTTAAAAAAAACATTATTACTATTGTAATCGAATGTTGTGAATTCTTTGATTTTTAGTTGCCTGTGTTTTAAAGAGTGTGGTCATGGGACAGTCTATTAATCTGCTTTTGGTAGAGATGAGGGACATTAAACAAAGGGAACCGTAAAGAGCGTAAGGCTAATATTTTAACACAAACAAAACAGGAAGTTCTCTCTCCCTATTATACTCGTGCACACACACACACACACACACACGCCAGTGTGTCTCTCTCAAAAGCACCATGACAAATGGAAGACCTTATGACCCAGCCACGCGCAAATGCTAAAAAAATACCGCAGAAGTGACTGAGTTAACACACACCCTTCACACAGAGCACATACAGCAGATCAAAGATACAGTATAAATACAACAAAAGACTGAGGGGCTGAATGTGCAGCAAACACGTTGAAAAAGCCCTGACTCTTCATTCCCGTACAGAGACAAGAGCAACACTGATTCCAGGAGATTTCCGGACAGTGATGCCGTAATACGCTCACAGTTACGCTGATTAATCTGATTTGGGTGGATTGAAAAGCCTATGATCCTGTATCCTTACTAAAGAAATGTCACATGATTAGTTGATTTGAGGATTCAACATCTGTAGACCTGAAGTGTGGTCTTGTCATTTTAAAATAACTTGGTAAAGAGTGTTTTATGTGCCTTTTCAGTGACTGTTCTATTAGTTTCTTTTCTCTTATGCTTTTATGGAATCAAAGCAACATGAAAAACAAAACTTTATATATATATAATAATAACAATAGTAGATAATTTTAACAAATTTTGATAATTGATAAAACAATAGATGTACTATTAAAAAAAAGACTAAGTGTTATTTTAAAAAAAATATATATATAGTACATCTATTGTTTTATCATTTAAAGACTAAAAAATGCTCTATGTGAAATGCAATACTTACAGTGCAAGGTCACCGATTTTTTAAAGTTTGCTGAGAAGTGTTTCCTACTCAAGTTCTCTGGTCAAGCTTATCCAATAGAAACAGACTGGGTGTGGCCATGCCCAGTGCATTATGGGTGTTGAAGTTTTCCTACCTATTTGGCAAAAAGGGAAGAGACCAGCACCAATTTCTTTTTGTTCTTTTTTTTTTTTGCTTTTATACCGCATAGGCAGCCAAGTTTTATTGAAAGCTCATTGACATTTTGTCCAGTCCAGCCCTCGACAATTTGCTACAAATTGGAGAAACAAACCCCGAAAAAGTTTTATTCTGTTCTTATACTGAACATTCTGCCTCCCTGACTTTTGAAATGACTATTAGACTTTAGCATCCAAAAACTTTTTTGGGGCTTCTGTATCAATGGATGTAATGCCACTGTGTCCATTTTAGTGAGAGTGAAGGATGGTAAAGGCACCAAATACACAGTGCTGCAATCATTTGCCAGATACAATGAGTGAGAAGAGGAGAGTGGCGTGAGAAAGCCTGAAAGAGAAAGACAGGGATGGGGGTGGGGGGTCATTAAGCTGTAAAAGTTCTCAGCAGGATATTGGATTTAGAGCTCTCTCTCTCTATCTCCATCTCTATCTCTCGGCTCTCGCAGCACTAATCAGACTCCCATTATAGCATCAGCTGGTCAACAAACTGTAAAGTCATAAAGTGTTCTTTATCATTAACAATAAGGCCAATCGCCAAAACCCCTCCACACCCCCACACATTAAGAGCTGTTATTTAGTGAAGCACCTGGGAAACAGAGACCAAAAGCCAAACGATGGGGCCGCTACCTGATTAAACCACATTAATCCAGCAGTCGCAGGACCGTCTCACACACAGAGCTGACGAACTCCAATTATTAAACTCCTAACACAGGTTAACATTAATTAAAGAGTTTACTTTCCTCATAATATACACAACACATCAACACATTTTTCAATGATTCTCAAACGACTCGTCCGAAGATTCAGTCTCTCTAAATCCCTCCTCTCCGCGAGCTGCTCTGCTCTGTTTGGCCAGACGGCCCAGTGTGTTGTGATTGGTCTACAGCTTACAGCGCATGTTTTGGAAACGCCCATTACCATAGCTGAATTTCAGCTCCAGAGGCTTCCTAAAGCTCAGCGATTGCACACACTGTTAAAGACAGTAACGATAGCGCCGATTTTACCACATCAATCCAAGAGTACATTATGAGATGTTGCAGCTGTAATTCCTCACCATCAGCATTAACAAGAGTATGTCCATCAACAAACTGATGTGTATGTTTCTAATTTATTGCGGTGAACACGTGGGAACTGTATCAATGACTGCGCTACATGTTTTCTACATGAAGATTTACCCCGTGTTACCTTGTCTAGTCTAGAGGAGTTGTGCTCGTCTTGTGTGCTTGCTCTGCTTGTGACCTTTACCAGTCTACTCTCTGCGCTTTGTGGCCTCTTACAAGGACTGTGTTACTGCCCAACGTGAGTTACCAGCTCTGCAAACGATCACCGAGACAGGAGTCTTCTGTTTCTGCTGACCTGACTTTGAGCACACTGAGCTTATTCCAGTTCTGTGTCGTTGCACGACGGACTGCCTATGTTAATTCTTCATTAAAGACTATTGCAAGAACTTGCCTTTGCACTTGGATCCTCTGTTTCTTATGACACTGATTGAAACGTAATATTCAAAAAGGCATAATAGAGGAACTTTAAAAGCTCTGTGGTGAACCTGAAACCAGTTTGAATAGCTCCATGTACACTCAAGTGTCAAGGTTAACTGTAGACAACAGTGATTACAAGATTTTCACACACACAGCGCCACCACTATAAAAATGACCATGCAGTTACTTAAGCTGTATGACATTATAGTATTTACAGTTAATGTTACTATTATTAGCCTTATATTAAATCTCGGGTAATATAATGACAAACAAGGTTGTTTTATTGTGTTTAAGATGTTTTTCATTGCAAATATCTTAGTTTTTATTATCAATATTATTGTTGATGTTATTTTAGAAACCATAAACACATGGTAATGAGGAGCTTGGTTTTCACCCGTCTTGATCTTAAGGTGATGATACACGGGGCAACTTTTTGGGCAATGTTGCTGGGCAATGTTGCCGTCAACGGGCAACCAGATGAGACACAGGGCCCACGACCGATCTAAATTATCCAGATAGAAATGTATTGCCCATTTTCAATGGGAAAGTGCCCAAGCAACAATCGCTCGTCAAGATTGCCCAGCAACATTGCTCAAAAAGTTGCCCTGTGTATCATCACCTTTACAGTTAAACTCTGGATTCGATGCAAGAACTATGGTCATTTTTCAGGACCTACGTTCAGTTCTAATAACTGCTAAATATTAATTCAATAATTAAGAGCCTTGCAATATAATGCTATATTAATATTGTTCAACACATTTGCAGTAAATTCAAAAATATATTTTATTTAATCATTAATTTATGTAATGAATTTGGCAGACTTTGAGCCCCAGTCCAGCCCGGATGATTCCCCTCTCCTACAGCCAGAAAGAAGACCTTCTAATGATACAACTGTTTAAAGGCAGTCTTTTGTGCAAAAGTTGTTGCTGTTTCTGGAAACCTGTTTACTTTGACCTCATATCTGGTGTTAATGCATCTATGCTTTTAAAGTGTTGCTGCTTGAAATATTTGTATATTTTCTATAGAGATACGTTGTATCTCTGCATATTAAAGTCCCCCTGTGGTGAAAATCAAGCTTTTAAATGTTGTTTATATGTCTATGTGGTGTTTTTAATATGCTTTAAGACAAACCATGTCTAAATTCATAAGTCGACAGCATTGCTGAGTATTTTCTCCTTAAAACTGCAGTGAACCAAAGACAGTCTCAAAAACACGGTTTGAAATCGCTGGTGTTTCTGACGTCACAAACTACCTTGTAACCAATCAGATCAACGTGTGATCGTCAACGAGTGGATCTCTGAGCTGAGTGAGTGAGTGGAGGCGGGGCTCATTTGCATATTCATAGAACCACGTATACTAAAAGAGGCAAGGGTGTCGAGTTACATTCAAGCTATTTTAAGCCATGAAGAATTTTTTTTCAAGGAAAAAAACTTTAAATATGTAATTTTGGTGAGTTTTTTTAAAGATATCATTTTAAATACTAATTATTCCTGTGGTAGAAAACGTTGTGGCACGAAGATCGGCTACTATGAAGGGGCCCTTGGGTTCGCTAATGGCCCCAGGGCCCTGTGTGTGCTTAATGCGGGCCTGGTCAGCACATGATCGTCACGTGGATCTGCAGAATCTGTATGTGTTTGAGTGAAGATGGGCAAAAAAGGCAAGAGAACACAGAAGAAGAAGAATGTTATATTGATCATTATCATGAATGATTGATTTGAGAAATAATTTTATTATGCGAGAAGAATGAGGGCACAAAGTGATATGAAACACATGAAACTAGCACAGTTAAAGAAAACCAGTTGCCTGAGACAATGGCCTATTATCTGTGTCGGTCATATTTTACATATTTAATATTTCAATATTTTACCACAGAATGCAGCAATAGACCAATCAACATCAAGCATACCAGAGAGTCCTGTAAAATTACTTACAGCAGCACAAAAACAAGCCCAAGAATATATCTCTGCACGCAACTATCAGGGTCCAAGCGGAAATCATTTAAAGATAAACTCACAAGCATTTTAACCAGTTAAACTGTTCATCGTTTCACCAGTATTCCTGGTACTTTTTCACGCACATGTACATCAATTTAGTGCAGTCGCACGAGCAGTACTGAAATACATAACATGCATACAATAATGTAGGGTAATGTTGGTAGGTTAAAATATCAGGCGGAAAAGTGTCTTAAAAAATAATAAATGATATGCTGGGAAAAACAACAACAACAACAACAACAAAAGCTTAGGCTTAAAACATGAGAGAATGAGCCAAGGAATCTGGGGACATAAAAATATGAAACATGACCAAATACCACCATTTTGTTCTTGGGCCACTAATAAAAGGGGCGAAAAAACTAACAAAAACAGCACTTTGTGCATGAACCCATTAATATATTCCTGACAAAAACAGAGTTCCCGGCGTTTTTAAAGCCTGCTTTCAGACACCACCACCAAGCCATTACTGAATTACTAACACAATGCATCTAGAACTTCACCTCAAGTGTTTCTGTTGTAAATGACTGTTATTTCACCATGTCAAGAGTAGGAAATCAAGCAGAATATCAGTTATGTGACACTTCCTCTATTTCAGACGCACTGTGACGCTAAGGCAATATAAACCCTCCCATGTTGTCATGTTGTGAAAATGAATTGCTTCTTTAAGAGAGAGAGAGAATAAACTTGCGTTAGTTTCTTTACCACAGAGGAACAAAAGACCTCTGTAATAAAAAAGCATGGTGGGTCGCACTCGGCCCCATACCCCCCTGCCCCCACACACCACACACACACACTCTGGTGGGTTCAAAAGAGGTCACAGAAAAACTTTTTTTCTTCTTCACACATTCACAAAAAAAATACATGAATTTCGCACTCTCATAGGCAAACAGGAAAACCACATGCAAATGTCCCTCTGATTCCACAAAGCAGGAACTATTATTAATAGCATTCAACCATTAAGAAAAAAAGACACATTACTCTAATTACATTAGAGTCCTGAAATCCACAGCCAAGTAGCACATGCTAAATTGAACTAATTTAGCATGTATATTAAATGACCAAGTAAGATATTACTTGTCACTGGCATTAGCAGTCATTGCTTTTATGTAGTGAATGTAGCGTTTACCTTTATGTCAACAACTCTTCAGCACAGTGGTAACCACAAAAACTTTTAACTGCATTAAGCACTAACTTTTGCTTCACTAAAAAAAATACATAAAATAACACTGAATATCAATATTTATTCACCTTATTCAGTCCTATCATGCAAAGGATGCTGGGAACTAGAAATCCACTTCCCAGTCTCCGAAGTTTTCATGACAATGTCATTCAAGTTACCACAGCTTAATTTTTTTTCAAGAAATCAATTAATGTACAAATTTGAGTTATATTATATACACAATATAAGGTTAACGTGATAATCAACAATGTGTCAACAGAACTCAAACCAATCTTTTGAAAGTTCTTAGAGTTCTTACAGTCAAAAAGTCAACTTACTAACTCACTTATAAATGTATTCGTACATAAAACTGTGATTGAAAAAAGTATTTCAACCAGTTTCCCCTTTTATTCCTCTTAATATTGTTGTGAATGTTCCTGCAATTACTGTGACCTTTATTTTGCTGTGCATACATGACCTTTTTCACAATGCAATAATATACAAAGTAATCGACAAGCACTGCTTCCCTTTTTAGTTCTACAGTCAAACGTCTGAAAAAAAGAGCACTTAAAGCTTAGTTTGTGCTGAGACACACCACTATCCCCACAGTAAACAGCTCTCAGCTGAGGGGTTCATCAGATATCTGTCTAACTACAATTAAACCCACATCCTACGTAAATGAAAGCATACACGTACCACTAACTATAGTGTTTAAAAGGGAACTAAAGCATACCCCATTTAAAACAGTCTGTAACTTTGAACTGCTGTAAATATTCTAATAATAATAATTTTAAGATTGTGCAAGATCAACGCCAGTCAAGCAGCATATACTGCAACATCCAATATGATTTAATAGGGTAAATCATATTATAATTTAAAGTAAATAGACAGATTTGGGTATTAACAGCAACACATACAAATACGGTCAAATAAATGTATAATAATATAAAATAATCTCCACCCACAAGCAAAAAGATCAAAACCCGGTCAGACAATAAATACATAATTAAAAAATTCAACAAAAGGCACATTCAGTTTGTTGCTGTTTGTCTTAGTTCTGAAAAGTTATATAAAAAAAAAAGGTTAAAAAAAAAGGTACTTTCCAAAAACAACAACTGAATAATACTACGACTTGATTTCCCTCAGTTTGCATATCTCTAGTCTGCGAGGAGGACACCTCACTTCTGTTATCAGACGCCCAGAGTTACGCAAGCAACCAAACATTCTCTTTCTAACATCTTTTCTGTATCTCGCCATGAGATATGAACAACTGCCATATAGCAGATATGCTGTCTGGGGCAGACATGCCAAGTAACAAGCTATGACTCCCCCGAGGGAATAGCTTCCGTGGAAATGTCGTGATAAAACCTTGCGTCTTTTTGTGTGTGTACTTGCAAATTTACTGTGCAAACGTGCACCTCATATCCTGTCTCTCCCCAAGGACCATAGGAGTTTCAGTACAGTTACTGCTGAAGAAACACTCTCCATTGACAACCAAAAATAATGCAAAGTAGACACTTGCACTCTACAGGACATTGGGTCCCCAGCAGCAAGATTGAAGACCTACGACTTAATATAAAAGCTTCAACTAAGCAATGAGACATGCTGGTTTTTATATTCTTGTGTGCTTTAGCGTTCGACCTAGTTGCACAAGTAGACAGTAGAGTAACAAATGTACTTGCGTAACTAGGTCGAGGGCTAAAGCACTTTTAGCTAGGTCGAGGGCTAAACTTTTTCCCTCTTCTTGAGCTGAACTCCTTGGGTGACATCGGAGGAACTTTACTCCACTGAAACTGTCTAGCATATAAACTGAACGGGCCTAGTTTAAACCACTGATCCTAGGACAGAGAAAGGGGTGCTTATCCCACAGGGTGGGGAATAGATAACCTGCAGTGCTGGCATTTTACACTTTTATTTCACCCGCCTCCTCTTTGCCCTTTAGGAGTTGGCAGGATGTTGTTTAGCCTTCCCCATTGACTCAGAGGTCTCAGGCAGTGAAGTCGCGCTCACAGTCTGCTGGGGTAAAGGAGGCGCTGGGCTCCGATACCCCGAACATCACCCTCCTGGGGTTTCTGCCAGTGCTTAATCTGTAAATCCTGAGGTCCTGATACAAGGGGAGTGGCGGATCCAGCAAGTTAGTGGGGGAAGGAAAGGTAACGGGACATACACTACCAGTCAAAAGTTTGGAAATATTTCAATTTTTTTATGTTTTTGAAAGTAGTCTCTTAAGGTACGTTTACACGACAACGATATGCTTAAAACTGAGAAGTTTTTCCTTTTATTTGAGTTTTTTTCGCGTACAGACAGTGACAATAAACAGACAATATTGGCATACATTGTCAAAACGATCCCCATTCACACGGATCCGCAAAAACGACTGAAATCTTTTTAGATGGCGATGAATCACTACAGACTGAACACGTAATACGCATGTGCATGACGTCATCGTCTTCAGAGATTCGCGTTTTTGTTGTTTATGCAGAGACCGTTTTCAAAAACTTGCACTTTGAAACCAGTTCACGCCGTTGTCGTGTAAATGAACGGCCAAAATGCATAAAAAGTTTTACGTTTTCAGTTGAAAATGGTGTCGAGTAAACAGCACCTTAAATCTCACCAAGCCTGCATTCATTTGATCAAAAACACAGTCAAAACAGTAATACAGTGAAATGTTTTCACAATTTAATTAAACTGGTTTCTGTTGTGATATATGTTAAAATGTAATTTATTCCTGTGATGGATAGCTGAATTTTCAGCAGTCTTCAGTGTCACATGATCCTTCTCAGTTTTGTCTCAGTCAGGTTTCCATCCAACTATTTTGATGTGCATTTTGAAAGGCATAATAAATCCTGAATGAAATGGATATATCCAAAAAAAGGCATGGAATGTGTGCATTTTTTAATTATTTAAAAAAAATCCCAATAGAACACCAATCACCCAATGCATGGAATTGTTGATACTTTCCACCAAGACATTTCGGGTTTTTTTACGTTTTTTTGACCTGAATAAGAATATTGTGATCGCCTTCTGCTTACAATGGAGACCTTGTGTTGTGGCCTGTCAGCACTCACCTGCTGTCTCCGCGGTCTCTTATTTCTCAGCCGGCTCCATGATGGGATGAAGAGGATGCTGCATCTGACAGAGACACAGAGAGGATTCAGATGAAAATGTGTGAGATGAACAGAGTCAGAGCTGAAGGACCTTGAGTGTCCCCATATCAGCTGAGACAGCGACTCGAGGAGCTGATATTACATATACAGCAGCAGCTCTGGTTTTTCTAGCTTACCTCACGCCATTAATGTTTGCCAACTATAGAGTGTAATGAGGCAAAGTTAATGCAGATTTCACATGAACATAACCTCTCCTTCACGAAAACACACAGTTTATGCCACAGCCTCTTGATATGAACAATCATTGAGGTTACTGGGTACCAGGAGAGGGTGATGTGATAAACCATTTAACTGGGTAACTGTAAAACTCACTTTCTACGTTTTACACATGCCTGAAAACATATGAACATTGTCTGATGAACTCAGTGTTGTCATCACACAAGAAAAGGTACTATATTACTATGATTTCTGGAAACGGTACCATGGTAATACCATTTTTTTGGTGCATGGACCACAGTAATACCTGTTTTTACTTGTAACATGGTAATACAATACGTTTTGGTTACACTTTATTTCGATAGTCACTTTAGACATTCTACTAACTATAAGTAACTTTTCAACAACATGTCAACTAACTGTCATTAGAGTATTAGTAGACTGTAGTAGACTGTCAGTAGACTGGTAGGTTATGGTTAGGTGTTATGGTTCGGGTTAGAAGAACCAGTTGACTTGTAGTTGCTAAGTTACTTATAGTTAGTAGAGTGTCTTTTGGGGGACCAACAAAATAAAGTGTTAGCAGATATTAAGCAGACAGTCTACTAATACTCTAATCACAGTTAGTTGACATGTAGCTGCTAAGTTACTTATAGTTAGTATAATGTCTAAAGTGGACTATCGAAATAAAGTGTTACCTAAGTTTTAGGCATGTGCCTTGCAATGCCACGTTTTTTTTCTCATGGTAAAACTATAGTATTCTACTGCTTCAAAGTACATAAATATACCATAGTGCCACCACCTGACCCCCGCTGCACCACAGTACCTGATGCACGTACACTTTGCAGCGAGGGACGTGGGTGTCAAAATAGAGGCCCAGAATTGCTTGGCCTGTTTTTATTGTGGGAAAAAGGTTACTCCCTCTTTCTCTCTCGCTGTGAAATACGCACACACACACTCGCTTACTATGTAAAACGGGGACATTCCACAGACTTTTATTGTTTTTTTTAAATATATATACATCTAGTTATAAATACCCTAACCCACACTCTTTCCCTAACAGAAAACTTAAAGGGGTCATATAATGGTACATGCACTTTTACAAGTTGATTGTACTGAAATGTGTGTTGGCAGTGCCTGTACACAACCATCATATAATGATAAAAATCCATCCAGTGTTTTTGTTTTAATCTCCTTATATGTTTTCCCCTGCCTCAAATCGAGCCGTTCGACCTTGTGACGTCACACGCTCGGAAGCCCCTCCCACGATTGTTGATTGACAGCATCGTTTCAACACAGACCCGCCCTCGCTCGTGAGCCAGCTGTCAATCATAGTCTGCGCGGACCGGCGCGGTCATTGTTGATATGCTGGAGCACTGTCTATGAGCAGAATGGCGTCTAAGCGATTGTGGTGTTCTGTTCTTGGGTGTAATAACGAACACAGCAGTCATTTTAATGTTCCTAAATCCGAACAACTGAAGACGCAGTGGCTGAGTTTGTTTTCAAAGGGAATATTCCCCACGAGCAACGTCAATGCTCTCATGTTTGCGCGAATCATTTCTCAGCAGACTGCTTTATAAACGAGGGTCAGTATAAAGCTGGTTTTGCTAAGAAGCTGCTCATGAAAAAAGGATCGGTACCAGATATTCGTGTTCCTGCTGAACCTCTAGAACAACTGAAGTGAGTGTAACGTTTTATTAAACTTTATATTAATATTTATATTAATCTTTGCAAATCGCTAGCTGCACGCTTCACAATGAATGCGTCTAAGGTTTACACTTAGGGTACATTACGGCATGTTTTCTATGTACGACGTTCTCAATATAATTCATAATCCCACGTCTATAATGAACAACGCGTTATGGTTATTGTGTTACAAACGGTGTACGCACAGAACAGAGAGGCGGGGTGAGCAAAGCTCATTATCATTTAAAGTCATATGCACTGAAACGGCGTGCTGAAAACAGAGCTGTTTTTGACCAGGTAAAATAACTGTTTTCTTACAATACTAATGAGAATTTGTAATTAAAGTGTATTACAAACTTTTAATTTAGACCCCAAAGAATCATACTAGCTTGTACAAAAATGGCATTATATGACCCCTTTAATGCATTTTACAATTTTAACAAAACTTTCCCCACTTTATTTTTATCTTGGATTTACAAATTAGGACATAGGCCTAACCATATCTGTCCCCAAAATGGTTAATGGTACACACACACACAATGCTAGCAGGAGGTACAAAGCCCCTGCAGTGACATTTAGACACACGCGTTGCAAGATGAGCACCACAAACTTACACAGGACAGCATTAATCATATTTTAATTGCTTTATTCAATTAATAAAAAATAATTGTTGCGACATTTGGTCCGCTGATTATTTGTCCTGAAATGTTTTTTTTTTTACATATCTGTAACAAGCACTTTCTTCCCTGCTTGCGGTCGCCAGATGTCAATGGAATAAATCCCCCAAAAAAGGATTTTCTCTTAAAAAAAAAAATACATTTTCTGATTCTGCCCAGTGTTTATCTTAATCCACCAGGTTGATTTGTCAACCATGAACACACTCTCTCTGTGATGCGGAAAAAGCACTGATGATCTGACAACACCGACAAACATGTATGCTGGAGGAGTTTAGCAATGTTCATTGTGAAATGTTGCTCGAATGAAAGAGTCACACAGCCGTCTGTACTCCTTCACGAGGCCGTCACCTGTGCGATATGCTGACACTAAAACTATGACGAACTGTAATAAATCCAAACATCCAAATCTTGACCATATTGTATAATAGTTGGTGAATAAATTCAGTTCGTGCAAACTCTGTGCTACAATACAAAGTAATTTTTTTTTTTACATAATTTGGAATTATGGGAATTAATATTAGGACCTTAAAGTCCCCCTGTGGTGAAAATCAAGCTTTTAATATTGTTTATACGTCTATGTGTTGTTTTTAATTTGCTTTAAGACAAACCATGTGTAAATTCATAAGTCGACAGCATTGCTGAGTATTTTCTCCTTAAAACTGCAGTGAACCAAAGACAGTCTCAAAAACACGGTTTGAAATCGCTGGTGTTTCTGACGTCACAAACTACCTTATAACCAATCAGATCAACGTGTGATCGTCAACCAGTGGATCTCTGAGCCGCTGTGAGTGAGTGGAGGCGGGGCTCATTTGCATATTCATAGAACCATGGATACCAAAATGATGCAAAGGTGTAGAGTTACATTCAAGATATTTTAAGGCATGAAGACACTTTTTCAAGGAAAAAAAAACCTTTAAATTGTCATTTTGGTGATCAAAGTTATACAATGATTGACTACAGGGGGATTTTGAGAAAAGCTTCTTTCAATTTGACCAGTTTTCATAATGTAAAGAAGTTGAAAAATACATAGCCACCGTCTCTTTGCAGTGTTTAGCCATTTCAAAGGTGAAAAAAAGACCAAGATTATCGCTCTTTGCGGGCTGTCTGTATGAATTTGCATTTGTGGAGCGATCTGAATCTGTGGTTTGTCTCATTTACAACTGAATTGCTTCTCATATCTAATGTGAAGACAAAATACAAAGCAATAGCCTATATATACAGTATATATTTTATTCTTTTCAAACGAGTATAACAGTGATTAATGATCACGATTATAATTTTTGATCACGAAATTAATTTCAAAATAATCAGGATTATCAGTTTAATCATTATCTTGCAGCCCTGGGAGAGCATAAACATTCTTCATACATGCATGAACACACACACCAGCGCATCCTTATCACAGAGCAAACAGAGAGAGGCGCAGTTAGAG
The DNA here is from genome assembly GCF_029890125.1 of Rhinichthys klamathensis goyatoka. Classification (NCBI taxonomy): domain Eukaryota; kingdom Metazoa; phylum Chordata; class Actinopteri; order Cypriniformes; family Leuciscidae; genus Rhinichthys; species Rhinichthys klamathensis. Next base: position 2,876,782 of record NW_026606566.1, read on the forward strand.
GTACAAACCCACAGCCCTAACCCGGAGGTGTTCCTCTCTTCCTCATCTGTCCCGGTCTACCTCCCGCTCTCACACGGGAATGCTAGGAATCCACATTCCTCACTGACCCACATCCTCCTTCTCACACACACACACACACACACACACAAACAAACGCTTTTCTCACATTTTTTGCCAACCAGGAAACAAAATTATTCTAGTAAGAACAAGTAAAAATGAGACATTTCAGGAAACAATAATTACTAAAGCTGATCAGAACATGTTTGAAAAGGAAGTCATGGGTAAATATCAAGACACAACTAAAGATTTGAACCATTAATACTAACAGTGCTATTTTCTATCTATTCATTTTGTATTTAAAAAAAAAAAAATTATGTGTACTATGCTAGACTAACTAGGACAGTCACAACACTTACATATTGCTGCCCTATTGTTGGTTTGATTGCTTTTATTGTTCTCCTCATTTGTAAGTCATTTTGGACAAAAGCGTCTGCTAAATGATTAAATGTTAAATCAATGTAAATGTCAACACTGAACACCTAAATCTAAGGGCCACATATTTAATTGAATAAGGAAGGGACAATGTCTTAGGGTACGTTTACACGACAACGATATGCTTAAAACGGAGAAGTTGTTCCTTTGAGTTTTCCGCGTACACGACACTATTGTCTAAACGATCCCCATTCACACGGATCCGCGAAAACGACTGAAAACGCTGTATTCCTCTGCCAGGCCATTAGATGGCGATGAAACACTATAGACTGAACACGTATACGCATGTGCATGACGTCATCGTCTTCTTTTGTTGTTTACACGGAGACCGTTTTCAAAAACTTGCACTTTGAAACCCGTTTTCAAAAGTTAGCGTTTTCAGGCGCCCAAAACACCATTGTCGTGTAAACGAACGGACAAAACGCATAAAAAGTTTTACGTTTTTAGTTGAAAACAGTGTTGAGTAAACAGCCCCTAAGATGCTGATTAAGCTTTTAAAACTCATAGACTATGAAAGAAAACCTGCTTTATATAAGACATCATCAAGCACTGAACGCCAAATAGAGCACATAGTATGTTTTGGAAGAAGGCGTTAATACATTTGCGAAAAAGGCACATTTTAACAAGTATGAAGCTAAGCATAAAAGAGGACATACCTCATTTGGATAACTTAATATAGTACAAGTAAAGGTTGCATCATTCAACTCAAGTGATGTAAAAAACTCTATTAATATCTACTGAATAATATTTATGATTGACATGTTTTCCATTGGTATCGCTATACTGTAATTTACAGGAACTAAAGATGATCTCCCAGTTGGCCACTTGTGTAATTTAAAATGTAACGCCTCTCCAAAGGGTGAGAAAAGAGCCACAAACAGAAGTAAAGCTTTTATGTAGTAAATCTGTGATTAAACGGCTAACATTGGAGTGGCCAAGAGAATATCTATCTACCCAACTGTGTCGCCACAGCCTCATAATAGACAAAGAGAGCGCTGTAGCTGCCTTACATTTCCCACGTCAGTACAACACCAGCAGCCAAATATCCACACCCTTTTACAAAACTCATATCTTCCTCCAATGCGTTGTTCACCTAAGTGTGTGTGCCAGCTCGGTAATGCTTAATAGCTCATTAGAAAAGATTAGGGTCAATTTCAAGACTTAAATTTAATTTCGATTTCTTACAAAAGCTACTGTATGGCTTCAGAAAGCTTGGTGTACAAATCCTAATGACCTTTTATTAGACACTTTTGGAGCTTGACAGACCTAATCTTCAATTTACCCTTTGTGTTCCATAAAGAAAGAAGGTCTTGAGTTTGGAAGGAACAATGGAGGAACAATGTTCCCCCCCCCCGTAGTGACAGCGGAGGCCACTAAAACTCGACCTTTTGTGCCTGAACAGGCAAATACGAACAACACAATATATTACAAGATACAATTCCGATTATTATATCAACAAAACCTTCAAAAATAAACTGAACCAAACTCAATCAGTGCTCTGTATCTGCATGGTCAACCACACACTGTCATTATTTATGTGTTACAAACGTTTATAGAATTCAGGTATGAACATTGATATCTATATGGTAGCGATCAAAATAGAGCAAATAATAATTCATTACATTTATATAGCGCTTTTCTTGGCACTCAAAGCGCTTTACATAGAAGGGGTTCTATCCTTAACCACCACCAGTGTGCAGCATCCACCTGGATGATGCGACGGCAGCCATATTGCGCCAGAACGCCCACCACACACCAGCTTACTGGTGGAGAGGAGACATAGTGATGAACCCAATTGGTATATATATGGGGATGATTAGGAGGCCATGATGGACAGAGGCCACTGGGCAAATTTGGCCAGGATGCCTGGGTTACACCCCTACTCTTTCGAAAGACATCCTGGGATTTTTTGTGACCACAGAGAGTCAGGGCCTCGGTTTAACGTCTCATCCGAAGGACGGTGCTCTTTGACAGTATAGTGTCCCCATTACTATACTGGGGCGTTAGGACCCACACAGACCACAGGGTGAGCGCCCCCTGCTGGCCTCACTAACACCTCTTCCAGCAGCAACCTGGTTTTCTCAGAAAGTCTCCCATCCAGGTACTAACCAGGCTCAGCCCTGCTTAGCTTCAGTGGGCAACCAGTCTTGGACTACAGGGTGATATGGCTGCTGGCGAATCACCTTTTTGAACGTGTTTTGACACTTGTATTGTATCGCTTATATTGTTACGCCAGTAGGTGCGACAAGAGACTGTTTGTCATTGAGACAAAAAGTGTTTGTCATTGAATCATTCATTCACAAATGCTGATCCATCCAATAATGAAACAAGTCTTCATGAATGAGACATTGACTCTGTCTGTTGAATGCATTTTTTTTTAAATAGACTGAAGCAATGAACATTTTGTCAGAACCTCTAGTAAATTATGTGTTATTTTGTTTAGTTGTGTAATGTTTTTTCTTCAGAATCGTAGGAGAACCACAATCTCAATAAAAAAGTTAAAAAAAAACCTGTTTAGGCACGAACCCGAAGCCCAAAGTTCACGTCTCGGAGCGCGCACACAGAAAGCCGCTTGGGGAACAGTATCACTGTCGAAACAGTTTTAATAACTCTATTATAATTAACTCTATTAATCTACTCTATTTATATAACTCCTGAAGTTTCGCAACAGTAGCCTGCATTTTAAGACGATCACTGATCTAGCTGATGTGGATGTTCAGTTTGGGCTTTAAGGGAGGAACGAAACCACACGGCTGTGAAGGAAAGAAATGCAGTAAAACTTTTGTGCAGTAAAACAAAAATGTGAATTTTGATTGCATGGTGACTATATGAAAGTAAATGATGATAAAATTGTTATCTTTGGGTGAACTATTCATTTAACCTCTAAATTTAGAGTCCATTGTGCAGCTGCCCTTTCCCTGCTGAGCCACGGTGGCAAAATTTCAATAAACACACACATACACACACTAAAAAAGAGGTTAATCAGTTACCTACCGAGGCCTGACTGAACAAAGGTCCCGTTTTAGCCGCGGGTGGAGCACACAAGTGTCTCTCTCTCTCTCTCTCTTCCTGTACGACTAACTGTATGTGCATGTCTGAATAAAGCTGTGATATGAGTCTACATGAGAAAGTTATGCAAGAGCTGACAGATGGAAAGCATAGACTATACAAACTATCAATTCACAACACGCACACTCATTAAAGAGAGACAGTGTGAATGAGAAAGCAGCTGTCACACCGCTTCTGATGACTGAAAACTGCGGTTTCTCACTTCGTTCACGGCCCTCGAGGAATAGAAATATGTTTGTGTGATTACGCGATTAATCGTTAAAGATCGCGTTCTCGATTCAAACACCCACGCCAGCTCGTTCCAAAATGACAACAATTCAGATCTGCGTTTGCATTGCCGCTGACCCAGAGAAAGCAGTTGTCATGTATAGGTATGAAACAGCCTTTTCAACATCAACATTATAAAAGTGTATAGTTCGGATATAAACACTGATGTCTACGCAAGCGATCAAAATAGAATAAATTCCCTTTTGAAAGTAACTTGGTGCCTCAAATGATGATTGTATCAATGACATTTCCTACCAGTAGGTGGCGACACGTGACTGTTAAAAAATGTATTTGTCATTGAATCATTCATTCAAGAGATAAGTTAAAAAAAACACTGATTCATCCAGTAATGATGCACCATTCATTCATTCAACCCGATTTTTAAAAAATGAGTTATTCAGATTAATTAGAAGAACATTTTAAATAGACTGCAGCGTTGAATTTTTTTTTTTTGATCAGAACTTCTAGTAAATGACGTGTTATTTTGTTTAGTTGTCTGTTCAGAGTTGTGGGAGAATCGTGATCGTTTCTCTGTTTGAAAAAAACAACAATCGTGATTCTCAATTCACCCAGAATCGAGCAGCTCTATTAAGCATCACGTCTTTTTATTGCGTTTTGCATGACGACTCAAATTTAACATTGGACATCATAAGGATCAGTATTGGGGACGATTAAGCATGTTTATAACTGATCGGTATCAGCTATCCTAAGCGATCCTTTATTCTGTTGCAGGTCACACACGTTCGAACTTGCATGTTTAGCATATGGTAAATGGTAAATGGACTGCATTTATATAGCGCTTTCACAGACCCAATGGCCACCAAAGCGCTTTACAATTTGCCTCACATTCACCCATTCACTCTCTCATTCATACACCGACGGGCGACGGCAGCCATGCAAGGCGCCATCCAGCTCGTCGGGAGCAGCTGGGGTTAGGTGTCTTGCTCATGGACACCTCGACACTTGGTCAGGTGGAACCGAGGATTGAACCACCAACCTTCCGGTTTGTAGACAACCCACATGAACCACTGAGCCACTGCCGCCCACAGTAATGATGCCCACAGCATATTTGATGCACACACTATTAATGAATCACTCGAAAGTAATTTATTTACTATTTACTTGTGTCTGCGTTGCTATGGGATGCACTTGCTGCTTCTGACTGGACTGACAGATTCTGACACCGCGAGCTTCATGCTTTCTAGCCTTCAAAGATTAGTTCACTTCAGAATAAAAAAATCCTGATCATTTAATCACCCCCACATCATCCAAGATATTCATGTATTTCTTTCTTCAGTCGAAAAGATATTAAAGGTGCCCTAGAATGTGAAATTGAATTTATGTTAGCATAGTTAAATAACAAGAGTTCAGTACATGGACATGACATACAGTGAGTCTCAAACACCATTGTTTTCTCCTTCTTAGTTAAATCTCGTTTTTGAAAAACACCCCTGAAAAACAGGCGAATCTCCACATAACACCGACTGTGACGCAACAGTCGGGATCATTAATATGTACGCCTCCAAATATTTGCATAATGCCAGCCCTCAATGCCAGGCGGAACTGCGCAGCCGAAGCATGGCAGTTGCTCAGTGTTTGGATGTACACATGAACACAAAAGTATTTTTTAGTTCCTTCATCTGAGCCTCTGAAGAAACAATGGGTTAATTTTATTTTCTCTGGAAATTTCCAAACATTTCACCGACTGTTTCCTCAACTTGGTCCAATACAGAGCTGGCCTCGGATCGAGCTACCAAGCAACACTTTCTGATGTGTAATTGTTCAAGTTCAGACAGGTAATCTTTCTCTCAAAATCGTTCAATACTGTTTATGCATCAGTAAGTCAAGCCAGTGACTAAAATATCAACTTCACATCGTTTCTTTTAGTAGGATGAAAATAATCGTATTTAAATTGTGAACAAATTATATACAGAAAGCGATCAAAGAATCTTTCCACACAGCGCGAGTTTATCTGGACACTTGCCAAACTCGTTATGAAATCAATGACGCACGTTACTGCACAACGAAGCTCTTACTGTATTTACATCATCGTGTTTGCATTGGTGAGAGTGCAGAAAATGCTTTGCAATAAGATCTTCATTCTCGCGATCAACACACTGTCATCTGCTCAATGCTCATCACGACAACATTTTATGTGATGGGAATAGATCTAAATACTTTAAAAACATCTAACGATTCGTTAATCTCGATAGCTGTTATAGTAAAAACGTATAATAGCAGTAGTAAAAGTATTCGAGAGAGAGTTTCACATGTAATGCGTACTAGCTATTTCATATGCAAGCATGTCAGCCAATCACAGCAGTGGCCGCGGTTGCACTGAATCCCACAGCAGACACGCCCCTTCAAACAGAGTGTTCAAATCAGAGGCTAAAAGCAGGCTAGGAAAAATGCCATTTATTTCTAAATTATGATTATTTTTGATCTAAAAAACATACTAACATTATAAGGGCAACCCAGGAAACATTATAAAATAATAAAAAAAAATTATAGGGCACCTTTAAGGTTTTTGAGGAAAACATTCCAGGATTTTTCTCCATATAGTGACTTCAATGGGAACCAACGGGTTGAAGGTCCAAATGTGAGTTTCAGTGCAGCTTCAAAGATCTCTACACGATCCCAGCCGAGGAATAAGAGTCTTATCGATCGGAGAAACGATCGGCCATTTTCTAAAAAAAAAATAATAATAATGTATATACTTTTTAACCACAAATGCTCGTCTTGTACGTCGTCCACGACTTCATGCATTACGTAATCACATTGGAAAGGTCAGGCAGTAAGAAAAGGTGGAGTAGGGCGAAAAACTCAAAATCATTTACTCCTCCAACTGCAAAATGGCCCGACATCGTTGTTTACTTAGTCTTTGCACGTGGGCTTTGTAAACACTAGGTCGGTACGTCACTGACCTTTTAACGTGATTACGTAATGCGTGGCGCATCGCAGAGCTAGTGCAAGACGAGCATTTGTGGTTAAAAAGTATATAAATGTTTATTTTTTTTAGAAAATGACCGATGTTTTGGCTAGATAAGACTCTTATTCCTCGGCTGGGATCGTGCAGAGATCTTTGAAGCTGCACTGAAACTGACATTTGGACCTTCAACCCGTTGATAACCGTTGAAGTCACTATATGGAGAAAAATCCTGGAATGTTTTCCTCAAAAACCTTCATTTCTTTTCGACTGAAGAAAGACAGACATGAATATCTTGGATGACGTGTGGGGGGAGTAAATTATCAGGAAATTTTCATTCGGAAATGAACTGATCCTTTAAATCCACTTTTTTTATTTTTTGTTGCAATTACTCTGCTTATTGTGCATAAAACCTGTATGCATGATTGCATGTATAATATATGCCTGTAATCACTACTCAATAGTGATGAATGCCCCTTTTTGCATTTGAGCCCCTGAGAAACTCCCTGTGCGTCCCTGCACACTGGATTGATTTTAATCACTTTAATGTACTTGAAGTGTGCACCAAGCACTAGCAAAATGCAAGTATCAAATTGGAACTTGATATTGTCAGTCAGATACTCAATATTCAATGACTTGGATCGGATATGGGGCACAGAAAACTTGACCAGAAAAGGGGCTTAAAATAGAAAGCTAGCAAAGTATATATATAGATGTGTCAGTGTGTGCTCACGTGAAATATTAGCACACTTTTAAATTCTCACTCGGTCAACTTACAAAGATCAGCCTCTTGATCCTCCAAACACACACGCAAAATAGGCACTTACAAAAGCACCTCAACACACACACACACACACACACGCTTGTAATCACTTCCCAAAGCATTTTCAACATAGTAAAGACTCAAATCAATAGTATCTGCTTAACACTTTTCTCCTCCTTCACTTTCTTCCTCTCTTCCATCTATTCTCTTGGTATGTTTCACTCCCTCCTTTCCCGTTCCTCGAAACTGCATTCTTGAGCGTGTCCTGACTCGTGTGCAGGGAACTGTAGGAATCCAGGTACGGGCACGCTTGCCGCTCTGTTCACTGCAGAAGATCCCACAAGTGCACAGGTGTGCATACAGGTGTTTGAGTGTGCATATACGCACGGAGATCAGGTCTGTAGACGACAACGCAATTCAGCTGTTATCAAAGAGAAGAGACAACTGTGCAAATGTGATGCCACATGCGAATTGAAGAAAGCGTGGTGTGAAGGCTTGCATGACTCAATTAAAGCGATCACTCATACATCCCAGTTCATCATTTCCACAGGAAATGAGCGCAGATGTCTTGTACTGACTGTCCTGACACTAACTGATGAAATTATGGGCACAAACACCGGTGGAGAGACAATTTAAAAAGAAAGCAGAACCACTTTCTGACACTTGTATCACACGAGTAAAAACCTGTTTTGACACTTCCAAAAAATTTAAAATCATGCCACAAATGGCCATATTTTATTCCTCAAATCTCTATATAACTGCAATCCAAGAAAAGGCAGCTCTGTAGAACTCAAAACATCCAGTCACTACGATCCATTTTTAATCTATAGGGTCTTAATCACAGGCTCTTACTGAAACATAAGAAAGGACTAGAGCAAAGCGGGATCAGTTTGCATTGTGGATTGTGGAAACCTCCCCTCCTGAAACATCAGTGACTCACACTTCTAACAAGGCTTGATGACATCTTAATGCAACCCAATAGTCTGAACGCGGAAAACTCAAAGGAAAAACTTGTCCGTTTTAAGTATCGTCTACTGTTGTGACGATGCTGGAATTTCTAACTTAGATGCGATGATTTGAAGGAGTTACACCGCACTCACGATCTTCAAGGTACCAGACACACAAGACTAAAGATCTCAATAAATAAACTGTCCGCACACTCAAATCCTTAAAGCAAATTTAATAGGCCAAGCTTCGGTCAAAAGACCATCCTCAGGGCATACAGACAACAAATGTAACAATCAATTTAACTGTGTTCAAACACATCAGGACAATCAACAGTGATTACCAACACCTGTGAAAGCCAGGTAGGAGAATTGTAGTCCAATAGTGGGAGTTGTAGTTTTTCTTAAACCTACCAGATATACTGAGTTTATCTAGGTAATTTACACATTTACTCCCCATAGTGAAAATCCCCAATACAAGAAACAAACATAAGTACACAAACTACACAAAAATTATACAAAAATGCAGGTGCATATTAAATTTGCTTTAAGGATTTGAGTGTGCGGACAGTTTATTTATTGATAACCTGGAAAAATATTGATATTCAATACCATTTTCAATACAATGGGGAAATCTGCCATGTATATAAATTAAATATAATTTGTTTTATTTATTATCAACGTTTTTTGATAGTTTGGGTAATTTTGTTGCTATAGCTTACACAGCAATTTAACAACTCAACAAAAAAAAAAAGACAAGTAAACGGTCAATAAATTAAAACCAAATAGACAAATTGCAAACAATAACACAAATAAATACAATAGAATAACGAGACGAATGGAATAAACATGGCTTTAAGTTTTTTAGGTGGGTCTAACTTTAGTAATGCTTACAATTAAAGAGCAGAAGCGATTTTCTCTCTGTCTTTTGTTCTTTGATTAACATGACAAAAAGCGGCAGGTTTATTAGACTGTTGTCACTTTAAGGCTACGTTTACACGACAACGATATGCTAAAAACTGAGAAGTTGTTCCTTTGAGTTTTCCGCGTCCTACAGACGACACCATTAAACCGATCCCCATTAACATAATCGCTGTATTCCTCTGCCAGGCCACTAGATGGCGATGAAACACTGTAGACTGAACAAGTAATACGCATGTGCATGACGTCATCGTCTTCAGAGATTCGCACTTTTGTTGTTTACAAGGAGACAGTTTTCAAAAACTTGCACTTTGAAATCCATTTTCAAAAGTTAGCGTTTTCAGGCGCCCAAAACGCCATTGTCGTGTAAACGAACGGACAAAACGCATAAAAAGTTTAGTTGAAAACGGTGTTGTGTAAACAGCCCCTAAGGCTTAAGCGGATCTGTTATACAACATGCGTTTTTTCTCAACTATTTATGTTCCAAAACTGACTGTGTTTACGTGAATACTCGCCATGACAGGCATTTTAACATAATTTTGTGTGTATTTGACCATTTAAGCCAAATAAACCAAGAACTAAATTTGGTACTCGCGAGCTGTTTGAGAGGCGGCTTTATGAGAGCGTCATTTATATAGATCAGTGGTGCACGCTCTTTCGGTGTGAGCGCGAAACCTGCGGAAATGAGTACAATTATGCGCAATACTTCAGGACCCAGCACTATTCAACTGGAGTGAACTACACAGCTAAGTGATAGGAGGAGTGTGTGTGTCAAACTGTCAATTCCCCGTCGGAGAGGAGAGAGAGCGAGAACGCAGCTGGTATCGGTGTATCGAAACATCACACCACTAAGAGGAACTCTACTTTTTCAAATCGATTGGGTCATTCTGTCAAATCAAACAAATTTCCAAAACTTTTCCTGAAATTTTTGATTGTTCGTATTTTTTTTTTTCTGAAGAAAGACAAACGTAAATAGTGATGAAAGCCAAACTATTAAATGCCATGGATGAATATTTACTGCTATTTTGTAGAATTTTCACCTCAGATTTGGAGCCAAATAAAATTAATGTAATTTGGTAAAATACATGTCTCATATCGTCTGGTAAAAATTCTACATCCCAGAGATATGGGGATCTCAATGTGAATTAAATGTTTTATTGTATACAGCTCATTGCATACAGCTCATACTTTTTTCTTTTAAAGAGGAATATCTGAAGAACAAATAATGCTTGAAACTAGAAATGTATCTTGTTTCCCTCTTAAAAACAGTTGCATAGAACATTCCTGTCTGAGTGCCACAAAAATGATCTTTTCCCAAGTTTGCGTGCCTGTAATTCTAGAAGTATTAAAGATTCGCATTCTTTTCCCCATTTCTGAACAGTCACCATTGGCATATAATGCAGCAAAGATTGCTAAAGTCAACAGATTTCTAAAGTCATTTTCACCCCCGTCTAGAACAACATATTGGATTACTCAGCTAATATTGATCCATGACACTTAATATATATATATATATATATATACTGAATATTAATGATGGCACGAATGACCCTATTGCATTTTGACTAATCTTTAAGGAAAGTGAACCTTGCCTATGTACCGTTTAAGTCCATTTCAGAACAAAAATGGGAAGTACTAAGGAGACAAATGTGTTTCACAACAAATGCATATGTTTGTTACATTGTATTTTTATATAGCATGTAAGTGCTAATGTACAATGAAATACATGTCAGGTTCACTCTCTGTGACCTAGAGTTTTAGATTAGCCAATTACACTTTTATGGCTATTGAGCTGAAAGGATTCACTTAGTTATCTTCTTGATCATTGTCATTTTCTTTTCTTTTTTTTTCTAATCCCGGACAGTATTACATAGACACATAGACTAGGTGGAGCTGGGTCACTTCCAGGATTACATTAGAGTTAATCAGCATTGAATTACTAACTATTGGCAAGGTTTTATCTACAATGACTAACAGGATTACAAAACCTACCATTATCCAAAAGGATTCTGCACAGCCTATGTAATTTGATTCAAAGTCAGAGCAAGTTATTACATTTTGATGAAAGACTGCGAAGACAAACATTTTTTTCTTTACGATAACATGCGCAATATGACCTCAAGTGTATTAAAGGGTCAGTTTTGTTGACATTTTATATTGTTATTGTTTCTAAAACATTACAACATTAAAGATTCTTAATGCTAACTGGCTCTCCGATAAATAATCTGCTCTTTAAACCATACAGTCGGCCATGGGAGTTTATGTGTGTGTCTGTCCCCATTTCTAAGGAAAAATGTTTTCCTGCGCCTCTAAAACAAACACACACACTGTGCTCTCACATGACTGAGAGAATCAGCCCATTCACGGCCCCTGTCACCACAGTGACCTCTCTTCTGACTGTGAGCGAGTGTGTGTGGGCATCCCAAAGTGTTTGTGTCCCCTGACTGATGACATCACAGTCTGCCACCGAAGTCTCTCTGAAGCTCCGGTCACATGTGTGTGTGTGGGTGAGGGCCAAGAAGAACAACTCACAAAAAACACATGTGTCTTACTCCACACACACACACACAATCCGACTGAAGATGACCTTTTATGTGTTCAGGAAAACAAAATCGGCGCAGAATTAGCGCAAAGTATCCGTAATGAAAAAGGAAGTTGCTGTAACCAGGGAAGCCACTGAGGTTCGATGACAGTTGCATGTCAGAACGACCAAACCAACATTTGAGATGCTGTGCGCTGCGATTGGTTAATCCGCTGATCAGTCCCGGTTAATCCTGTGTTGAGGCAAAGTCATGTGAGGTTTTTTGTTGCGCATCAAAGGATTCATTCAATAAATGTGTTTCCATCGTAGTTTATGCGCATGTATTCTTATCGGATAAAGAAACGTACCTGCCTCAATTGAGCGCATACGTTTTTATGCGCAATTTTAGAATTTGTATGCGTATATGATTGTACTGTAAAAACAATTGCTGCCTTAAATTTTTAAGTACAGTCAACTTGTGTTGGATGTTTAAGTCATTTCAACTTAAATTACATTGAACTGACTTGAACAAAATGGCTGAATCTTGTATAGCCTAACTTCTGAAAAAAGTTGAAAATCGCTTAACTTATTTTAATGAGTTAAATCAACATAACAACTTAGGTTGTCAACTTATTGATCATATAATTGTTTTACAGTGTAGCTACGTACCCTATATTTATTATTTCATTTAGATGCCATTTTAGAAGAAAAAAAAAACTAAAATGAGAGAATATGCCAGGAAAAATTGGGGTTTTGATAAATATGTTGGCTAAAAGACCAAATCTAGAACTAAAACAAGCACACACAAAAAAACAAAAAACAAAAAACAGGTGAAGCCATAACAATTTCCACACAATACGGAAATCAGAATATTTTCTTCTGCAATGGGAAATAACTATAAAAATGTTGATTTAATCGCCACCACCTTGGGAATGACGTCAAACTGAAGACGGTGTTGACCTGCCTTGAACGTCCGAACTGGAGAGCCTCTCCTGTAGTAGGCTATCTTCCAAGAATTGGAGAGCCTCTCCTGTGGAATCTTCCAAGAAGGAAGTTTAAGAATTCCAAGTTCTGAATAGTCTGGAACGCATTACTAGAGCCAGAAAGTTCTTTTCATTTGTATGTAGAATATGCACAGGGTTGGAGAACGGCCTGTGGGCGTGTCCTGAGGTTCATTGCTCATGTCCATATGCGGGTTGAGTCATAGTTTAGTCCAGTATTATGCCATCGCATCCGTCAATTACACAAACAACCGAAGTCGTGCCTCCCTGTCCGATAAACACAGGTTTATGTCCTGTCAGGTAAACTTGTCATCCAAGCATTCCAACATTTTAACGAGTGGCCGTAATGGATATCACAATCCATTGTTTAATGATAAAACTGTGATTCCTAACTTAAAAATAAGAGCTCTTTTTAAGAGCCATGTTTAATAAAGCAAGTGAAAGCGTTCAAAAGTAACCAAATAGATGTCAACTCTTACATATCTGCATCTGAATGCCATTGAAGGTCAATTTAATACTCCAAATCTAAAGAATGTCTGAAACTTTTAGACAGAAACATGCTACTTCTATGTTTTTATATAAAAAGTAGTACATAATAAATGACCCAGGATGGAGCACTAAAGCACTTCTCCACGAATGTGTCATGTTTGCAGTCTAAGCGTATCCGATTTATTTATTCAACGGCATATTATTAACAAACAAATAACATTGAGGCGGCAAGATCAATGCAATGTAACACAAATCTACGCCACTCATAGCAATACACACACGACACACCACAGAACACGAAACACTTCCCAGCACAGAACGCTCACCTTTAGAATAGATTATCCCACTGGAATGGAATGTCCGACGCCAGTTCTGTGGGATTCGCGGAAACTGAACGTTCGAAGTTAACTGTGGGTTGAACTTCCCAAAAACACCACCGGGCAGGTTTCAATCACAGTACGAAGACAAAAGCAGGGTCTTCTTCTCCTTCAAATGTCCAGTGCAGTCTTCCACTCGACAGGTGAACAGCTCTAGTCCTCTTCCTGCTTCTTTCCGCAGGCTGACTGACTGAGTGAAACAAGCGATCGTTCGGGGATTTTTTTCTCCCTGTTTGCTTTGCACTCCCTCCCTTTCCACACGCAACCGCTATTTTGTCAACAGTTCGCAGACACACGAACTTCTGAGCCGTGATTTCACCCGGAAATAGACATAGTGTAATGCGATGACAACTTACGCAGTCGTGAATGTTTTTAATGTCGTGTGAATATCTCCACGCAGACAGACTAGGCCCGGCGATCTGCATGCATGTCTCTCTCTCTCACTCTCACACTCGACTAAGTTAACGCATGATTCCTCAGGGATGAGATGACGAGGAGGAGGGTGCTCTGGACGTAAACACTATACGCACATTTACTAATTTGGTCAAATTTCCCACTTCTTTTTTTCTTAATAACACTCCTGTTTTAAGGCACGACTATTATAACGGTTTGGTTGTTGTTGTTGTTGTTTTCAGTGTTATTTAATAGGTCGTATTTAACACATAACTTACTGACTACTTTTTTTTTAACGGTCCGGGGATTTATGAGCGAAATTAGAAAACAACATTGAAGTTTCACTCGGGTATTTTAACGAGCGATTTTTTTATTTTATCCATGTTATGCTATATCCTTCCTTATTTAGTTGCTTAAGGACCTGTTACGCTTGCGGTGTGTCTGTGTGTGTGGTGTCTGCAGACATCTAGTGCTGATGGCGAGTAGTGCAAGTTTGCATCCGTGTGTGTCGTTTTGGGCTGAGAAAATGTCATTTGTTTACCCTTACGTTGTAAAAACTATTTGGTCTTTGGATTCATGTTGGGCGGTTTTTGAATTTCCACCTTGTTCAAGGTTTATTGCCATAAATTAAAAACATAATTTCTGTAATACTGAAGATGTGAACAGGAAACAAGTTTATATTAAAATGAAAGGATACGTGACCCTTAGTGTAAACTGAGCCAAAACCCCTTTGGCTGATTAGGACGGGACGTTTAAGTGATAGGGACAGGACCTATCTTATCCTTGATTTATGCTAGTGTATTACACTTCATACTTTGATATAATTTCATATGCAAGGTTTTCTTTTTCTGTTCATTATTATTAAGAGTCCATGTTTATTTCTGTTATTTCTCAATCATTTATAAATTCATCCACAATTCATAAAATACAACACACGTAATTGAGGTAAAAGAAGACTTGAAGTCCAAAAGTCTTTAGAAAGTGTAAACGAGTAAGAAAAATGGTTCAGGTCCAAAATTCATAAAAAAATTTTTTTTAAAAATTAAATGAATAAAAACAACAACCATTTGGATGAAAGGTTGGCTGGTCCCATCCCCAATAAACTGTTTATTAAACATATTTAACCTGCAAACCTTTGCTGGAATAAGTGTATTACTGCAACAAAATCTAGTTCAACTATGATGTTTCTATTGTCAGAATTGGGTTGTTTTATTTTAGTTGTTTTATTCCAGCATAACTGTGTTTGGGTGGGTGGGACAAAATAAAAAACAACCTAATTCTGGAAATAGAAACATGAAATTAACACATCTTACTGATTTAGTTGTGCATCATTTTCATGTTTCCATGTAAAATAGTACAATTTTATGATCTCATTATGAAAACTAGCAAAAGCGTAGGCCTATGTTATCTTCCTCACCTCATGATGTCACAGCGATAAGGCTCTACAGTGCTGATGATGCGGTCTCACAGCAAGGGCTTTATCTTCACACATTAGGCCAGAAGATAAACTATACTGTCCCATTTGACCTTATGTCCCAATCACCCTTAATTACAGTTATCAGAATGAAACAACTTTATTAAGTAGTTTCCAGTATTCAGAAATAACCTTTTCATTACAAAGATCAGCATTTCCCCGTTTCGGCCATTATCTTGAAGTGTCCCTGTTCATCATTAGATGTGTTGGACAGACGTTCGCATAGATTACTGTTATGCTGGTGTTTGTGGTGCTAAAGTGGCTTAAATCCTGCCGGCTGACACAGTCACTGTCCGTCATGTTTCAGTTAGGAATGATCAGAGCTGAATTCTCCTGATAAGCCTTTCCAAACATTCCCGGAACATTCTCCAGCCATTCCTGTGGTGAGCCGAGGCAGAAATAGGACAGCCGGAGGAGATCAGGTTTCAAAGCTCAAACCCGCTTTCACTCAGATGACTGTGTGTGTGTGTGTGTGTGTGTGTGTGTGTGTGTGTGTGTGTGTGTGTGTGTGTGTGTGTGTGTGTGTGTGTGTGTGTGTGTGTGTGTGTGTGTGTGTGATCAGTAAGATTTTTCATGTTTTGAAAAGTCTCCTCTACTCACCAAGGCTGCATTTATTTGATAAAAAAACCCCAAAAAAACCCGTAATATTGTGAAATATTATTACAATTTTAAACAGCTTCTATGTGAATATATAGTAAAATGTAATTTATTCCTGTGATCAAAGCTGTATTTTCATCATCATTACTCCAGTCTTCAGTGTCACGTGATCCTTCAGAAATCACTCTAATATGATGATTTGATGCTCAAGAAACATTTCTGATTATTATCAGTGTTAAAAACAGTTATTTGCATTTTTATTCCAGCATTATTTGATGAATAGAAAGTTCAAAAGAACAGCATTTATCTGAAATAAAATAGTTTGTAACATTAAAAACTTCCGTTCAGAAGTGTGGGGTCAGTAACAATTTTTATTAAATCTTTTGGTGGGAGAAAATAAAATAAATCAATACTTTTATTCACTAAGGATGAGTTAAATTGATCAAAAGTGACAGTAAAGACATTTATAATGTTACAAAAGATTCTATTTCAAATAAATGCTGTTCTTTTGAACTTTCTATTCATCAAAGAATCCGAAAAAAAGTTGTACACCGTTTACAACATTGATAATAATAATGAATGTTTTCTTGAGCATCAAATCATCATATTAGAGTGATTTCTGAAGGATCATGTGACCCTGAAGACTGATGAAAATTCAGCTTTGAGGAATAAATTACATTTTAAAATATATTAAAATAGAAAACAGGTATTTTAAATTGTAATAATATTTAACAATATTATTATTATTTTCAAATAAATACAGCCTTATTGGTGAGCAGAAGAGACTTCTTTTAAAAACATTAAAAATCTTTCCGATCCAAAACTTCTCAACGGCACAGTGCACATGAAGGAATGTGTTTGGTATTTATTTAGGGAATGATCATATGTATTATTATTATTATTATTCATTGCAACCATCAAGTGTGTTGTTGACGTCTGCCAGTTATGCGATGGTTCAGGGCTGCAATGCGCCACACACTGGTTCACATTAGAGGAGTACAGCATGCTTGCATTATTCACCCATTCCATCCTTATTCCATTAAGCGTCCCGTCAACGGGACCCGAACCGGCCCGACTCCTAATCTCATCAGCTGTAACGACACACACATGACACTTGAAAGGATCCCCCATGCCTAGGCGTGTAATTATGGATATCATAATATAATCATTTGTTTAATTGTGAACCTTGGCCAAGAGGTATGTAATTGCTTGAAAGGGCATTTTTTGCTTCTTAATTAGATTTAGAAGCAAAGCTTTGAGATCTCAGGTGGGGATTCACTGAGGATGTGAAACTCCACACGAGTGAAAGAGAAGCAGAGATAAAGACAGGACATCTTCACTAGCAACATGTGAAGCCTGCAGATGAGACCGTTCTTGTTGTTGTCTGCTAGAGTTCAATATTTATATTGAATATTAATATCAAATAGTAGATCCTTGGTGTCATCATAAAGTCTTGCTGATTCAAATTCATAGGGTGTTAATGAGATCACATTCCTTCTGCTTTTTTATTTCGCTGCTGTGGATAAACATAATCTGCTATCTAAAAATAATTACGAATTTGTGTCAGTTATCATATCTGAATGTGATCATGAAGAGGATCCTGCTTATCTGCAAGCTCTCTGTATTAGACCAGTCAAAAGTTTGGGATCGGTACGATTTTTTAAAAGAAGTCTCTTCTGCTCACCAAGGCTGCATTTATTTGATTTACATTTTTTTTTTTTTTTTTTTTTTTTTATTGTTAAATATTATGACAATTTAAAATAACTGTTTTCAATATATTTTAAAATGTAATTTATTCCTGTGATCAAAGCTGAATTTTCATCATCATTACTCCAGTCTTCAGTGTCACATGATCCTTCAGAAATCACTCTAATATGATGATTTGATGATCAAAAAAACATTAATTATTATTATCAATGTTGAAAACAGTGTAAAATTGTTTTTTCAGGATTCTTTGATGAATAGATAGTTCAAAAGAACAGCATTTATCGTTCAAAAGTTTGGGGTCAGTAACAATTTTTATTAATTTTTTTTGGTGGGAGAAAATAAAATAAATCAATACTTTTATTCACCAAGGATGAGTTAAATTTATCAAAAGTGACAGTAAAGACATTCATAATGTTACAAAAGTTCTATTACAGATAAATGCTGTTCTTTTGAACTTTCTATTCATCAAAGACATAACATTATAAATGCCTTTACTGTCACTTTTGATAAATTTAACTCATCCTTGGTGAATAAAACTAAAGTATTGATTTTTTTTATTTCCCCCCAAAAAATAAATAAAAATTGTTACTGACCCCACAGTTTTGAACGGTAGTGTTTAATGTTACAAAAGCTTTTATTTCAGATAAATGCTGTTCTTTTGAACTTTATTTTCATCAAAGAATCCTGAAATAAAAATGAAAATAACTGTTTTCATCATTGATAATAATCATAAATGTTTCTTGAGCATCAAATCATCATATTATAGTGATTTCTGAAGGATCATGTGACTCTGAAGACTGGAGTAATGATGCTGAAAATACAGCTTTGATCACAGGAATAAATTACATTTTACTATATATTCACATATGCTGTTTAAAATTGTAATAATATTTCACAATATTACTGTTTTTGTTGTTGTTGTATTTTTAATCAAATAGATGCAGCCTTGGTGAGCAGAAGAGACTTCTTTTCAAAACATAAAAAAATCCAAAACTTTTGACTGGTAGTGTAAATATACTATACTATGTTGTAAAAAGTGCTATAAATAAAGGCGACTTGACTATTAACTCTTCTAACAGAGAGATATTTTAAGATGTCATGATTGTATTTAATGTATTATTTTTTCTAAAAAAACAAACAAATCTGGCATGCATAATGTTAAATAATACACAAAGGCATGATAGCATCTGAGTGACCTTGGCCACCGGGGTCATCCTGAGGTCTCTGCGTGATCTAGCAAGAATCTCCTTCATTATCTTCTACGGGAAAATGACACATCACTTATTTTTAGCTGACCGTTTTTTAACATAATTATGGACATCTGCACGGCCTTTCTCGCCCATACAAAATTGTGTGTACATTTCCTATTTATAAACGACTGTGGTGTATCATAATACACCCCAATAATAATTCTGGCATGCTTATAGTGTCATCTATTGTTCATCAAAGCCAATAACAGAAAACATCACGTAGGGTGAATCTTCACTCCAAAAGGAGGAAAATGATAAAATGAAATCACTCAGCTCAACTGACCAAATTATTTTGGATTCAGACAAAAATCATGTGCTTCGTAACAATGGCCGGATTTTGTGCAAATCAAATCTTTGGCTATTTTCCTGTGTATGGCAAACACAGCTGACCCCTCTCCTCTGTTCAATGGGCGCGCGCGGGGCGAGGTGCGCTCGTGCAAACCACTGCTGTCCAGTTTAAACCTTTCCCAACAGTCTTGGGAATTCAATTGTGTGCCCGAGCACTGGGAAACCGACAACCCGTGTTGACACCAGAGGTCAGGTCAGCCCGAGGAAACCTCAGGACCATCACACACACTCGCGGAACCGTGAGCGCGAGATTAACGTGCGCGCGCGCGTTTGTTCTGATGCGCCTCTGCGTCAAATGCTGTATATGATCAAAGAAGAACAATTTGTCCTCATTCGTCTTGATAGATTTTAATCTGTTTTAATCTGATGCAATATATCCTTAATGCAGAATTAATTCGAAGGAAGTGCATGTCACAACAACTGTTGTTCCCGAAACATTTACATTACAAATGAAATTGTTTGGAAAAACCTTACACTTACTCACACGTGGTCCCAATGTAATATAAACCTGTACATAAACACACACACACACACACACACACACGCGTGCGCGCGCTTAAACCATTAGACTTTTGGTTCATAGCCACTTTCGCCTTTGGCTTTTGGCTTGCTTAGTTGGGGACACTTAAGACCTACACTATAAAAAATGCTGGGTTAGTTTAACCCAATTTGGGGTCAAATATGGACAAACCCAAACGTTGGGTTAAAATGTAATTTAAAATTTTAACTGCTGAGTTATTCCATTTTTGACCCAAAGTTGAGTTGAAACTACGCATTGTAATATTGAACAATATTATTGATCTGCCTGCATTGACACTATTATATCAGAACTGAACTGAGCTGGACGATGAAATCACTGTTTTCTCCAGAGCGGCTATATACATATACATACATACATATATGTATGAACTAAATTAATAACAAAAATGAAGCATCACTGAATTTACTTAAGCTGGATTATGACACTATTTTCTTCTAGATCTGCTGTAGCAGAAACAAACTCTGTTGCATTATTTTCCTGTTATCACTGTAAAAGCTGCTTTGAAACAATCTGTATTGTAAATTTCAAATCTGAATTCAAATGAGTAATAGGCCTATGCAGCACAAGTGATTGTAAGGCACTGTATATCCCTGTATCACTCACAGCGGCTTGGCTATACCCTCCGGCGTTTATCGCCATTTTAGCATAAAAATGAGCATTTCTAATCTTTTTTGACGACGTCCGCTGTAAATCCCACAATCCCCCGCGCGAGTGTGTGGAACAGCTTCTTCTTTAGGAAATGCTTTCCTCCGCTTATTCTGCAGCAGAGCACCTCATTCATCTCATCATCTACTACAACAACAACCACTAGCTTATTAAACCCCTCATCCTAGTGCAGTTCATCATGCAGCCTCATATGCCTTCTTTAAACTTAATGTTATCTTAAAATAACCATATGATAAATTAATTAATAGTAGGCTAAAAAAATTAGGCCTACACTGATTTAAATCGATATAAATAGGCCTAGCTACTTGTCATTTAGCTAATTGATAGAAAAGATTAAAGTATTTTTTCTTTTTATTAGGCTATTATATATCTAATATAGGCTAAATAATTGTGTTATTGATTTTGTACGGAACGAGGCTATTCCCTGCACAATTAACGAGGTTTATTGACATGTTTCTCCCGTTTTTTATCAGACTGCAGAGCCATTGGAACATTTCCCCCTTAAACAAGATATCCACTTCCTCTGAATTTCATGTTATGCAACAATCATACCAATTTGTGGTAAGACTACGTTCACTATCAGTGTAGCCTATTATTAACCTGTCTTATTAATTTATCTAGTCGTATTTTAATTTTGTTCTGAATTAATTGTATTATTGATTTAAATAAATGTAAATAGAATAACAATATATTTTCATATTTTCTGAAAGTGTGATATGTAGTAATATGTTTGATGTAATGCAGCAGGTGTCCTGCAGGGGGCTGCAGGTGTCCGTCTTCTGTCTTTAGCAGTCTATCAAGGACGATTATCACGCATTTATTCCGATGCTTTTGAGAAACGCGGCTCAGATGAAACATGTAAATATAGGCTACAATCTGTACGAAATAATCACAAGAATCTATGCTATTACCCCCCCCCCCCCCCCCCCCCCAATTAAAATAACTTTAAGCAAAACGTATAAACCCCAATGAAGTTAAAATGACAAGCAATTAATAATTCAACACTTCATTAACAGAAACTCAAAGTAGACTCTAAATTATTATTATTATTATTCTTATATTAAATATTATTATTAGAATATAATAATTGGTTTCTAAATTAGATATAAGAAAGGCTAAAGTAAATTATACATATAGCCATAGCCAACTCAAGGAAACTCAATGAACTAACAAAACTAAATGAAATGAAAAGCATTTGTGTGAATATATTCTAGGCCTACATGTGTCCTGTAGATGAACTGCCTTAAGGGTGAACAATACACCTGTGAACAACCCCATTAAATATATTTCAGGAGGAGAAAAGTTCTTTTGTGACAACATTCCCCGATGCGCTTTTTGGGACACACTGTGGGCCCTCACTGGCCCTGAGCGCGCGATATCCTGCATGCGGGCGCGTTGTGTGACGCACACCTGGAGACTCCTGGAGAGGACATGGCGGGGGAGATAGACACGCTAAATAATAAGCCGATCGTTCGAATATCGAAGAAAATGTTTAAGGTTAGCTATAACTCTAATGACTAAAAAAGTAAATTAAAATTAAACAAAGAATAGGCCTATGGATATCCTACATTCAAACAATGAAAACCAACTTCTCAGTATAATGTTTTTTCGCCTTATTGTTTTTGTTAAAAATGAATCATGTCTCCAGCGTTTTATTAATGTAATGTTCAAATATTCGATAGCTATAGGCTACTCAAATAACGATATTTATCATTAACTCAACGAATCCACTATATAGGCCTAATCTATTTTTATAAAACACTGTGTTTACTTAACGTTATAGGCCTATGTTATAGCCGTTCAGCCTTATGGCGCGCGGACAGAGAAAGACGCTTTAACTTTCACTTTTAACAAACATTATCCTAAAATATATTTACTAAAGTTTCATTATAAGGCTACATTGCTAATTATTTCAATGTAGATTAACTGTGATTTATTAAACATTAGCTATTATGTAAAAATGTTTGAAGGACAGTTATCAAAATATGTTATTTTAATTAAGTTTGCGTAGATTTTTCATTATGGAAAATTGAATCGTGTAAAAACATAGGCTACATTTTGTTAAAATAAATCTAGTTTTTCAGATGTGCATATTAGGCTATTCACTGTCTAATTAATTAATTCACAGAGATACTTGCATTGTATTTTACAGCAACTGTGTAGGCCTATAGCCTACTTCTAGTAAAATTATTTTTAAAGACACGAAATAAAAAGCGATAAAAGGCGAAACTATTCATATGAAATATGCGACATGTTAAAAAGCTGTTGACACCAGACGCGGCCAATAATTGCGAATACATTGATTTGACAGGGCTAAATATTTACAAATCCAGCTAAATAATTTGTCTTAAAAGTTGACGCAATTTTCCCTCATCTAAGGCCCAATGTTACTTAATATGTAGCATACTCGCATAAAATTGACTATTTTTACACGAGAAACTAGAAGCAGAGTCATTTTTAGAAATCATTTTCGACGTAGTCCTATTTGGAAACTATTTTCATACAGTAGGCTAAATTATCTCGCATAAAACTCTATATTAATGCCTGTAAACACGCTACGATCAAATATTAGTGGAAGGCCAGAAATGTAGTTGGCTGAACAGTTACAGCACTCCGATTCAAATAGCTAATCTTGTTATATAATAATAATAATAATAATAGCAGAATTATAGCCTATATAAATTATAAAATCCAAAATCAGTGTCATGTTGACAAAGAGTTTATTAAAGAATAAAAAGTAGATCTATTTAAAAAAAGACTGAAAAGTGCTAGTTAAACATGGTCCCAATGTGTCATAGACATTAAAATTATTTAATTACAAACAAAAGTACATACAAAACAGTCCAAACTGGCAGTCACGTGCTCTGACCCCTACGAGACCCTTAATCACGGAATCAAGAGGCCAAAACACAGGTTTGTTTGTGTCTCCTTCGGGTTACCTGTCCAGAGCTCCACTGCATCCTTAAACATTCAAAAGCAAAGACAATAAAAAATATGAATTGGGAAAAGGGTTCAGAATACCCAATACTTCACTCCAAAGTCATTGACAGAATGTTGTGAACGGATTCAGGTAAACATGATTTGTAATTCCATGACGATGATAAACCTTCGATGATCTGGCCATCTTCTTATATGAATGAACAGTTTATACACATTCAGATCACAAATGTCTGCGAAGAAAAATATGAAACCTTGCATCAGACAGGATTGGATACCCGTGCTTCCATAATGCGAGGCTCCAGTAAAAGTTTCTCCTTCTTATAAGTCCCTAGACCCCGCACAATTTACGAAATGTGTTTTTTTGAGATCGCTGGACCTTGTTTTTATAGTCTTTTAGCGAGGACAGTATTGATCTGTGTTTGGTCTCGCGACGCCCGAGCTATATATCGATTCGCGCGTGCAGTGCGGAGTGTTTGCTCTCGTGGTCCCAGTAGGAGCAGTGCATCATGGAGAGTTCCGCCGGCTGGCGCGCGCAGGCGAACTGAAGACCCGTCCCGTTCCCGCCGGACACCGGAGGAGGAGCCGCCGTCGCGGGACTCAGCTGCTGCGCGTGAGGGAGCGTGTGGTGGTGGTGGTGATGATGGTGGCTCATGCCGTTGTAAGAGTTCACCATGCCCGGGAGACCTATGCTCTGCACGCGCGAGTACGGGTTGTACGAGGACGGCGCGGTCAAGCCTTTCACGTTAACGGGACTCACGCTCCCGCCGCTCATCTGACAGGAGGTGTACGGCATAGGCGCGGGAGACCATGAGTTATTGATAAACCCGGACTGCAGGTATTTGGGCGGGGAGAGGTAACCGTACCCGTCTCCGCCGAACAGAGACTTGCCCGGCTGGAAGTGAGTCGGTGGAGGCCGGAACGGTCTCTTCATGCGCCGTCGTCTCCGGTAGTTGCCCTTCTCGAACATGTCCTCGCACGCCGGGTCCAGGGTCCAGTAGTTACCCTTCCGCTCGCCACCCCCCTCCCGAGGCACCTTAATAAAGCACTCGTTGAGAGACAGGTTGTGTCGGATGCTGTTCTGCCATCCTTTCTTGTTCTTCTCGTAGAAAGGAAACTTACTGATGATGTACTGGTAGATACCGGACAGCGTGAGACGCTTTTCCGAGCTCTCGCGGATCGCCATCGCGATTAACGCCACATAGGAGTACGGGGGTTTCTGTGTGGGGTCGGATTTGTCCGGTCCCTTCTCCGGAGGAGGTTCGTCTTTTGTCCGGTCTTTCTCCGCTGAGCTCGAGGTAGTGTCCATGAGGATCATGCCGTTATCCTCCGGGCCAGGGAAGGTGGCCATCATTGCGCGCGCAGACCTGCACCAAAACAAAACCGTGGACTAATAAAAACAGTTCAGCAATGCGAACTAGTCTTCTGTCGATGACAGTCGAAACTATCCTGTGAAGAGAGAGTTTTTTATACAAATGTTTCGTTCTTTCTGTTTGTGTATGTGTGCAGCTTAATGTTAGAAAGCTCTCGCGCTTCAGAGTTTCTCCTCAACTAGATACTCCTGGAGAAGGAGGGCAAATTGTGCTTTGGTTTCTCCGTATAAGCCCGCCTTCTCTTTTCCTCACACACTCTCTCACATTCACACATATTTGATGCGGTAGGGCATAAAGCTTCCTGATTCGTAGTCTATGCTTCGAAAGCGATTCATCTATTTTGCTTCATACTCTAAATTCTGAACTATGTCTCTCAGCACGCCAATGGAAGCAACAACTGGAAACCGACACAGTTTTGGAAGACATAATTAGTTCATAACAGGTGCAGGAGCCGTGCCCAGTCAAACCATTCTTAAAATACAAATAGAAATAGAGATTTCATGAAAAGGAATTATAGGCTATACCATAAACACACAATATGGACAAACGGTTATTATAATACTATAGTTCTGTTACATCACTGCTAATAATTACCGACCAATATCTGTAACGTAGCTAGCTACACATTCTTTTGAACTAACTTATTATTTACAATATTCCTGTTATTTTCCTTTAAATGGATCGATGCCATTTATCTTTATGATTTTTCTCCAGTGTCATGATGTGACTCTTGTATATGGCTCATAGCCTACATTATTTAGCTATTTTGTGCAGAGTTATTCCCAAATTTCTGGGAATAGTTCTATTCAATTTAAAGCATAGGCTATTTTTAGTAAGTTAGCCTACTTTGAGTGTTTGTTAATTTAATGGGACCAATTAAAGTATACGACTGATCACTAATTTGTGTTTTGGTGGATGTGGCCCCACAATATATAGCCTATACCTCCATTATCCAGCTAACAATTCTGTCTATATGCATTTAAATGCATAAGCCTATCTAAAAAATGTAGCCGAAAATGACAGAACTTGCATCTTCCAGCACCAAACAATTTGTGCATGACTGGTTTCCTGAGATACACTAGTCTACCTATGACGTTAGTACCACGTTATTCCCAAAAGCACAGTTAAATATAGGCCTATAGCACGAACAATATCCGTAAGTAAATCAGCCTATGAAATTACGTAGGCTAATTACGCAAATTAGACGGATTTCCCCCCTCTTTATTCATATGAACTGGTTATGGCAAAATACCCACACGATAATCGAGAATAAAACATGGTGGTTATTAAAATGGTGGTTACACGTGGATATTTAAAAGAGTTAAAATTATAGATGCATACTTTACTACTAGGCTAATATAGCTAATAACAGCATAGGCCTACTTATTAATAATGTAATTAATTTCTCAAAACGTTTTGGTCGTAAAGTTTTTACACTTGACACAACAAAACTAAAAAAAATATATAAATAATAATAGGCGACAGTTCACTGTGTGCGGTCGCGTCGGTGTAATTTTCCGTGTGCATCTGTATGGTGGTTTTGAAAACATGGGTTATGATTTTTCACAGGTCAGTGGCTGCCAGGTTTTTAATTCGTCTTGGCCACTTGCCTACAATAAGCTATTCAACACACCAAGTGTTTTAACTTCAGATTTAGATGAACTGTCCTCGTGTGTGCATGCAGCAAGTGATACCCGACATTTATAATTTTCATGAAGATCAGCCACAGTTCAATTTTTCACTTATTATGTATTTAATTTATTTGATGGATTTATTATTGTTATGGTTATTATTTATTTTTTCGTAAAGGATATATACTTTTGGATTATTATGACCTTTCTTCAGCACTGTTTGACCTGAGATGCTCTGAAGCTGTAGTTTCATAACGAGCAGGGCATGTGCTGGTTTGTTAAAAGGCCACGAGGTAAATTAAGATCTCAAGTAGCATAGACTACAGTACAACAACATAGTTTAAATATATATATATATATATATATATATATATATATATATATATATATATATATATATATATATATATATATATATATATATATATATATATATAGGCTACATATACAAGCACCCTTAAAATATAAATGAGATAAAATACATAGCTATAATAGCATGATTCAATTTCCCATGGTGTTAAATTTTTTTTTAAAGTTAAATGTTATAATATTGAGTCTTCCTTCGACATTGCCGAAGCCTTCGACATACACATTCACTACCCAAATAAAATAAATTATTAATTCTGCTAAAATTTGCACACACATTAAATAACTCCATAACAAAATTGTTAAAGTAAAACGTGTTATGGCTATTTATCTTCTGAGGACATTAATGAGAAAATCTTGTAGCCTAAGTTATTATGGTTGTGGAAATGAGTTGAACTCATTAGTCATCGCTGTTAGCGTCACAGGCAGCCTGTATATTATGCAACAATTACCAATGTTCTTTAATAATAAAAATATCAAGCTTGTCTCTAGCATATGTTATACTTTGAACAAAAAACCGTCATCACAAGTCTATGCGAATTATATTCAAATCTATATTCTCGTCCGTGATGTGCTGATTTTTATTTATTTTTTTATAAACAACTGTGAAAGTTTCAGAACAAAGCAATTGGTCTTAAAAAAATCCTGTCACGACATTTTAGGAGTATAATCGTTTTACCGTAAACCAAATTTATTTTGAACCTTTACTAATTTTAACCTTAATAAGCCAAACAACGATTTTGTTTAATAAAATATCTACGAAAATAATGAACAAATCACATATTTTCCACCAAGAGAACAAACATGTTTTACTTAAAAAAAAAAAAAAAAACACAATATTCCTAAAAACTCACCAGGTTTGTCAACCCCAACACGAGTAGCCTATAAATGCACTTTCAGGTGTGAACACGATCCATGGTTTGCCAGGCTCACCGAGGAGAAGAACAGCGAGTGTGTGTGTGTGTGTGTGTGTGTGTGTGTGTGTGTGTGTGGAGGGGGAAGGAAGGAAGAGGGAGGAGAAGGAGAAAGAGGATAAATGTATGCATAAGTTTGTAATGCGTGCTTAATATACTTTGAAAGACAAAAAGTACTGCACTTTCTGAGATCCACACACACACACACACAGACACACACAGGTTAGTGATATCGCCTAACTCAACAATTACGCCTATAAACAAAACCCTCACAGACAGACACCTGAGCAAAACAGCAAATATGATTTTTAAATAGTGAGTACATGTTTTTCCTGCGATAAACTGTTGTTAATCCTGTCACATCATCAGTGCCATTATCAAATGCAGATCATAAAGTTACATCATCACTTCACCAGTGCTTTCAGTTCATTATCAATCACAGTCAGTGCTTTGACCTTATCATCAAGGTCCATTCTGCTTTAAAGTAAAGACATGTCAGTAATGCTTAAATAAATCTGAATAAACTAAGACATACTGTAGATGCTCACGCTTGCCATTAATTATGATGTGTTTTAGCAAATAAACAAGTACAATAACACAAGTGTAAAGTGAGCGTAAGGAAGGACTCAAGTCAAGTCACCTTTATTTATACAGTGCTTTTACAATACAGATTGTTTCAAAGCAGCTTTACAGTGATAACAGGAAAATAATGCAACAGAGTTTGTTTCTGCTACAGCAGATCTATAAGAACATAGCGCCATAGTCCAACTTAAGTAAGTTCAGTGATGGTTAATTTTTGTTGTAAAAAAAATATTAATTTAGTTCATTATATATGTTCCTTCTAATGGTTGTAAAAATAAGTCTCTAACCCAATTGTAACGGAACAGGCTTCCGCTCCACTCCCTCTTCGCCACCGGAGGGATCCTTCCCCGGAATATTAACCATCCTTAGAAACTTCACTTCCCATCATGCCGCTTACCTGGGACTGATTACGCGACACACCTGCACCATACTGATTGCACACACACCTGCATGTCATTTACACACACATAAAAGCCACTTCCACACACCACTTCTCTGCGAAGTATTGTATTGCCCTGTCTTTCAATAACAAGCGTTTATTTCTGAGTTTGCCATTCTGTGTTCTGATCTTGGATTGTGTACCCCGACCTCTGACTGTTCTCTGCCTGTCTCGACCCGGATTGCCCTTTGGATTTGTATACTTCTGCCTGCCTTGACTATTGCCTGTGACCTCGACCTTCTCTGTGTTACCTTCGCTGCTTCTGTCTGCTGTCGATTACCCTGCCTGTTTGACCATTCTCATTAAAGCTGCAAATGGATTCCTCAGTATCTGTGCCATCATTACACCAATAGTCTGATAAATGCATTGCTTAATCCGGTTGTGAAAATCTGGTTAATGCATCATGACACTTATAATAATGTTTTTTTTTTTTTTTGTGCATGTAAACACAATGTTTCAAATTAATAAACGTAGGTTTAATATTTATTTTAATTAGTGTATTATTTTCCTATCAAAATGAGTTCAGCTGAAGTGTTACATAAAGTAGAAAGCTAAACTAATTTAATATTTACTAGCTTTTCCTTCAAATAAGATCAATGATCAAACATCATTTCCAGGGGAGGAAACAGGGAGGGAAAAGTGCATGCAGAGAGGAGAAAATGGAGGAACGGAAAGAGGGATTAAGACGGAGGGATGTTCTCCTGCTCCTACTGTGACAGGTGGACATCATCAAAGGAACACACACACACACACACACACACACACACTCTCTCTCTCTCTCTGTGTGTGTGTGTGTGTCCGTCCTTCAGTATATCTCATTGTATTGATCATTTGCAGTCTACAAACATTCAAAATTAAATGCTTATTTATGCTTGTTATTGTGGAATTAGACTATATGTTGTACAGACATTGAAACGTTGAATGAAGTTGAAAGTCTTCTCTATTAATTTGACAATTCAGAGTAAAGGCAGTGGAAATACTCCTATATAAACATGGCCCTATTTCTCTTGCTTTAAACCAAGTGCAATGGTGCATATTCAAATAAAATAATCAGAAACTTACTATATTATCACATTATCTTATATTTACTATATTTTCTGATACACACTTCATAACACTGCACTAACACGGATATAGTTAGTAACACACAGATGCATTTACACGCATGAAGAGAAAGTGACAGTCGACATGTTTAAATCCTCAAAGTTAATGGAGCAAAACTGTGCAGGTGTAACTCAGGTGAGGAAGGCGTCTCCACCCGACACCCCCATGATCAGCAGTCGCCAGGCAACCACTGTCCCACGTACAAAAGACTACATGTGGGTGGCTATGAATCATGGGAGATCTTATCGCATCACGTCTCCACGACAACAAGAGACGTCCATGCAGCCATGACACCTCATCTCCTCATCTCTCTTACACTCAGCACACATTCATCCTCCTCAATTCACGTAGCTTTCTCTCTGCTTAAAGGGTCTCGGAAATCATTGTAGCAAAGTATAGGTTTGAAAAAACTGACAAACTTTTAATACAGAATGAAAGTTCCGAGCAATCAAACACTCGATTGCTTGAAGATGAACCGTGCGACAAAGAACATTGATTCATTCAAGCATGTTGTGAGAAAAATGTATTTGTGTAAGTGTGCTGTGCATCTGGTTATGAGTGCTCTTATTTATTTGCACATGTGATTGAAATGGTGTGTGTGTGTGTGTGTGTGTGTGTGTGTGAGGTCTTTGCACACAGTGTGGAGTAGCTTCCTGCAGGAAAGGAAAAGTAAAACAGGACGTCTTCGAATCCGCAGGGAAAAGGACTCAAACCTGCCTCAGACACATCACCTCACTCCTGTTATTCACCACATCCCTCAATCATTCGTTCCAGACCATCATTCATCCGTTCATCTCTCTGCTTTCATGTCCCGCTTTCACTTATAAAGCCTCCAAATATACTGTGCTGTTCATTTAACTAGGGCGGACTTATATTGTTTTTGCATAAGGCTAATATTAACTAGAGAAGGAAAACACACTGTTTGACAGCCTTGAGCTTTGCAGGTTATGTAGGAAATATTGAAGGTTGTAAGGCCGTTTAAAGCAAGATTCAAAGTTACTACATACTTTCAAACACTGTTGAAGAGAGATTTGGAGGCTGAAAACATAAATTCCTTATAATTGCTAGAGCAATAGGCAATCAGAAATGTTAGTTCTGGGTAAGACTAAGGAATTTTGACTAATAATAATAATAACTAAAAATGATAATAATGATAGAAAAAGTTGAACAACAGTCTTTTAGAGTAACAGCAAACACCATGAAATAACATGGACTTCTGTATTGTTAATAACAGAAGAAATACATACACCAGGTCATAGTTTTAGTGTGAAGCATAAGTCCAGTTATATTCCCGAGATATCTCCCCATCCACTATAACTTCAGAGAAGCGTTTGGAGGTTCAAGCGGACATCATGAACACATAGACTGGACGACCTCCATGACATGGATATCTCGATCTGTGTCTTCAGTGTTTGTAAATTAAAATGACCGAATGCAGTATGTGTGAGTATGTGAAGCAAGTGTGGGCTGTTTCTCTTGTAGAGTGATACTTTAAGAGTGTTTGTGTGAGTGTTTATATGTGTAATCGGGCCCAGATGAGCACTGTTTGCTGTGGACTCTTGGCAGACGAGAGCATTAACGGGTAATTGTCTAATCCCTGCCAGTCTCTTTGAAACGGGGCTAAAGTTTCACTGCAGTGGGGTAATCCTGCCTGGCTCGTGAGTTTGCCGGATCAGGCTTTGGCTCTCTGCAGATGATGATGAGGATGAAGATGATGAGGGTCCTATAGATATAAAGATGACATCTGGGCCCAGCCCATTACTGCCCTATCACTTCCTAATTAAATAATTCAAACAGCAGTTCCATTTTCAAGATTTTTTATTTAGCTATTAATTAATTAAGCTTCTGTCAGTTTGATAGAAAAGTAAAGAAAATTAAAAATAAATTAAAAGTTTTTCACGTTATTTTGTTGTTGTTACTTCAAATAAAAGTTTGAAATGTTGTTATTCACCACATAGCTGGTTGTTTTAGTTCATGGCTTATAACTTAAACGAAGACTTCCCTATGGGAAAGGTGAACGAGAAAATGATTTGCGAACCGAAGAACCTGATTTCACCAAGTGCAACATGTTCCTGATTTGAGGGACAGGTTTATGTCAAGCCTAGAACCAGGGTTAGGAGCTTCTACATCAGTGTTATCCACCTATCACTTCCCTCTGACATTATGGATAGCTTGTGCGTAGGGTTTTGACGGTACGTGAACGGAGCCAAAACTGCTGAAAAAGTGTGCGAGCACTATTGATTACTTGTGTAAATTTACTAAAGTAAGGCATTACTTTTAAATTTACCACAAAATATCACTTTTTCAAATAAGTAACGCATGTTACTTTGTTTCCCATTTATTGACTGACACCTGTCCCCATGTTTAGAGAAATTGTGAGTAAGTGCAGAGGCGTTGTGTGTGTGAACATGATTGTTATTGTAGTTCTAGACTAATGTGAATATGCATTTACTCAAGTTACTGCACAAAAACACATTCAGTATTCCTCAAAATGAATAAAAACAGTGACATATAAACTCAGAATAATACGCAAACCTGCAATAATTAAATGTGGTAACACTTTATTTTACAGTGTCCTTGTTGCATATATTACATGTACTTACCGTAGTAATAACAGTAAATTATGCATAATTACATGCAACTAACCCTCAACCAAATCATAATCCTACCCTAACCCAATAGTAAGTATGTAGTTGCTTAATATTACTCAGTACTTAAATATATAATTACACTGTAACAACGACACCTTAAAATAAAGTGTAACCTTAAATGTTTACACTTACATTTATTCATTTAGCAGACGCTTTTATCCGAAGCGACTTACAAATGAGGAGAACAATAGAAGCAGCAAAACTAACAGTAGGACAACACTTTGTAAGTGTAAACCGTTTTGTAAATTGCTTCACAGTTTAGTATACGCAGTATACTGAAGGCTTGAGTCCAGGTGAAAGAGCCTAGGTGAACGCCTGAGTCTAGGTGAAGGTCCGAGTCCAGGTGAAGGAGTCCAGGTGAAGGTCTGAGTCCAGGTGAAGGAGTCAGGTAAAGGCCTGAGTCCAGGTGAAGGTCCGAGTCCAGGTGAAGGAGTCCAGGTGAAGGTCTGAGTCCAGGTGAAGGAGTCCAGGTGAACGCCTGAGTCCAGGTGAAGGTCCGAGTCCAGGTGAAGGTCTGAGTCCAGGTGAAGGTCTGAGTCCAGGTGAAGGAGTCCAGGTGAAGGTCTGAGTCCAGGTGAAGGTCTGAGTCCAGGTGAAGGAGTCCAGGTGAAGGTCTGAGTCCAGGTGAAGGAGTCCAGGTGAACGCCTGAGTCCAGGTGAAGGTCCGAGTCCAGGTGAAGGAGTCTAGGTGAAGGTCCGAGTCCATGTGAAGGAGTCCAGGTGAAGGTCCCAGGCCAGGTGAAGGTCCGAGTCCAGGTGAAGGTCTGAGTCCAGGTGAAGGTCCGAGTCCAGGTGAAGATCCGAGTCCAGGTGAAGGTCCGAGTCCAGGTGAAGGCCTGAGTCCAGGTGAAGGTCCGAGTCCAGGTGAAGGTCCGAGTCCAGGTGAAGGCCTGAGTCCAGGTGAAGGAGTCCAGCTGAAGGCCTGAGTCCAGGTGAAGGTCCGAGTCCAGGTGAAGGTGTCCAGGTGAAGGTCTGAGTCCAGGTGAAGGAGTCCAGGTGAAGGTCCGAGTCCAGGTGAAGGTCCGAGTCCAGGTGAAGGTCTGAGTCCAGGTGAAGGTCCGAGTCCAGGTGAAGGTCCGAGTTCAGGTGAAGGTCTGAGTCCAGGTGAAGGTCTGAGTCCAGGTGAAGGTCTGAGTCCAGGTGAAGGTCCGAGTCCAGGTGAAGGAGTCCAGGTGAAGGAGTCCAGGTGAAGGTCTGAGTCCAGGTGAAGGAGTCCAGGTGAAGGTCCGAGTCCAGGTGAAGGTCCGAGTCCAGGGAGGTGAAGGTCTGAGTCCAGGTGAAGGTCCGAGTCCAGGTGAAGGTCCGAGTTCAGGTGAAGGTCTGAGTCCAGGTGAAGGTCTGAGTCCAGGTGAAGGTCCGAGTTCAGGTGAAGGTCTGAGTCCAGGTGAAGGTCCGAGTCCAGGTGAAGGTCCGAGTCCAGGTGAAGGTCCGAGTCCAGGTGAAGGCCCGAGTCCAGGTGAAGGAGTCCAGGTGAAGGGCCCGAATCCAGGTGAAGGAGTCCAGGTGAAGGTCCGAGTCCAGGTGAAGGTCTGAGTCCAGGTGAAGGTCCGAGTCCAGGTGAAGGAGTCCAGGTGAGAGTCCGAGTCCAGGTGAAGGTCCGAGTCCAGGTGAAGGCCTGAGTCCAGGTGAAGGTCTGAGTCCAGGTGAAGGAGTCCAGGTGAGAGTCCGAGTCCAGGTAAAGGTCCGAGTCCAGGTCCGAGTCCAGGTGAAGGTCCGAGTCCAGGTGAAGGCAGGTGAAGGCCCGAGTCGAGGTGAAGGTCCTTCAATGGTCCAATTTAACCTAATGAGCAAAAATTACTTAAGATAAACATCATGTCACAAGGTGACGAAATAGAGGCGGAACTAAATAGTCCACGGAGGGATGTTTTCACCCGGAGTGTTTTCAACTGAACACCCAGCCAGCCTTGTATGCATCGCTACCATGGCAACAGCAGCCGCTGATGACAAAGTGACAGCAGGTGCGGCGCATCAAGGGGGTTTTTGATGATTGGGACACACAGCTTTTTGAAACGGATAAAAACAAAGCTTTGGGAGACAAAGAAAAACGGTAGAGCAGCACGGGGCAGCAGCATGGTGTGAGCAGGCGGGGACCGCGAGCGCAGCAGCGCGCTTCCCGCGACGAGGTGGGCTGAGAGTTTCTGTGGGACAAGCCGGCTGGTGAGATCGACCCGCGGAAAGGAATCCGCTACGAATAAACTGGGTGCTGTGGAACGGAGAGGCAAAGGAGAAGTCATCTCGAAAGTATCAAGTCCCCTTACCTGCGTGAAGATAAGTACAAACCTTCTACTGGCTGTATTGTATGTGATTTATACATCAAGACATTAGATATGAAGAGAAGTGATACAGGAAAAGGAGACTAGACACCGGAATGAGAAGACAGCTGTTGTGATGCATGAATGATGTCGCTAAATTTCTTCCGTCTTATTGCCCCCACTGTTCAGAAGGAGGAGGTGGGCCGTGGCCCTAAATTTCACGGGGTGGATGAGAGTGACGTGTGTAACTGCTGTGTCCCACCGAGTGTGGTTGAGGTGAAGTGCTGCACGCATGATGTAAAGAATCCTGTCACGTGTTCATCGCCCTTGTCTTGTGTTACAGTCTGGAGGTTTCTGAGGAAGAGATTGAGCGAATGCGAAGTCTGAGCCCTCCGCACCTGCTATACTGGGAAGAACCAACCGTACTCGAATTACTCACTTGCTGTCTAGTCGACGCCCCCTTCACAGTCGTAAGCTTTCTGCACCTGAGTCCTTGGAGCACTCACTGGCTGTCCAGGCGAGGGTCTCTTCACAGCCGTAAACCTTCTGCACCTGAGAGATCGAGAAGAGTCAATTCTACTGAGAGGCTGGAAAGAGTCAACCGTATTGAGAGTACGCCTTTGGCACTGAGAGACTGAAAAGAGTCAATCCGTATTGGGAGTACGCCTTTGGCACTGAGAGCCTGAGAAGGGTCAACCGTGTTGAGAGTCCTCGCCTGCTGTCCAGTCCACGTCCCCTCCACAGCCGAGAGCCTTGGGCATCCGAAGAGCCCGAGAAGGGCTGACTGTATCGAGTACTCACCTGTGGTCCCGTCGACGTCCCCTGCAGCGACTGGATACAGAGGAGGAAGAAGAAGCTTTTTAATTAGGATTACAAATTATTTAAAGTCAATAAAATCTGTCTAAGTTTTACTCTCCTTTGTCTGCTTGGTTTCTGGTCCGCTCCTCAGTGGTACTCATTCTAAAGGGAGGGTGTAGACCCGGTCGGCCCTCCCGACCTGTGACAATCACATTTGTGTTTTCATTTTGTATTGCTGAAGAGACCTGTGAAGGTTTGTTTGAACTGTAGTGGCGTGAATTTGCATTTCCTTCAGCCTGAGGCTTATTCATTTCACTTTTGGTGTGAAAGGGCCTTTACATTTTGTTAAAAATAGAAATAAAAATGTTGTAATAAAAAAATAAAAAAAATAAAAAATAAGCAAGCCCATCCCAGGCGAAAAACAAAACAAAAAACAGTTACGTAACACATTACTTTTCATAAAAAGTTACTAAGTAATGCAATAATTTACTTTTTAAAGGAGTAGCACAATATTGTAATGCATGGGTGTCAAACTGGAAGATTTGAGCTCCAGTTAAACACCTGAACCAGCCAATCAAGGGCTGCAACCCAAATCACATACTTTCCTACTATATACTGAAGTAGGCGAAAAACAATGCTCACTACTTATAAAGAGTTGACAAAAAGTTCCTGGATGACCAACTACTTCCAGGGTGAGATTCTGGAGTGTGCATACGATGGACACTTGCCTGTCCCAGAGGCCACGGGAGAGGATCTGTGAATGGCAGTGAAGCGACTGGTGGGTCACATGATGATCACAACATGGCGGATGGAATGTAGTACGTCCGGATTACATTCATATTACACACATTTATACTATGTAGAAGGTACTTGTTTAGTGCTAGCAAAATAATTTCTTATTCAAAATATGTACCTACCTACTCAAGAGAGGAACTTCCAGAGCTGGTTGAAGCTACTCTGCAGGACAGTGGCCCTCGGAGTGCCTTTCCACACACGTTCTGATGACTTTTAAAAGTAACTTTGCCCAAATCTGTCTGTAGGTGACTTGCAGAAAACTAGGCAGGAGTACATTTATATACTTATAAACTTCTGTAATGAACCATCTAATCCCATTTTGAAAAGTTAAATGGATAATATATGGATTATAGGCTACCTAATTTGAGGACTAAATTAAATTTTGTTATTAAAAATAGATACCCAAAAAGAATGATGACGTCTCAAAATATAATACAGAAGAATAAAATGTATAACACAGAACTTTTGTCTCCACCTGTAAAACAGTTTATAAACTGGTCATACTTTAAATTTGGGTTCATTAATGCATTATCTAACACAAACTAACAATGAGGCATTTATTATTGCTTGATAGTTTACAGTGCATTAACTAATGTTAACAGATGCAACTTTTGATTTAAAAACATATTTGTAAATGTTGAAATTAACATTAATTAAGATTATTTAAAATTGTAGAGGTTTTGTTCACTGGTAGTTCATGTTAACTCATTCAACTAACTCATTTTACCAAACAAAACCTAAAAAAGTCCGGATTAAACCAAACAGGGGAATATTTATTTGGCACATATTTATTTGATATATTTGGCATATATCATCATGCTTGCAATTTCATAGCAAATAATTGTTACGACAATGGTGTTTATTTAGGACTCATTGTAATGAATCCATGTTGCAGAGGTTCTTTATTGTCAAAGACAGTCAAAGTCAAACCGTCCAAGACGACAGGCAATAGACCAAATAGTCTGTTATATATAGTCTATAGTCCAAATAGTCTACAGTCCAGACAAGGTCCAAAACACAACCCAGCTGCATAGACTTTGCCTAACTGGAGTTATCCCATTCATAAAGTTGACCATTCGCAAAAATAATCACACACTCACGACACTCCTGCCTCAGAGATTCACGGATGAGCCACTCAGTTTAAGTCACGGCCAGTCCGTTCCTGACAGTCTCATAAAGACGATCACACAATGAGTTGTTTGAATCTCAAGATTTATTTAAGTAGAAAACGATCTATTACAGAAGTATTACCCCACGTCTAGTGATTTAAACAATAACGAGAAAATAATAATCCAATGGGGTGATGAATGTTGAAAAATAATAAACAAACTAAAAGAAAACCAGTTGGAGCAAAAGACTTACAGAGGACTACTTCCCACCAGAGGAAGTACGGATGAGCAGATTACTGTAAACTTTTACACTCCCCACCTGTTAATTAACCAATTCTCTAGCCAATCACATTCTGAGCTCATACCCAGCAGGAAGTAGAAGACAGGGCCGTAACAGCAGGCCGACAGCACACACAAAAAAATCAATATCGAAAAGGGTAAATCCAACAAACAGGCAAAAGGCTCAATACACTAGCGACAGACAATGGCAAAAGACAGCGGTTGGTAAGGCAGATAAACCGGCAATTGAGCGACAATGTGTTCAGTGAAGCACACGGCGCATAGAGCTACAAACAGGAAGTGAACTAAAACTCAGGTGACGTTCCCTCTGATGGAGGGATGAACTGTCATGGGCTGAGGTGTTACATCCATACATGCTAAATCAGACAAGGAAAGTCATTGGCAGAACAAGTCTAACCAGGAGCATTAATAATTACGTTTGAAATTAAGCCAGTTATTATTTCCCTGTTGAATTGCTGGTTGAAATGATTATAAAAATGAATGGCAATAACTCCTACAAGATGAACTGAGGAATTATGTGGGATATTTATTAGATATTTAGGGTAACATGAGGGAAGATGTTTTTTTTTTTTTTGTGGCACGAAATACTCAAAATAAAATTTTAAATAGAATAGCTGATTTAGTATATACATTAATGACACTTTCTAAATATTATAAATATTAAATATCTAAACATTTATAAGAATTATATCAAAAGGAATTTATGCATTCTGTAAAATTTGTCATGCATTAAAAATATCTTGAATCCCTTGAATATATCTTGAAACTCGACACCCTTGCCTCATTTAGTATGCGCGGTTCTATGAATATGCAAATGAGCCCCGCCTCCACTCACTCACTCAGCTCAGAGATCCACTGGTTGACGATCACACGTTGATCTGATTGGTTACAAGGTCGTTTGTGACGTCAGAAACACCAGCGATTTCAAACCGTGTTTTTGAGACTGTCTTTGGTTCACTGCAGTTTTAAGCAGAAAATACTCAGCAATGATGTCGACTTATGAATTTACACATGGTTTGTCTTAAAGCATATTAATAAAACCACATAGACATATAAACAACATTAAAAGCTGGATTTTCACCACAGGGGGACTTTAATATTTGACATTTTGTGCTATAACAACTAAATTAGCAAATGTTTATTTCCTATAATAACACATTGGCTGATGCGTCCTGCACAAGCTCAACTTTATATCTAAATATGTTACAGTTTAAAAGTAAATCCACATTGTTTAAGGCGTTCTGAAGACATACAATAGCTTTGTGCTACTTTCATTATAGAGCAGCTTGGACATTTTGCTGAACATCTCCTTTATGGGTGAACTATTTCTTGAACGTTACAGCTCTTTTCTTTTTTCTTTCTCAGTTTATTTCCTCATACACTTGTAGAGTTCAGCAGTGTAAATGTGCAACAGGGTGTGTCTTTGAGGTCAATTACCTTCTTTCTCTTTCCTTTTCTCTCTTAACAAACACACACACACACACGCATGCATACACCCAGCACACAGCCTGTGTTTTCTTTCTGCTTTATTAGCGTTCAGCTCCCTCAGAAAGTGCCTATAGAGGCTTGTGTGTTTGGGTGTTCACTTCAAAGCCACACGCTGTGAGCCCTTTCCTAAGGGAAGTGTTGTTCTGTGTTTGTTTTTGGGACAATCCTTAGAGGCTTTTTTAAAACCTTTTAGATTTCGGAACCAAAGCTGATTAAAGCAGGCGGGGGTCAGTCAAGCCGACGGCCGTCAGTCAGCACCCCTGCCCAGCAGGAAAAGCCTATCAGAGAGCCTGAAACTGTGGCACGAAAGCCAGGCTCATTACAGAAGGCTTCAGCATTACAGTCAAGAGCATTGTCATCTCATCATTCATGTGAAATGTGATGTCACATTCTCTGATATATGGTCTGATCCCATCCTCATCTTCATCGTCATCCCCAAACAACACACAATCACTCTTGAAATCATTACAAACTGTTTATTCCATTTTTAATGACAGGTCAGTAACTGATATGTTTACTTGCACATT
Source organism: Rhinichthys klamathensis goyatoka (assembly GCF_029890125.1). Lineage (NCBI taxonomy): Eukaryota > Metazoa > Chordata > Actinopteri > Cypriniformes > Leuciscidae > Rhinichthys > Rhinichthys klamathensis. The sequence goes on from NW_026606566.1 coordinate 2,916,794, forward strand.
CATGATGTGATTATAATGAGATTTAGGCAATATGCCTATTGCTATTAAACTTTACCACACGTAAACGCAAAACTTTGATCAAATTGATGTGATTAAGCTCATAATCGTATACCATAAGTGGAATACAATATGCGGCATATGCAGATATTAAGTGCAATAACACTTTAATCGCATCTGATCCACTTTAATCGCATGGCGTACACTGGTGTCGTCGTCATGCGCAGCTTCATGAACATAGCGGCACATTTTTGGGGTGCTGAAGAAAGCTTAGGTTGACAACATTGCACATCACTGAAATAAAGACATTTTAGGCGTGTCACTGAAAGAAAAAATCCAATACATCCATAGAAATGTGCATTTGACATCAATACAAACAATGGCCAGTAATGTATGTGATTTCATCGTTTGTGCTCTGCATGGGGTCTGTGAATAATGGTGGTAAAAATAACCATAATTCTTAGTGAATAATCAGAATAATGAAAATGTAATTGGGAGTGAAGAGGTTTGCTTGTGTCATGTAAACATCTTACTGCGATTTAAACTTGCTCTGATTTTTTGGATAAAATAACATTATTGGTACACATGTTAATGAAGTCAATAGTAATAATAAAAAATAAAAACATTCTATATAAATTCTATTGCTGTTTGAAAAGCTAAAATACACTGTTACTGAAATAATCCATTACATTTTCTGAATTCAAAGAATACCTGTATTACCAACTCACTTCCTAAATGTGCAGTATAGAGCACACTGTGCCACGATGTGGTGTGAAATGTTAAGACATTTTTACATAAAACTTATTTAAAATGCCAAAATTACTGTATTATTTTCAGGATAAACCCTAACGCTCAAAATAATTAATTGGTTTGAGTAGATCCAACTTAAATTAAACAAAGTAGTTCAATCATAGTCAACAATAGTCCACTTCAGACATTCTACTAACTAATAAGTAACTTTGTAACTACATGTCTCTCATTAGAGAATTAGTAGAGTATTAGTAGACTGTTAGTAGACAGTTAGGTTATGGTTAGGTGTTAGGGGTTCGGGTTAGAATAATCTGACTTGTAGTTGCCAAGTTACTTATATCTGTTGGGGGACCATCAAAATAAAGTGTTACCGTATTTTGAACTTTCACTTTCTTTTGAGTTCATAAAACTGACACATTTTAAGTCATCTGAATTGTTTCCTTGTTTTGAGTTTGATGAACTTGTTTTTTTTAATTCAGACAAACTTAAATTTAACTGAAACTGGTCTGGGATTTCTATTTCCCAGCATGCTTTGCCTACACTCGAAAGGGAGAGTAAATGCTACTGTATAATGTTTTTATAATGTTAAGTTGGAGATTTAGTTAAATGTTTTGTTATGCTAGATTAGAAGAGTATCTGTTATGTTGGTTAGGGTCACCATCATGGTGACGAGTGGCGCATGAGCTTAGTCAGAGAACAGATATAAGTTAAATGTTTCATGTTGCTGTACTCATGCAGTATGAGCTATGCTTTGCCAATACTATCGAGGAATTGTGTTACCAGTTAGCAAGTTAGCACTTATTGAATTAGCTAGTTAAAGCTAGCCAAGTTTACACTTCTAAAATATTTAAATTGAGATTACATGATCATTTTAATTAATTAGTTTACTCAAATATTTCAAGCTGGGATCAATTAAATGCACGAGTACTAAATGAGTGCTACCTTTTTAAACGTTTGTGTTGCATGTATGCAGTATGGAAATGATTAGGATGATGGGTTAGAGTAAAGGTGACATGATGCAGGCTGGACTTGAACCGAAATATTCACAGGAGCATTTGCACTACGGCACAGAGGCTTCAGTGTCAGAGGGTTCTTGTTTTGAATATATATAACATCAAGTCAGTCTTCCTGAAGCCCAAAATGGTTGGATTTAGGATCTCTTTATGATGCTTGTCATCGTTTTTCTAAGACACATTGCAAACTGATACACAATAAGCTGTCTGTCATGTTTTCCCACACACATTGCTGAAACGAAAATGCAGTTGCGCTTCATTGAAGAATAGACATGGGTCTGGAGAGATGGAGTCAGAAACTGACAGCCTCAAATCAGATGCAGGTGCTTACACTTCCTGTTCTGCCAAGCTCTTTCCTGTTCACCTTCCCATGCCTCTGTGCAGGAAGACCTTTCTCTTCTACAATAACCTATGCCCGTAATATTCACCTCTCACCGTTTCCAACACACGAACAGAAGGTTAGAATTCAGCATGTTTTCTTTTTTCTGCTGAGCGTAGCAAGACAAAATGTGTGTGGTTAGCTCTCCCCAACGATGTGTATCTCGAGCTGTCAATAATCGTTTCTATAATTGAATTGAAAACTATTAACCAGTTCTTTATTCTGAAAATGAATGCATCACATTTTTATCTCTGCAAACTTACGGTTAGCTGGGTTTTTTTTTTTAGAGCAAATGTGTGTCAGTAGAAGCATCTTACCCAGCAGAATAAAGTACGCCACACCACCCACAGGTTTAGTCATGTCGGATCAAATTCTGCTGAATTAAAAAAAATGATGATAAAGAATTTCGAGTCTGTGTGAAAGCATGCTCTCCCTTTCTCTCTATCAGATTGTTGACAAGTTCAGACACACACTGTCTGTCAATATTTGTGTGTTTGTGACACTGAACATCCAGCTGTCATTTGATTCTCCTTCACCATATTCTCAGGTCAAGCTGAAAGTGTGTAAAAACTGGGAAAAGTTGCTGCTTTGGGCAAAACAGTAAAAACTGATCAATGGGTGTGTTTTAAATCAATTTAAATAAATGAAACACACTATGGTGTGACTGCTGTTTCGACCCAATCTCACAGGAATTTTACAGGGTGGTAAAAACATGATTTTTAGAAAAAGTAAGCACCCCTAAACATAACCGTCACTCGGGCGTAAGCAGGATGTTCAATCCTATGAAGGAGATCGTACAGATTCATACAAATTAAAAGTTACACTACTTTCTGTTCCATTGACTACCATTTATATGCATGTGAACAAGAGAGACATGAAACACAAGTTCATGCAAATTTCACTGTGTTCCATAGTTTTGTGAACTCGTCCCTGCAAATTCCTAAGAAAATTAAAAACCAATAGAAAGCTGATATGCCACGACATGAGCTCTTTAGCTGAACTAAAAGAATGCAAACTTTAAAGCGTTAGTTCATCTAAAAATGAAGATACTGTCATTAATTACTCACCCTCAGTGGCGTAACCAGGGGCGTAGCACAAGATCCCGGGCCCTATGCATAGGCAGTCCTGATGGCCCCCATGTTCCAAATAAAATATATTCCAGACTTTTCAAGGGCCCTCTCTCCCCTTGGGGCCCTGGTAATCAGTACTGGTTTTACCCCCAGTCCGACGCCCCTGGGCGTAACTATCGGTAAGCAGGGTACGCGGTTGCTTACGGGCCCGGACCAATCAGGGGCCCGCTCTACTGGAAGATATTGATTGACAGCCGGGGCCCCCTATCGCATATTACTACTTTTAGTTTGATCGCATTTTACTTTATCACGATTTTGTTTTAAATAAATAATGACAACAACATATTTTACAGATCATTAAATACATGTGTGAAACGAACAATCATGGATTTTGGTGTAATTTGTTTTGAGCTGGGACTGGGGAATCCCCAGGTCGGCTGTTTAACGTTACACGCGCGCGCCACTTCATGCGTTTTCTCAGATCGGATAGCTAGCTACTGATTTATCAAAACGATTCCATTTACAGCTGGTCACATAAATGTGTTTTTGCAAAACAGATATAAATCCGATGTTCAATTTTCGCGCTATATGCAGATTTAATAGAGTTCACGTCACCGAAAGCAACAGATAAGCTGCATTTTATTGATCATCAGCTAAAATTTCTAAATCGAAGACCGCAATTAGAGAGAGCGGCAACAGTATTGGTAAGATCATTTCGTTTCTTTACTTTTAATGAAGATGATTGTGTGTTAAGCGAGCGTCTGCGACTTACTTTCACTTTGATTTGCGATAGTTTGTGCATTGGCTTGATAGATGCTCATCTGCGGTGATGCGTGTTGTTGCAGAAGCGTCGTCATATCTGACTATGACATATAACGTTAGCCTATAACACGCTCTCACACGTTTATTTTTTTTTAGCATTTTTAGAGGAGTAAAATTGACATATGTGGTTTCAACAACCAGATGCATTTACACTTGTCCAGTGTCGTCTGGAATGCGGCCCAGACCACCTCCTGAAGTGTTTTGAGCGACCGGATTCAAATCCGTCTCGAATGCGTTTCGAAGGGAATTTACACCTTCTTTTCACGATCGGATAGCTATACGATCACAGAAAAAGCATGAAGTGGCCAGGTGTAAACAGTTCCTTGCGTATTGCATGCAAAAGCCTACTCGTGGACATTGCGTCATCACGTGTTGTAGTAGGGGGCCCGCCTTGATAATCCTGCATAAGGGCCCGGTGTTGGCTCGTTACGCCACTGCTCACCCTCATGTTGTTCCAAACCTGTTCATCTTCAGAACACAAATCTTTTTAATGAAATCGGAGAGATTTCTGTCCCTCCATTGACAGTCTCCGCAACTACAACTTTCAAGCCCTAGAAAGGTAGTAATCATCATTAATCCATGTGACTCCAGTGGTTTAAGCGCAATTTGATAAAATGATGCAATTGCTTTGTTTGCATAAAAACCCCCACAATTTACCACTCCAACGAGCAAAGATGAACAAATGTTCTTACCCTGTAAGAACGGGTTTGGAACTAAATGATGGTGAGTGAATTTTCATTTTTGGGTGAACTATCCATTGCAGTAAAGTGGAGTACACTCTTATGCCAGGGACACACTTAAAGGTGCAGTCTGTAACATTTACAGCTAGTGGTCGAAATAGGTACTGCAGTCCACATTCAAAATATCGGAGATTTTTTTTACCCGTCCTCCTCAGACTCGACACTCTCGCGGGTTGCCATTTTAAGGTCACGCAACAGGAACGAGCGCAATGGACAATGAAAGCCGAGGAGACTCACAGACTTTGATGAGTTGATTTACCCGCGTTTTATGCTCTTGTGAATGCCGAGGCTTTTTAGGTTGGGTTGAATCTGCAATCTCTGACTCAGTTTGTTTGCTGGCTGCAATACCCTGTGTTTGCCAACTGGCATCCCAGGGTGTCAGCTGAACTGGTAGTGGGCGGAAGTCAAAACAAAACAAAAACAGACATTCTGATGCCCCGTTTACACGAAGGGAAGACGCAGATATTTCCCTGCGGTTTGGCCTCTCATTTACATGAAAACCCCATTTTTATCACAGAAAACTATTATTTCTAAAAACTCCGGCCAAAGTGGAGATTTCTGATAATGCCGGTTATGTGTTGCCGTGTCAACTGGGAGAAACTGGGTTTAAGGTTCTCAAACGTCACATTATGTGCCAGAAAATGCTTAACGTCATGTGAGCACTCAGTATGGCAGAGTTATGATGGCGCTCGACGGAGTATTTATGCGGGTTGTTGTAAATGACAACTTTTTTAAAACGATGTTGCGTGCACGATGTTATTATTGAAAACGGAGGGGAGGAAATATTCGTTTCTCTAAATACCTGGCTATGTGTAAATGTGGCCGGACACGGAACGCACATTTCAAAGTAAAATAACTTGTTGTAGAAGTGTTTTTCATAGAAACGAGTGAACTCAGCATGTTTCCTAAATATCTGCAAACATATTATGGTATATTTGTATGCTTTAGTTGAGTGAAAAAGTTACATACAGCACCTTTAACGACTAGCTGAAACACTCTAAGCCTGAACTGAACACACTTACAGACTGTGTCCTTCGACTGCAGCAGATTTTAGACACCGACTGAACGCGACTGTCTCTGAGCATGATCAGTCGTAAGTGTCAAATTACATTCATAATCGGCCTTACAGTCGTTAAGTGTGTCCCCGACTTTTATATATCTGTATTTGTTATATCTGGAATTCAGTTTTTTTTTAAAGATGCCGCAGAGGGTGATGTCATATGAGTGTCTACAAATTTTGAGTGCTCAAAGATTAGTGACCGTGGCTTTAGATGCCATTTAGCTACGAATTGCCATGAGCTGATTAAAACTATGTTTGTTTTACATATACCCATTCATAACCAATTGTTATTTTTAAATGTTAAATTGTAAAAGGTTAAACATCTCTAGTCTAAAGAACACCTTAAATTTCAGAAGGTTTTCCCCCTCAAAAACGTTGTGACTTACAGAAGAGCAAAGGGGTTTTGGAGAATGATGAGAGTTCCTGTTTGTGGGACGAGCCATGCAGTGCCACAGTCACCATGTATCCAAAGTGGAAACTCTCTGTGTTGATGATTTCATTATCAAGCAGAACAAGCTTTACAAATAGTCGATAATTAACAATTTAGCCCTGAGTAGTGAGTAGCAGCTGCTATATCTGCAGTCGCCGCGCAGCTGACAGGTGCACAGAGCGGCTGATGACATGTTTCGCCCCTTTCACTGTTTCTCCAGCGGTTGAGGTGAAAAGAGATAGTTTATGTGTGTGTGTGTGTGTGTGTGTCTGGAGGTGGGCGGTAATGAAAGACTAAGTGAATGGGGGGCCATGTCTGGTTCACAGGTTTTTATTTCTTACTTATTTGGAGGGGAGGGACTGGAGCGAGGAGGTGTTAATTGATAGACAGCACACTGACCCGATCCGTGTTTGAACAGGGCGATCGGGTGGCCGGACAGAAATCGGGGTAACACATATGTGACTCAATTCTGACCCCTGAATTCACCCCTGACAATGAAGCATCCGACAGGCTTCAGCGAGACTTTATCTGACTGGGCCCTGGTCCTAAACACACACACACACACAGTACATGCCCCAGAGGACTCCTCATTACATGTGTCCGCAGAGCTCTCTGATTATTTTTATCTGCAACAGGAAGAACCCCTCTAATAATAAACCCTCAGATCAGACCGATGACAGATCCCAATTAGAGCAGAATGAACAACAAAGAGGAAGGAGAGGGATGTGCTCCAGTCGAACGATTCTTCGGTTTGCTTGAAACAAGAAATGGAGGATGATTAGAGCGTTATGAGACAGGAAACACAACAGAAGAGTTAGGAAATGAATTAGGCACTGAAAGAGTCGGACGAGCAGCAGAAGAGAGATAGAAAGGGGAAAAAAGAAAGCTCGTTTTCAAAGACAGAGACCTTATGAAGTTTGTTGTTTCCAGTGCACTGATTAATTGTGTCATGTGTGTGTGTGTGTGATGGGAAAGGAAGTAAGCGAGTGACGCAGCTCTCTGATTGGACATCCCACTTGCATGCATGAATGTGACACGCCTCTTCCTCCTTACATCCTCCTTCCCTTTATTTGGTGTGTTGTATCAAATAGATCTAAAGACAAGTTTTTATTATGCATGTTTCCATCTGTGAAGAAGAAATCTCTGTGTTGTGAAATCAGTTGACTTAATTACTTAAAAAATTAAGTAATTGTCACGATACAATTTAAAAAAGTGGGGAGGAGGACTCAAGTGCAGTGAAGGGATGATTTATTAACTAAATAAAACAAAACACAAAGCAAAAACCCACAAAGGGGAAAACACAATAAATGAAACATAAAACAACACTGAACTAGGAGAACCAATACTGACTAAGAACATGACGACCATCACAGGGAAACCGGGGTGACAAAAGACAAAGATCCGACAAAGACAGCAAACAAGAGGAGACTTAAAAAGGGAACAAATCAAGAGGGAACAGGTGGAAGAACTCAACCACTAATCAGGTAACAAGGGGGAGGGATCAAACAATGACAAGAGCACCTGGCCCAACATAACAAAGACACCCATGTGCAATACAAGACAGACACGTGACAGTAATGTGTAATTATCAAGTTCACATGACTTATTTTTTTTCAATTAAGCGTTGCGTTTACGATAATGTGACAATTATATTCTATCACGGCAATGATACATATCACAATATGAATATAGTAATCCAATCTGTAAAGCTGCAGAAACAATGTTTATTGTGAAAAGTGTTATACAAATAAACCTGACTTGACTTTTTAAACGAACTTGTTAACTAAAAGCAATCACAGCTCTAATGAACGCACCCTGGTTTCAGAAACTGGTTCCTTAAAGGAACTTTTCGGTGCAAAGTTCTAAATTGAAATATTGTTATAATTTACTCACCTTCGGGTCGTTCAAGCCTGTACAACTTTTTTTCTTCTGTAGAACACAAAGAGATGTTCCTGTCCTATTTTTTTCCTATACTATTAAAGTAAATTGAAAATTAGTTTATTAATCCATTCTCCTGAGGAGTGTAAACACTAGGGCTGCCATTGCCACAAATTTCGATTCAATTTAATTAAGTTGGATAATATATCAGGTACAGAAGGTACATGTTTATTTTTCTATTTTTCAACTGATTTGAATACAAACACTTAAATTGCAATTTTTTTGTAATGGCAGTTTTTGTAATAATGTTATAATGATAACATTATAATGACGTAGTTTTGTTTCTACTCCAACTCTTTTTAAAAAAAAATATAAACAATTAAATAGTTTGACAAAAACTTGTTTTCACAATGGATTTATACAAAAATATTAAATATTGTAGAACAGGTTAAGTAAAAATATAACGAATGTAATGTAGTGCATATATTTAGCAAAATGCTCCTCTCTAGAGTTAATTTTTCTTGCTAACTATCCAGGGGTGCGTTTCCCAAAGCCAACTATGGTCGCAAGTTCCGTCGTTACCAATAGAGTTCAATGGAAATTGCGATCATAGTTGGATAATGATGCTTTCGGGAAACGCACCCCAGAATAGCTTTTCTAATGTAAAGTTATGTGACGAGCTGTGTCTTTCCATGCTTGAAACACTGATTAAGTGATTACATGAGACGCGATACATTTCAGTAAGTTGTACTGTATCATTCTGTCAACATACCTTCTGATATGTTTCATTCATGTTTATTTCGTGCTGTAACTATTAATAAAGAGGAGATCAGTTCATGTGTGTTGACGCTTTCCTTGAACAGCAGCACTCAGTAAAGAGAGCCAAAACTTTCGTTATAAAATTGACATAATTTGAAAGCTGAGACTTTGTTTCATATCAGAAGTATCAAAGCTTAATGTGATTTATTGGATAAGAGGCACGCTGCAAATGTTTGGTGAAGTTTTGTTCATGCATCACCTGTAAACAGCATAGACCAAAAAAAAACAAATTCTTGGGATTTAAGAATCGACATAAAAATTTGAATTTATTTAAAATTGAGAAATCAATATTTGTTTGATCCAGTCCTAATAAACACTGTGGATAACTGATGTTGCTCTGTGTGTTTGAGCGATTCAGTGGTCTTCTGGCACAACCAATGGTATGCATTTCATTATCTGTTACTCTGTTTGTGGTGAATAGAAGTGTTTCTTTTTTCTTTCTTTTTTTCTGTGTGGAGGCAAATAAGTTCTCACTTTAGCTTTAAAGGAGTCATTAATTACATTTTAATTTATTTTTATAAGGTATGGGGTAAACAATAAGACAGCTTTGGTGACAGCTGAAAAGCACAGTCATTTCACAGTTATAAGTTATTGGTAAATTATTGCACTTTAATGAAAGATTACGAACTCTTAAAGAGTTTTATTCTTTGGAATAACAATGCATATACTGTAAGTTTAGATCAAATGTGTGTAGCACTGTGAATAAGATTACGATTTCACTCAACTTGACTCTTCGCAAATTGTGAAATTGAAATCTGTTTATATTGGCTAAATCTCAATAAATCTCAATAAATTAAATATTAAATGTGTGCGTGTCTCTGATACAGGTGTCTGTTTGACATTGGTAATGGAGGAATTTATACCCTGCCCAATTCAGCCATGTATACATGCTCTGAACACACAGACACACACTCAGACTCACTGTCCACACCCCATTCACACCAACAATGACAGACATCCCCCAAATAGCAAACACCTGGACTTGACACACGAGCACGCACACACACACACACACACACACACACACACACACACACACACACACACACTTGTACATCTATCTTTATGAGGACATTCATTGACACAATGCAATCTCTAGCCGCTTACCCTAACCTTACTCATCACAACTAAGTGCTTAACCCGAACCCTTACCCTAAACCTACCCTTAACCTAATTATAACCTTATCCCTAAAACCAAGTCTTGACCCTCAAACAGGCCTTTAAAGGCGTCTCAGAAAGTGAGGACCGGCCAAAATGTCCTCACTTTACTCTCTTTGTCCTCACTCCAATGGTCTAAAACTCAAACTGGTCCTCACAAAGATAGTTGTACAAGTACACACACACACACACACACACACTTAAATCTCATGAGGGAAGCTTGAGGCTCAGCAGAAACATCAAACATCAGAAACTAGAGAAAAGAACCCAGCTGGAATACACAACTCAACAGAGAGAGAGAGAGGGGATGGGAGGGACATGATTAGCTGTAGACCTACAGCTGTCAATCACACACAAATGTGACAACTTTGTGAGTCATCATATAGCCATTTCTTGATATTAGACTTCTGACACTCAAGTTACACATGATAAAAACTTGAGGGTAAAAACATAAGATGAAATCTTATTGTAAATTAGACTTTCAAAAATGAAAAACTTTTTACCAGGTTGAAGGTGTTGACACATACACACTCTTTAGCATGTTGAGGTTGCAAGGGTGTTGCGGATATTGGTTAGGTCTGAATGGTTGCATAGTGGGCCATGTTTAAAAAAAAAGTATCTTTTTAATATTCTGGTCCCCAGATATGGCTCGAGTCCCCCCTTCAATGTTAGTCAATGGGATTTTTTAATTGATTAATTGTCTGTCAGGTGAAACTTGTCAGCCTGATTGCTTAGGAAAGTAGTACTCGTGTAATTACTAATGTGGTTATTTTTCAAAGTTTCCATGAATTAGATGTTCATTTCAGACTTTTTTGCATTTTTATAAAAACCTATAGGCTGTGGGTTAGGAGTGAAATCATTCAATTGAATTCATACATCCAGTGCATCCAACATCCAGTGCTATTATGGCATATCTTCAATTACAATGAGGGCAATTAAATGCAAAATATTTCATCTCATGGTCCACCTTACCCCAGTAGGTGGCTATCTTACCCCCCCCCCCCTGAATTGTGCTATAACAACTATCCTACATTAGCACATTTCTATTCCCTATAATAACATATTCTAAATATATTACCCTACACCTCTATCCAACAAGCATCCCAGTTTCAAGTATCATTTATCACCACAGCACCAAAGTTTAATAGTTAGGGTTAAATATTTGCTTGCCCTTCAAGCATCACTAATAATAACAAGACAGAGCAGAGACAAAGATGACACCCCCTATGCTCTTTATCTGCAGTGCTTATTCAGATGTGTGTGTGACTGCATGCTCTCCTTGGGCCATGTGTGTATATAGGACAGTGTGGCAGTGGGATATCACAGCTGGTAGAGATCTGAGAAAAGCTTTCAGAGTTAACTCTAATCCAGAAGTACAGAAAGACAGAGAGAATGTGTTTGAAAGACTTGAACTTACACTGTTATCATTTAGCAGGATGAATTAACAAACTGTTAATAACCCAACACAGACCCCTGGGGCACACCACCAATTAGACTCTGTATGTTGTTGTGTTCTGAGTATTTGTTCTGAGTATTTGTGATTCGACTATTACTAGAATATAGGGGGGGGGGGGGGGGGGGGGGGGTGGGATCAGAAGCGAGAAAGAGAAAGAGCAATTTGTGGATAAAAGGTGCTGGTTCAGTTAGAGGACAGAAACTTTCATGCTGGTATTCGTGAGAGAGAATCATATTCCTGTGAACAGTGAATTTGAGGGGGGGAGGGAAAAGCAAGTTTATTTCTGAATCATCAGTCATACAAGGAGGAATTACTTTAATACTAATGCAACTGCTAAGTATTGAGCACTGTGTTAGAAAACGGTGTTTATGTATGTGCATGTGTAGAAGGGAGAAGAATGTCTTAATATGCCTGTAGCGGCAGGTGTGAGCCCTGATTGAGCAGAATGTCTGCCGGTCTTGGTGAAGAGTGAGAATTGCCATTTGCTGTGTGTGTGTGCAGTTATTGTTTGTGAATATGATCCTGCTGTGCTGTGTCGTTCTAAGAGGCTGTGTTGAGGTGTCATAGTACAAATAGCTTCCACAGTAACAACCGTAGCCGCTGATTGAAATCCCTCTTTCATAATGACCATCTGATACAAGTTCCGATGTTAGATGATATCTAATTAGTGTAAAAGATAATCTTTTAATGATTGCAGGGTTTAATTAGAGGATTATAGCTACAACCATTACCAGCACGGTTTATTTTAACAGAAGCAAGTAAACTATCTGATAATGAACCGAAAGCACGGTTCTTTTTTATGTTTTTTTTCTTCAATTTATGAGTCAAATAAAGTATGTGGTAAACGTAACTTGAAAATACGTTTTGTTCTATAACATAAACTGCACACACTCCCAACCCAAATTGTCGTATCTAGTTACTTATTAGAAACATATGGTTTAAAAAAAAAAAAAAATTAACAGCTTCAAAACTATGGGTGTTTTGTTGAGCAAAACGTCCAAGTATCGAAATAATCTTCCGGGGTTTAATGTCACGACTGCAGCACTCTATTTATTATTTTCAAACCTCGTTCTGACCATCTGGCTGTGTCCCAATTTAGAGGATGAATTCTTTGAAGGCTGCATTCCCAAACCTAAGGCCCTTCCAATGTGGCCTCGAAATATGTTGTTAGTTTTTCGAGTTAATGTAGGAAAGAACGAGTAGATCCTTCGCAGCCTAGCCTAGCCCAAGATTCATTGCGCGCCAGTGACAACTGGATTTTTTTAAGAGAAAATGCTGGATTGTACTTTTAAATTTACAGTAAGTAGGGCATATTACTCAAATAACTAACGATACAAACGTAAAAATACAATACAATTACTGAGATGCAATACAATAGATAGTTTGGTAACACTTTATTTTGATGGTCCCTTTTGAACATTCTGTTGACTATAAGTAACTTTGCAACTACATGTCAACTAACTCTCATCAGAGTATTAGTGGACTGTCTGCTTAATATCGGCAAACTCTTTATTGTGATGCTCCTCCAACAGACACTCTACTGACTATAAGTAACTTTGCAGCTACATGTCAACTTATTCTAACCCTACCAGCCTACTAATACTAATACTTTAATGAGAGTTAGTAGACATGTAGGTGCAATGTTATTTACAGAAAACAGAATGTGTTAAAGGGACCATCAAAATAATGTGAAACAGGTTTGAAAAAGAGGTTTGAGCCAGCAGCCATATCACCCTGTAGCCCAAGACTGGTTGCCCACTGAAGCTAAGCAGGGCTGAGCCTGGTTAGTACCTGGATGGGAGACCTCTTGAGAAAACCAGTTTGCTGCTGGAAGAGGTGTTAGTGAGGCCAGCAGGGGGTGCTCACCTTGTGGTCTGTGTGGGTCCTAACGCCCCAGTATAGTGACGGGGACAATATTCTGTCAAAGAGCACCGTCCTTCGGATGAGACGTTAAACCGAGGCCCTGACTCTCTGTGGTCATTAAAAATCCCATGGCACTTCTCGTAAAAAGAGTAGGGGTGTAACCCCGGTGTCCTGGCCACATTCCACCCATTGGCCCCTGCCAATCATGGCCTCCTAATAATCCCCATCCACTGAATTGGCTCTATCACTCTCTCTCCTCTCCAACTAGCTGGTGTGTGGTGAGCGCACTGGCGCCGTTGTACTGTGGCTGCCGTCGCATCATCCAAGTGGATGCTGCACACTGGTGCTGGTTGAGGAGAGAACCCCTGATATGATTGTAAAGCGCTTTGGGTGTACAGTAGTACATATGAAAGCGCTATATAAATGCCTCATTCATTCATTCAAACCGATAGTTTATATAGATTTTTTCCCCTTAAGCAGTTCAGTGCAAACTCCACCCAGCAGGCTATTCAAAAGATTTAATTACTAATGTCAATCACAGTGCTGATTGCCTACAAAACACTACAACAAATATTAACCCCTAAACCAACCCTACACTCTTACCCAGGGCTGGGCAACTCTGGCCCTCGAGATCCACTTTTTTGCAGAGTTTAGCTCTAACCCTAATCAAACACACCTGAACAAGCTAATCAAAGTCTTCAGGATTATTGAAAGCTCCAGGCAGTTGAGTTTGATCAGGGTTGGAGCTAAAAACTGCAGGAAAGTGGATCCCCTGCCCTAACCGTCAGCCAGTGCTCGAAGATAAGAGGTCAGTTCTGACCCTTGCCCCGGAAGAGGAGCTCCCCAGTGAGTCTGACTAGGAGTGTGAGCTCACGACATCAGTGGGCAAGGGTATTTTGGTGGATTTTGAGACTGAGGACTGGCTGATTGACTTTAGGTATCCACCCTGTCCCACCCCAATTCGGATTTTTCATCGCTGTTCCTAGACTGCACAGACACCTGCATGGACAATGTATTGTTACCTTCGACCCTTTCTAGCCTTCATCTGCCTCTTTCACCGCCCTGCTCAGCCAGTCCCCCAGCCCAGCCAAGCATTCACATTGAGCCTCAGATCTTGGAACCACCGTCAGCGCCTGAGCGGATAGATCTCCACCTCCGGCCTCAGATCATCTCGCTCCGTCTCGGCCCATCGACCTGTCAGCTCCACCTCGGCTCCTCCCACCTTCGGCTGCACCAGCCACCCTCAGCCTTATGGCTCCACTGGGTTCCGTCGCCCCATTGGCTCCCCCTTTTGTCAGTCGTCACCCCACCTCCGCCACGGACTTGCGGACCTTCTGCTATGCTCCGTTCCTCCACCCCCACGGCTGCAGCGGGATCCTCGTTTCCTTCGGGTACGACCGGCATCACACCGGCATCGCCTCAGTCCTCGGGCAGTCTGGTTCCTCCTCAGACGATTGTCGCCGCGGCATCGCCTAGGCCTCCTGTGCCAGCGATGTCGCTCTTCTCCATCGGCTCTCAGTCTGCGCCCCGGGATCCATCGGGTCCGACTCCGTCGTCATCCCCCAGTTGACGTCAGCCTCTACCCCACATTGGCTCCTCCCTCCCCTGACTCCACTGTGGGCTGTCGTTGCCGGGCTCTGGGTCTGTGCAGCCAGACGCCCTTCATCATCACCGCCAGGGTCTCGTCGTCTGAACAACACCATCCCCTCATCATCTCCTGTCTCCTTCACTGTGTCATCGCCTTAGCCACCTCCTAAGCCCCCTCCATCCCACCCTCACTTCTGCTACTACGGCGTGAGGTCGAGCCTACTGGGAGGGGCCGTTCTGTCACAGTTATCTGGAATATTCATCTTAGTTTCACTTTCATAAACCTTCAGTTTTGTTTTCATCAGTCACACGTGTTCCTTTGTTTGAGTTTTCCCACCAGTCATCAGTTCCCATGGACACTCATCAGATCATCACACCTGTTCGTCATCTCCTCACTATCACTGTTCCTCACCTTCACTCTGTGTTTGTTGGTTGTTGTTTGTGTGTGCCTTACACACGCTGTTGCATTGCCTTCCTATTCATTGATTACCTGAGTTTGTTATCATCGAAATACCCCTTTGTTCATTGAAATCTTTTTGAACTATCCTTCATCCTCATCATCTTCATTGTGTGACAGAATTATGTAGCTCCGTTCACACCGTATCTCCCAATAATAAGACATCTCTGGTTGAACTCTAAATGCCCATTTACACCAATGGCGATGACTATAATGTAACAATAAAGATATTTTTCTAAACATTGTTGTAAACATAAAAAAAATTGGCAAAGTCACCACAGCTATAGTAATAAGGGCACAGAGAAACATATAATAGCCTGTTTTGTGTAAAACTAGTTCCCAGCCTGTTCTGCGTTGGCCAAGAGGGCCGTTCAAGAGTTCCCTGTCTGCTCTACGTTGGCCAAAAGGGCTGATCCTGAATGAAAAGTGTGTTCTGTTTCATCATGTCAAGCCTGTCTGTTCACCCCCACTTGCTCTGCCAAGTCCTTCAGCCCTGCCTGCACTCCTCTCAGCGCTTCAGCTCCTCCCACGCTGGCTCCACCTCCCCGCCTGGATTTGCCTTGGGCTTCGTGTCTGCCAGTCCAGCCCTGGAGTTTCTACTCAAAAGCTCCACCTAGGACCTCCGTGCCCGCCACTCCTCCTAGGTCTGTGGAGCAGTTGGCTCCACCGTGGCTCCTCCCTCCCTCGGCTCCACCTGTGACCGTCGTCCCCTCGGCTTCACCGGGCTTCTTCGTCACTCTGGGTGCTCCACAGACTTCCGGTTCTTCACCTGCGCCTCGTCCCTCCACCCCTTCAGCTCCATCAGGCTCTGCCTTCCCTCCACCTCAGTCCTCTGCTCGCCCTGGCTCCACCTCGGTTGCTCGTCACTTTGGCTCCTCCCTGCGCTCCAGGACCTTTGCCGTCCCTTCGAATTGGGCTCCACCTGAATTTCCCTGACAGCTGACATCTCGGTCAGTCATCTCCCTGGGTCCAGCTGCCAGCTGAATGTCATTCACAAATGTTACTAGGCAACCAGTAGTGGCAACGCCCACTAGTGACCAAACGGCGAGCCACTGGCAATATGCAGTGACAAAGTCACTGGTGGTGTGAATAGGCCTTCAGAGCCTATTGTGCAATGATGTACAACTATTTGTTAATTTCTTGCACTTGAGGCAGTCATATGCAAATATAGTTGCCCTTGTGACATCACAGATTCCTCAACATCCCATCGAACCATTAAATAAATGCTTAGTTAACACACTCTGTGCTTAGTTAACAAATGGTGTGTAATTTCACACATCATAGGAATGATGCTTAGACACACTGTCATGACAGAGTATGCTTATATGCATTTATTAATGTGTGTGTCCTGCATTTGGGAATGTTCAGTATTTTTGAGCTCATGTGGGTGTGGGTTAGAGAATGTTCGTGTATGTTTGTGTGTCTGTGTGTTTGCAGGACAGTACGCTGTTTCAGCTGTAGGCTATTGTCGCACTGTGATTCTCCCTTACTGAGAAAATATTGTGGTACATCTGTTCACACTTAGCCTTACCACACACACATATACACACACAGGGAGAGATTAGAGATCAGATGAGATTCTGAAATACTTTAGGGTGTTTTTAGAGAGCTGAGGCAAGAAATTATCATCTGAGCATTCAAACAACATTAAAAGTCATAACGGCTATGTAACACAGATGCACCACACTTTAAAAAGTGAAAGCTTAAGGAGTGTGCTTCAGGAGCAACTCGATCTGCCCCTAAAATGTACTTTTGTTGGTTTAGGTTGATTCTATCTAATAAATAATATTTGACAAATATATATTATAAAATAAATAATATGTGACTTGATTAATTGGTTCAAGTAATTGTTAAAATTTCCATGGATCAACATTCTCACCTAAAACTGATCGGGCATACCAAACCTTAAGTCGCAGAGACTTGAAACTTTGCGGGCTGGTAGTACTCACACTGTCTACAACGTCACTGAGGCCCGCCCCGATCGGCCTGACGGGGGCGCTACAGTGGTGAAACCGTTAGGCGTAGTCTCAAGTGTTTTATATCGTTGGAATCCTTGGTTCAAGACAGGTATTCCTCAGATTCGATCATCGTCTGATGAAATTTTCTGTATTTTAGATTTTTGAAAAACCTACTTTTGCGAACTAGGTTTTTGGCCTGATCGAACCAATTGGAGCCACTTTTACTCAAATGGCTCTAACCATTTAATGGCAGATCGCTGTTCTTTTGACACTGCATGACTATCTGTGGTAGCATTTAGTCGCTGCTGTGCGCACATTGCACCATTGCACATTGCATTGACAGGAGGTTGCACATTGCATGACTTTACAATAGCAAGATTCGCAAACAGCTCTGTCTGTTCCGCAAACTACATTTCACAACCAAACAAACGCGAGAAGTGACTGGAAGGTGAGACTGGAAATGTTATTAAAAATAATAGCCTGCAAGAATAGTCTGTGTGCTGATTTGCAGCGAAAAGGAGAAAAAAAAAGAAAAAAAAAATGATGGAGGAGGAAATGGTTTGGGAAACAAGGATTGTGCAATAATTTTGCAATGTGCTGGTGTTGCGGCTGGTCAAGCAAATGTTTGTGCTTTCTTTCTGTTTGATATAATTGTAAATATATCTATTAAAATACTGATATTCTGGTCTATAACTCCTCCCTGAACTTCCCGCTGCCCTGTATCTTGCTCTCTCATTGGATGTAGGTCATCGCCGATGTCATTTTCAGTCAGAACACATTTCACACAGTAGGATTTTAAAATCGCCGACAAGTCTACATAATTAGCATGCCAAATATCTCACGGGCGTTGGCGACTCATCAGCGATTCTCTCAGATCACGTATTTGATAATTCACACTGCGTGATTGTCACTCGAGTGAATGAGCACCTAATAGCCTCCTAATTCAGGCATTTGTCGGTTATTTCACAAAACCTGTCGTCGAGTGAAAAACGGGGCTAAGATCGTGCAGTGTGAACTCGGCATAAGAGCTCATTCTGTGGTCGTGTGACAAAGTACTCTGGCCACTTGGTGGTGGCACTATAACATAGAAAAAACATTAAAATGGCTATAACTACGAAACCCTGAGTCTGATTGACTTGAAAATTGGCATACAATGTCTTTGTTCAAGGTGCCAAGACTGACTTTGAGGACATTCGCGTATCTCGAAAAAACTAAGTTGTCCAATGAAGTTTGAGCACCTATCAGACAAGGTTTACGGAGGCCGATCGGAACGAAACTTGCTGGGCCTGTTTAACTTTTGGCCCTAAAGGCCTGTGAGAAATTTGAAAGAAATCGGACACCGTGGGGCGCCTTCACGTTGTTCACCTGCGTAAAGGATTGTGTGCCACGTGATTTTTCGCACACACCCACGACATTCATACCGCATGATAGGACTCTTCATTCTGAGCAACTTTGCCTCTAGGACCACCACCGCGTTTGTTAAATATCGGAGATGATTTCAAAGACCAACTTTCCCGAACTAGTCCTAGGTTTTTGGCTCAACCTCGATAAAACCCCTGCGACACAATTCAATAGCTCAATAGACACAACACAAGTCAATAGTTATTAAAAAAAGTGTACTTTGGCCTTTGGATAGCTATAGATGGGGCATTTAGAAAATAAGTGTAGACAAGTTCACCCAAAAGCCTATCATTCCTTAACGAAAACTCGATAATAGGTGAAAACATGTGACATCATAAACAAGCATGCAAACTTTCATGGGGATTCGTGAGTGTGTGAAAATATAAGCTCCAACATTTCCAACTACACTGTAGTGATGTTGTCATATAGTCATATATAGTACTGTGCAAAAGTCTTTGGCACGTTAGTATTTTTACCCCCCAAAAAGGGTTTTAAGCCAGTTATTTATTTCTTTAGCTGTAGTATGTCAGTAGGAAATATCGGTTTACATTTCAAAACATTCCTTTTGCCATTAATTCTTATAATCCAGTGAGGTTTTTGTATTCATAAAGAGTCTGACAACAGCTGGCGCTCCACACAGAAGCTGTTGCTTTTCTCAAATGTGAAATTTTGGTGTTTGAATTCAAAACCATCCCTGCCTCTGAGCTCTCAAACTATAATGCCTATTCAAAAAAATATGCCTTAGTATGATTATAAGCTGTTTTCCTCATGGGTACCAAAAATTTTCCCCCACAAGGACAAGGATTTCATATATTGCCATAGATAGAAATGGGACGTTTAGTTGTTTACCAGGACCCCATACACACACGCGCATGCCCCCCCCCCCCCCCACACACACACACATATTTATTTATGCGTATATACTCACACATTGACTTCTATGCATTCTGTGTGCAGAATGACCTTCCTTATTTCAGATGTGGTAACTGTATCTTCGCTGACCCCTTCAACCTTTCCAAAGCTCACCCCCTGCCATCCCTGCCGCTCTCACACACACATGGCCGGGGCAGCTCAGTCCCTTATTTGTTCAGTATGCAGGACTAATTTTTCGCATGTAGCGAGTGCACAAGTTGTGCGGCTGACCGATCTCAACCCTCACTTACCTTATGGAGTTAGTTACTGTCACACACAGTTCAACCCTGACACTACCAATCCAATCATGCGATCCGACAAAGAAAGAGAGAGAGAGAGATTGCTTGAAGGGTTCCAATGTCTTTCCAGCCAGTGTCTCACCCCCTGTTTAAAGCTCTGATCCTTATCGTAATTAATTCAATAAACCCGCAATGTGCCGGCAACCTCTTAGCCCCTCCGTCAGACATGGATTGATTTTCACTATTCATGTCTGTATGCTTGTGTGTGTGTGTGTGTGTACGTACAAAGCAAACTGTTCTCTGCGAGGAGTTTTCAGTTCAGTGTATGAGCTTTTTAGCAGTTGTTTCTGAGTGTGTGACTGGAGTTGTATTGGGTGTGTGTGTGCACGTTGATATCAGGGATAATCAGGAACAGACTAGGCACAAACCTTTTTCTTGCAGTGGGGCAAAGTATGAAGGCTACTTAATTTGTTTAAGACTTTAAAAAGACTCATAGAGGTTTGTCTTAATAACTTAATAAAAACAAAAAAGGGAAACCCAGGCCTAAACCCAAAACCCTGAGCATGTCAGTGTCACTGCAATCATATCCAGTGTGTGTGTGTGTGTGTGTGTGTGTGTGTGTGTGTGTGTGTGTGTGTGTGTGTGTGTGTGTGTGTGTGTGTGTGTGTGTGTGTGTGTGTGTGTGTTTATGTGTGCCTTGTCTGGACCTCAAAATTAATTGAAATAATTGTATCTACAGAACATTGCTTTATTGTCTTCATTCTACAACATTTGCGTTTTTTGTATAGATAAACTAATTAGCTTGATTCTGAATGACTTGAATGAGCGTCATGATACTTTTTGAAAGAGCTTTTCCTGTGAATATGAATATGACAGTTAGCTGACTTGCTGTCTAATGCCTTGTTTATTTAGTTGTAATTATAAAACAATAACCGATAAATTAATTAGTCTGATTAAACTACTTGAATGAGCTCAATGATGGTTTGGACATTTTTAAAAGAGCTTTTTCCTGTGATGAATTGCCAAGTTCACACAAACGTGCAGGGCTGTCTCAAAAACAAGTAAGCTTAATGTTTAAATTAGCATAATTACAAGATTTGACAGCTGTTCATGTCCTCAAAAATGATTTTCTCCAACCACAATGGGTTGAGGTATCTTAGAAAGTAGCATAATTTTACTATTATAATTTACAAATTCCTATCATGGATTATCTCATCACACTACTGTAAATGCATCATCAATATACTGCAGATTTTCAAACTCTATCTTTTTCAAACAGGCTTCAGGGGTGTGCAACAAAAAAGCTAGTCAGTTCCCTATAGGTTTTGAGACACAAGATTTTTATATAATAACACACACACACACTGATTGATGCTATGGTAACCAGATTCACCAGCACCTGCCTCATCTGCAGGCTTCACACAGGTAACTGAACACTATCTCGGGGAGATCAGGCAGCACAGATGCATGCAGGTCACTTAATGGCTACACCGAACGCCATAAGCTACGATAATATTAATATTATCAGTACAAACAGACTAAATGTCATCATTGAGATTAAAAATAATTGGGAAGGTGATATGGATGGACTTAGAACAAAAGCGATCGGTATGTTATGTTTTGCTTGTAAGTTTTGTTAAGCTGCAGGTTGTGTGAGTAAAGAGCGGAGATTGCTGACCGTAGACCAGAGGCAGATTTGCTCAGGGCTCAACAGAGCTTACTGAGAGTTTTTAAGGATTCGGGGTAAGCTGGGCCACCTATATCCAGGGTGTGTGTTTATTTTTTTGGTTTATCTCTCACAAAACAGACATATATATGTCTGTATTGTGAGACATATACCCCCCCCCCCCCCCCCCCCCGCTCACATATTTCTGACAAAACACACCTTTTCAAAAGTATTTCAGCTAAAGTAATTTTTTAACACTTTAGAATAATGGTTCGTCGTTAATAGGTAACTATGCAGGAAGTAATGCAGGACTAATGAGTAGCACTTCAGCTTCAACTGTATTAACTAATATGGAGGAAAGCTTAACTAATCAGTAAGTAATCAAATTCAGGAATGAGATAGTTCCTTATTACGCAATAATTACTGAATTAGATTAGCCTCATTAAGAACTATCAACTAACTATGACACATTATAAAAATGTTATAACTAATTACTTATCACAACATTAACGTGTCTGAGATTTAAACAATTGTCTTTTTTTTTTATATATTTCTTTTTTATTTACTCTCAACGGGTTATAAAATGCATTACTTATTGTTGCCTAGTCATTCAAGAACTACCAGTGATCAGGACCATTATTTTAAAGTGATTTATTTTTCCTCATAATAATGGTCCAGATCACTATAGTTCCTGCAGAGTGACTCGGCAACACTCGACTACACTGTAAAAAAAACTTAACTCATTATTTTGTGTTATCTTTTTGCATGTTTTTTTTTTAGTTTAACTAACTTATTTCGATAAGTTGAGGACAAGAAAAATGTCTTGTTGTCTGGACAATCTAGTTATCTTATCTCTACACAAAAAATAAGTTGAAATAACTAAATTGCTAAAATATTTTTTACAGTGTAATTAGTGATGCATTTTATAACCATATTCAGAGTAAAAAAAGATGATTGGTTACGTCTCAGACACACAATAATGTTGTCATTAGTAATTAATTGGTAATTATTCATAATTTGTACAGTTAGTTGATAGTTCTTAATGAGACTAATCTCATTTCGTAATTATTGATTACCTAATAACTAATTATCTTAGTCCTAAATTTGATATTACTTACTGATTAGTTAAGCTTTTCTCCATAATAGTTAATAGTAGGTGAAGTGTTAATGCAGTATTAGTCATTAGTCCTGCATTACTTCCTACTAATGACGAACCATCTGTACTGTAATTTGTATTCAGAGGTGTGTGAGCATTGCTGCATTATCATTTCTTTGAGCATTAACAGTCTGCTAACACATTATGTATACATATAACATAATCTACAAAGCAGTAAATATGAATTTGCCAAATGTAAGATGTAACAAATTTAGCTAGGTTACACTTCATTTCGATGGTCCACTTTAGACATTCTTCTAACCATAAGTAACTTTGCAACTACAGTCAAACCAAAAATTATTCAGACACCATAGTCTATATAATTTTTTGCTTTTTTTTTACTAGTGGTTGCAGGACACATTAGTTCATGTATGTAAGTTAGGATAGCAAGGTGTCTGAATAAATTTTGGTTTGACTGTACATGTCAACTTATTCTTCTAACCACCAGTCTACTAATACTCTACTAATACTCTACTAATACTCTATTGATACTTTACTGATACTCTAATGAGAGTTAGTTGACATGTAGTTGCAAAGTTACTTATAGTTAGTAGAATGTCTAAAGTGGACCATCAACATAAAGTGTTACCTATCAAATAAGTACAAACTAACTATAAGTAACTTTGGAGCTACATGTCTACTAACTCTCATTAGAGTATTAGTAGAGTATTAGTAGGCTGGTAGTGTTAGAATAAGTTGACAAGTAGTTGCAAAGTTACTTATAGTCATTAGAGTGTCTGTTGAAGGAGCATCACAATAAAGAGTTTGCCAATATTAAGCAGACAGTCTACTAATACTCTAATGAGAGTTAGTTGACATGTAGTTGCAAAGTTACTTATAGTCAGTACTAGTGTGTCTGTTGAAGGATGATCGCAATAAAGAGTTTGCCGATATTGAGCAGGCAGTCCACTAATACTCTAATGAGAGTTACTTGACATGTAGTTATAGTTAGTAGAATGTCTAAAGTGGACTATTAAAGTAAAGTGTTATTTGCTATTAGGAGATCAGGAAGAGTGACGGGAATCAAATTGTGTCACGAAATCGAGCATCAGTCAAATACAAGTTCAGAGAGATGCAGCGTCCTGCGGTCACCAACTTATCACATTTCAGAGCATGTTACGCTATTTACCGCTGACCCGCGGCCCCACCGGTGAGTCACAGTGACCGCCGTGGAACAGGGTAGGGAAAGGATTTCGGGGGGGGGTAATGCACTCAGGATATTTGACCAGAATTTGCCCTCTGCCGCACCCCCGCCCGCCCTGTCCTCTCCGTTCCCTCTCAGATCAGTCAAATTGGATCAAGATGACACCAATAATTGATTCAAGCTGCAGTCGCGCTCAGACCCAACGATCCATATCTGAGTGCGTTTGTAACTGGTGTCTGTGTTCACAGCGCTCACGCAGCCCCGTTTACCTTGGCTCGGCCTGGCTATCCTTTCAGCCCGATCCCCCTCAGAGAGTCCTCGCGCCATGACATCATGAGAGGAACAGCGAGGTTACAGTTTTCACAGATATTTGGGAAATTACATCTTTTCATCAGCTTTTCATTTTGCACAATTAGCGTGTGCTCTCTTGCAAAATGGACAATTCTGGTCACTGGATGTTTGTGGAGTAAATAAAAGCACCAGGAGGGAATTTTGAAACTTTGAGGGCACAGTGATACAGAAGCATGTACTATATCAATACCATGGTACTGTGATATACTGTATACCATGTACTGTATATTATGTACCATTGAACTTATGGTACTCCAAGTACTTCAAAGAATACCATTAGGGACGCACGATATATCGGAATCGGCCGATATATGTTCATTTGTAATGTTATTGTTATCAGCTCGATAAGAAAATCTGGCCGATATATTAAAGCCGATAAATAATGGATTATTTCCTTCAGCTGAGACACTTCAGATGCATGATGCTTCTGACTTCATTGTTCATCATGATGCTTTCGACTTGCTTGAAATATGATTGGAATCACTTCAAAAAAGGAAAATGCAGTTCAGTGCATTATGTCATATAGGCGACATAAAATTATCATGAGAACATTATGTGTTTGGGACGTGGCTTTTAATAGTGAGACTTTTGTTTTTGTAATTAGTGCAATTTGTAATGTGTATGAAATGTAAAGTCACCATAAGAACTGGTACAGCTTAAAACTCAAATGCTCTGGCAATTACAATTGTTTTTCTACACTCAAAGCTTCAATGGAGTTCTATATAGAACCTTGGAGTTCTAGACTCAATTTTAAGGAACCCTTCATGCCAAAAAGGTTCTAAACAAGGAGAAATGCATAGTTGCTCGTGTTTAAAGGGTTATTTCAGTTTTTTTCTAGTGATAACGTTTAAAAAAAAATCCTTTTAATTCAAAATGACACAAAATTAATGAATTAAAATTAAATCCATAAAATGATCCCATGAACCCTGTGTAAAACCTGTTCTTCTAAGAGTGTAGTTGCTCCAATGACAGTATAAATAAGAGAGGCAGAGTTCAAACGGTCTATATAGATTAGCTTGACATTATTTGTTCAGAGTTTTAAATATTTTCCCACTTCTAATTAGCAATTTTCAGCCTGCTTGGGTCCAAGGAAAATGTTTAAAGTTGTAATGAACTTAAATAATAACAGAGCGAAGAGAGATATGAGCATGCTTGCGCACACACACACACACACACACACACACACACACACACACACACACACACACACACACACACACACACACACGGTATGAGAAAGCGAATGTGCAGTCTTAACTAGTAATGACATATTTATTTTTATTTCCCATCTCGACTACTGAAAGCTTCATCACCCCACACTGCTATCACAACCTCACGCTCACGCTCACACGCACAAACACACTCAGCACTGATACACACAGACAGCTTGTAATATTATGATAATACGAGTGCTTACTAATATTATCCGTGTAGAGGAGGAAAAAAAAAAGATGGGGTAGTTGTTATATTTGGTAACACTTTACAATAAGGCTTCATTTGTAAAATTGGTTGATGTCTTAACTAGCATTAACTAACCATGAGCTATACATTTTTTACTGTATTTCCAGCTGTTCATTGTTTGTTCATGTTAGTTCACAGTGCATTAACTAATGTTAACAAATACAACTTTTGATAATGTATTAGTATTTTAATAATGTATTAGTAAATGTTGAAATTAATTAACAAAGATGAATAAATACTGTTGAAGTTCATTATTAGTTCATGTTAATTAGTTAGTTAATGAACTAATGTTTACTATTGAAATGTATTACCTTGTATTTTTTTATCTTTCAGAGTGATTTTTGGAAAGTTAGATTTTTTTATATAACAAATCTTGACAACAAAAAAAGCTATTGAACATTTTCCTAATTTTGCCTTAGAAAAAAATATTAATATATTTTGAATCCAACAAACGTTCACCCTTTTTTTTTTTTTTTTTTGCCAACTGCCCTAATAGAGAGGCATTATAAAATGATGAAGCACAAAACAATCCATTTAACAACAAAAAAGTAACAGGTAGCTTACAGTTTTGGCAACGGAAAATTATGATTAATCATCTGTATGAAATTACAGCATTTTAAACGTGACAATTTGCCCCTATAAAATGTGACAACCTTTGACCTGACATTCACGAAAAGTACCTGAGAATGTAGTTCAACTTTTTGGATGAAATGTACCTTCAAGTTGAAAGACTGTGTTTTTTTATTTTTATTGTGCCATTGACCAGAAATAATGTTTTATTAACAAAGTTCGGGAAGAACACATTCAAATGATTTATCAAATCAGGCCTATATATACGTATATGTTCCTCGACAGTTTTCTGCATCCCTCCGCCACCCGGACTCCTCACTCTCGGCTGTTCCTTTCCCATCCAGGGATACGGGGGAGTGCTATGGGTTCAGGCCCAGTCCGAGCTCTGAGTCGTCCCCTTCAACAGCACGCTAAATATTCATACTCTTTTACTATATCTGATTATTTGTAAGTGTAACTCGTGAATATGAACATTCAAAAAAATAATTTTACTGTAATTTAAGACGGTGTTGAATGAGGATTGAAACAAATATACAAAACCAGAGAAAGCAAGCATGTACGAAATTTACAGTTTTTTTTTTTTTTTTTTTTTTTTTTTTAATTGCTTAAAATCCCAGCTCCTGGTCCTTTCTTGGTCCCGTCCCTCTAATTTGCTTTCTTTTCATACTTTCAAATAGTCCTGTCTGAATAAAGGCAAAAATGGCAAAAATAAACTTTTAACCAAAGCAATATGCAGTGCATTCAATGTATATCAACATTTTGCCAGTATGTGTGATCCCTGGGAATTGAACCCATGACCTTGGTGTTCTAGCACACACGCAGTTTATTTACATAAGCGTGACCTCTCACCTCACTATCAACAGCAAAAGCATCATAATTTTAGTCTTTTTGTGTGTTTCTCAGTGTCACTCATCTGACGTCATGGTGTAGTCCATTCTGATGCTGCTACCACAACACAAAGACCATATCCTCCTATTGTCTCTCCCTCTCTCTCTCTCTCTCTCTCTCTCTCTCTCTCTCTCTCTCTCTCTCTCTCTCTCTCTCTCTCTCTCTCTCTCTCTCTCTCTCTCTCTCTCTCTCATTCACTCACATACACATACACACATGTCTGGTTCACCCTCTTTGTGGGGACTCTCCATAGACGTTTGTATACTGTACAAACTGTATATTCTGTCCCCTTACACTAACCCGACACCTAAACCTATACCCATCACACAAAACTTTCGGCATTTCTACATGTTCAATAAAAAAATTCTTCTGTATGATTTATAAGCTTGTTTCCTCATGGGGACCTCAATGTAGGTCCCCACAGTGACACAAGCCCCCATGAGTCTGTGTGTATTCTAGAAAAACATGTTCACACACACAGGATTTTTTGTTTGGTCAAGTTTTAAACAATGAATCAATACATCATCAATCTTTTTTTCCAAAATGTGTTTTTGTCTTACCTTGATTCACTATGGTAAGCCCATCATAAGTGTTTATATTTTAGACCTGTCGGGATGGTTTTCACTGGAAATTGCGAACATGTCACTCGCCCGTGCGAATCTCATCATATCCGTAAATAGAGAGAAGTTGCTCCGGCTACTTTGACATGTGTCTGGTGTGTGAGTGTCAGAGGTTAGTCGTCACAACGAGTGAGAAAGCTTGACGTGGAGCAGGAAAATCTCCAAACTCCATGGAATCACCCGTTTTAAACAAGCCGAACAGAGGAGCGTCTGCTGGTGAAAAGGAAACGTGACAGAGCTCGTAATAACACAAGAACCAACATTGGATTGGCTTGTCAGAGATGGCGAGAACTGAGGGATTTGAAATGCTGTAGAAGCGATGCAGAGATGGTGTTTTTATTACTCAACAGGTGAGTACTGTCAGGATTCCATCCCCACCACGTTCATCATCACCTCCCACTCATTTTCCAGACCAACGATGCAGAATCAGTCGGAGCCTGAAGAGGATCCCTCATCGGCTAATCCTCCGGTCGCCGCGGCATTCATTCCACCACCCCCACTTCCGCAACCTCCCGCTGCTTCGTTCACTGCCTCTGCGAGTCCCATGGCCCGGCCAGCGACATACTCGGGTGAGGCGGAGAACTGCAGTGGGTTTCTTCTCCAAGTATCCTTGTATATCGCCATGAATGAGCATCAATTCCGTGGTGATGACGCCCGTGTGGCTTTCATTACATCATTGTTATCTGGTCAAGCGCTTCGGTGGGCACAGTCATTGTGGGATTCAGATTCGCCCGTGGTCAAATCCTTCTCAGGTTTCAAACAGCATTTCAAGGAGGTTTTTGGGCAAACTGTATCCGAACTGTCCGTTCATGACCAACTATTTCACCTTCGTCAAAGAAATTCCTCAGTGAGTTCGTATGCTCTCCAGTTCCGCACTCTAGCCGCGTCTAGCGGCTGGAATGAAACCGCCCTGATCTCTGCCTTCCGACATGGATTGAATCCCAATGTCCGCCACCTGTTGGTTGTATATGAAGACAGCATGGGGTTAGAGAATCTGATCCAGTTGACAATCCGGACTTCCCAGCGCCTCACTGCTTGTGATCGGTTTGTACCCACTGTAAGTTCTCCGCCCCCGGCTCCATCAGTCACTCATCCAGCACCAGTTCAGATTCAACATTCTCTCTGTCTATACTGTGCGTCAGACAAGCATCTCCTCAGTTATTGCCCTGTTCGACCTCTGCGGCAGGCGGTAAGTTCCATTCAACTCTCCCCGAAGATTGAGTCTCTAACATGAACCAGTGTGCATATCTTAACCTCCTGTGTTTATCTCCCAGCGCAAGCCCTCATTGACTCTGGGTCCGCGGGGAACTTCATATCCACCCAGTTCCTCCAAAAACTGAATATCCGGCGACGCCGTCTGTCTCGAGATCTTCCCGTCCAAACCATACAAGGCAAGCCACTAGGTCGAGGTCGTATTCGCCATTATACACCCACTCTAACTCTTCGCATCGGCTGTTTACACTCTGAGGAGATCTCTCTTATGGTGCTGGAGGAGTCCACCGCGGATATCATCCTGGGACGCCCCTGGCTAGTACAACATCAGCCAGTACTCCACTGGGGAACTGGGGAAATACTCCGTTGGGGTGAAGATTGCCATGTATCCTGCCTCAGTTCCATCCAGAAAAACCCTTCTTCGTCTCGTTCTAAGTCATCTACGGGTGAATCCAGAGTTCCTGTCTGTTCAACCTCAGTGGAAAGCCCTGAAGTCCAGATTCAAGTCGAAATTCCAGTGGAGTACCGGGCGTTCCAGGATGTCTTCAGTAAGGTACTGGCAACTAAATTACCTCCACACCGGCCATGGGACTGCGCAATCGACTTGCTACCCGGAGCCACCCTTCGTAAAGGTCGCGTTTACCCTCTGTCCATCCCGGAACAGAAGGCCATGGAGGAGTATGTGGAAGAAGCTTTACATCAGCAGTTTATTATTCGACCATCTACCTCCCCTGCCGCTTCGAGCTTCTTTTGTGTGGCCAAAAAGGACGGAGGCTTGCGGCCGTGTATCGACTACCGTCATCTTAACTCACAAACTCTCAAATTCAGCTATCCCCTTCCTCTGGTCCCTGCCGCCCTGGAGCAGCTGTGTGGAGCACGCATTTTCTCCAAACTGGACCTTGTGCATATAACCTGATCCGAATCCGGCATGGTGACGAGTGGAAAACTGCCTTCGTGACCCGCTCAGGCCACTAGGAGTATCAGGTTATGCCTTTCGGATTGTTCAACGCTCCTGCCGTCTTTCAAGGTCATATGAATGAAGTCCTTCGAGAATTCCTCAACCGTTTCATAATCGTCTACATTGATGATATACTCAACTACTCGTCTTCAATGTCTGAACACCATCAACAGGTCATCCAGGTCCTCGAAAAACTGAGAGCACAGAGATTATATCTGAAACTGGAGAAGTGCGAATTTCATACCTCCACCGTTCACATTCTGGGTTATGTAATCAACCAACAGGGCATCCAAATTGACCAGAGGAAGGTGAAAACCATCCAGAACTGGCCAAAACCCTCCTCCGTAAAAGAACTGCAACATTTCCTTGGTTTTGCTAACTTTTATAGACGATTCATCCGGGACTACAGTCTGATCAGTGCTCCCAACACCTCATCCCTCAAAGGCCAGCCCAAGTCTCTGTCCTTATCTCCCACCGCAGTCCAGGCCTTCCAACGCTTAACAGAAACATTCATCACTGCTCCCATCCTCATCCATCCCAACCCGGACCTTCCGTTTGTGGTAGAGGTGGATGCCTCTTCCACTGGAGTGGGAGCAGTTCTATCTCAGCGGCAGGGTGAGCCACCCAAACTCCTTCCTTGCGCCTTCTTCTCCAAGAAGTTAGCCCTGGCGGAGCGGAACTATGACATCGGTAACCGGGAGCTGCTGGCCATCAAACTGGCCCTCGAGGAGTGGAGGCACTGGCTGGAGGAAGCCAACTATCAATTTGAGGTGATAACAGATCATCGTAATCTTGAGTACCTAAGAGAGGCTAAAAGACTGAACCCTAGGCAGGCCCGCTGGGCTCTTTTTTTCACACGCTTCGACTTTGTTGTATCGTACCGACCTGGGAGTAAGAACTGCAAGGCAGATGCGCTATCACGACTCCATCATGCCTCAGTTGAAGACCTTCATCCAGAGCCTATCCTCCAGCTGTAATCCTCAGTCCTATCCTCTGGGAACTCGACCAACAGATCTCCCAGGAACTTGCACGCCAACCCGCTCCGCCGGGAGGTCCCGAAGGGCGTATCTTCGTACCTCCACATCTTCGTACTCCCCTTCTGGACTCTGCTCACACAGTTCCGGGCTCTGGACATCCGGGTAGCAAGTGTACCCTCTCGCTCCTCAGTCAACGGTACTGGTGGCCATCCATCTCGGAGGATGTTTCCAGGTTCGTCCGCGGTTGCTCATTCTTTGCCATAACCAACACCCAGAGGAGACTCCCTGAGGGCAAGCTCGTGCTATTACCTCTTCCCCAACGACCCTGGTCACATATCGGGGTCGATTTCATGACTGATCTACCCAAATCAGGAAGCTTTACCTGTGTACTCGTCATTGTGGACCGGTTTTCCAAGGGTTGCAAGCTGATTCCCTTACCTGGTCTTCCCACAGCTTTTGAAGCAGCAGAAGCTCTCTTCCACAACGTCTTCAGGAGCTTCGGCATCCTAGAGGAAACTGTTTCGGACAGGGGACCCCAGTTCATCTCTGGCACGCCTTTTTCAAACTCCTCGGGGTCACCATCACCCTCTCCTCAGGTTACTGTCAGGATTTCATCCCCACCACATTCATCATCACCTCCCATTTATTTTCTCTCGCCGTCCAATCAGCCTTTCTCCCGTTCATTATCCCCGGACTACTAATCACCGTCACCTGTATCCCATCACCAGAACTGCCTATATATCATGCACTCTCCCTGCAGTCACTTGTCTGGTCTCGTCATTTCATGACTCACAGACTCCCTGAACACTTACCTGTCCACTTACCTGAGAAGCGATCGCTTCCCTTCTGCAAGACCAAACCTTCTTCCCCGATCCACCTTCAACGATATCTGCAAGAAAGAGAGAAAGGAGGACTATTACTATTCAGCTAAGCATCACTACGTTTCTGTGTTGTTGTTACTCACCTTCTGTTTCCGACTGCGTTTCATTCTGCAATTAAATACATTGAACTCACCATCTTGTCTGATTCATCTGTGATCCCTGACAAGTAAGGTATTTTATTGAACAGATAAACTGCCATATGTAGCTCTCTAGCAGAGTTCATTGTAAAGCATTGTCTCTTGTGAAGGGTCATTTCATTATGGTTGTTGTAGCGCTATGCCGGAATTTATTTTCAAGGAAGTACGTTGACTACTAATGGGTACAGTAATGTCTTCAGATAATCAGCTTGAAATTGTTAATTTCATCTAAACTTGTTATATCTCTTAAGTCTAGTAGTGAATGTTTTATCTCTTTGGCCAGAATATCAGTTAAAAAAAATTGCTACATTTGAAAATATCAGACTGGTAATCGTCATGATAACTTTTGTAACATAATTTATTTTAAAATATCAGTGTTTCCAATTAGTCAAAACAACAGCATAAAATATTGCACTTTCATGCAACAATTTACATTGTTGGATTTCCATGTTGTTATGTCCCCTGATGGCACAGAGGTATGAGGAAGACGTACATAATATAATTTAAACACACTCCTATAATGTTGGTCTCTCTGGAGTACTGTGTGTGAATGACACAAGGACAACTGAGATAACTGCAAGCAGGTGGTTCGCTTCATTTACAATACAAAAAATATAATTTACATTAATGAAAACACAAACAAAAACATATTTACAACTATATACAACTTAAGCAAAAAGAAAAATGATAATTGAAATAAGCCACAGAGAGAAAGAAGATGAGCAGTGCTAAACAAACAAAAATAACAAAACCAAAGCACACAGCAACTAATCCCCACCCTCTAAACTAACTGAAAACAAAAAAAAGTAAATAAAGAATTCTTCAGCGTTTAGCACGCCATAACTAAAGCTTCACTAACTAAAACAAAACTTACACAGAGTTGCACACGCTCCTTCCCTAGTGTGTCTAAAAGAGGTAATTTTACGTGTTTGCAAAATGTATGCACTGACCCTCGCCCCGGAAGAGGAGCTCCCCAGTAAGTCTGACTAGGGGTGTGAGCCCGAGACACCTGTGGCTGAGGGTATGCTGGTGGAAATAGAGACTGAGGACTGGCTGATGGACTGGCGGCATCAACTCCCACCTTATCCCACCCCATTGCGTTTTCTTCGTCGCTGTTTCTAGACCACACTATGAACTGTTTGAACTATGATTTATCAGTTTGCTCTGAATCTTCATCGTTGTTTCTAGATGGCACTAAGAACTGTTTCGAATGTTGGGAATTGGAATTACCATAATTTATCTCGTCAAGTCTCTATCTGCCACCATCACTGCAGAGCTCAGCCAGATGTCCAGCCCCGCCTCTGCTGGAGGTTTGAAGCCCTTCGCCATCTCTGGGGATACCCTGCTGTGACGTCGAGCCTCTGTTGATCATCCCCCAGATATTGTCAGCCACAACTACATCTTGGCTCCTCCTTCATTCGTCATCGAGCTCTGGGTCCGTCGCACTGGCCTTTCTCCTTCATCGTCGCCCAGGTCTCTTCGTCCTACTGTCACCATCCCTCCGCAGCCAACTATCGCAATCCTTTCGCCATCTTCTGTCACCATCCCTTCATCCGCCTCCTAAGCCTCCGCCTCTCCACGGCGCAAGGTCACACCATCCAGGAGGGGATGTTCTGTCACCATTTGTCATTTGTGTTTGAAAAGTCCATGTCTCTTTTTCATGGACTTTTAGTTTGTTTTCATCAGTCATGTTTTCCAATTTCGAAGGTGCAAGCGATTATCCGTTATCTCTGCACAAAACTCAAAAACGCAAACCCGCGAAACTTCAGACGGCGAACAGATCACGTGTTCAGCCCATAGGTATCCGCGTTTAAATATATACTGTATGTGCGCAGGCGTGTAGTCCTTCTTCACAAATCAACCCTCAACAAACTACTTGTCTGGTCTTAAAAATGTATAATACAGAAATTTTTGTCACGTCTGCGTAGCCACGCGAACCGGAATTATCCCGACAATGATTATCTGTACAGAGGTAAAGGGAGGGAGGCCTTCACAGGGGAGAGACTAGTGACACTTCAGGACTGCGTTGTCGTCGTGTCCAGGCGATGGTCCTTCATCAGATCCGGATACGGCCTGGATACGGCGGACTGCGGTAAACCTCGGGACAAACAGAGAGACTAATATTAGCGTAGACGCCATTCTTCTTATGATGTACCAAGTACATCAGGATTTATGGAAAGTGTTCCCGGTTCCGGCTGATCTAAACTATGCAGCCTAACCTTGAATTATATAAGTCTATAATGTGTTATGTGTATGCTAGGCCAAAGAGATGTGTTTTTAG
This sequence comes from Rhinichthys klamathensis goyatoka, assembly GCF_029890125.1. Classification (NCBI taxonomy): domain Eukaryota; kingdom Metazoa; phylum Chordata; class Actinopteri; order Cypriniformes; family Leuciscidae; genus Rhinichthys; species Rhinichthys klamathensis. The sequence continues at coordinate 2,951,085 of NW_026606566.1, forward strand.
TCTAGATTTGAACTGACAGAGTGTGTCTGCTTCCCGGACAATGTTAGGAAGATTGTTCCAAAGTTTTGGTGCTAAGGGCTAAATAGGAAAAAGGTCGATTTTGATATTCTAGGTATTCTAGTCAGCACTGATACAGTATATGACACAGGACCGGACTGAGCAATCACAGTGGAGGGCACCCAATTTGGACCTGAGGTCCAAAGCGAGTTACCACATGTTTGACAGTAGCATATCTCAGTAAGTTAACCAGCTGCAGGCACTCTTCCACACAAGAGAGGCTGGAGAGGGTGACACTAGTGAATGCCTTTTTGACCTTGAGATGCTCTTTGGTCACTGGGCAGTAAGGAGATGATTTAGTGTGTTGTACGCCACAAGCTTAGACAGAACTGTTGTCCAATGTCACTGATGAGCTACTCAGGGTAGTCAAAACAGCTATTTACTATTATCTACTGTTTCTCAGCAGTTGTGAAATGCATGAAGGCAACTTCTCATCACTTGCTATTTGAGTCTCCTACCACAAAAAGCATTTTGTCTTCAGTTGGACCGACAAAGTGTATATGCAGCCAGTTCATCTCAGGCTTATCTCACGTGTTTAATGGTGCAAACTAGGGTTTTTTTATCTGAGTCTGGTATAAAAGAAATTTTAGACTAAATGTCAGAAAATCCTTGCATCTATGTTACAGCATCTAAAGTGTATAGCAGCAAAGGAAGGAAGTAATGCTTTTGGTCATGCTTTTGAAAGTAAATGTTCAACAGGATACAAGAGCATCAGTGAGACCAGACATTGAAAAATGTTCAATAGGTAAACCATTTCTTTATGGATGCCCCTTTGTGCAGGGTATTGTTATTTTGTAAATAAAAAGGACCCTCCCCAAACTTGTGGAGTTAGAAGTTGTAAGTTGTAGCATTATAGTTGCTTTTTATTTGGAATTACTGGAATAGCAAACCCATTCATTAGTACGGGAGTGTCAAAATACTTTTGGTCATATTGTGTACATTTAACGCAACATATAAAAGAAATTGATTGAAATATTAGATGATAAATAACAAATACCTAAAATTTCACAAAGAAAACCAAAATACGGATATCAACTAGGGGAAGCATCACAGAAGTCATCCACACAATGCTCTGATTGGCTGTGATTGATTGTGAACATTTTGCTGTTCAGTGTAGACAGATAAATTACTTGTGGACGGAATCTTGTTGCATTGCAAAGGACAAGGTGTTAGGGAAAGGAACTTGGAATTGTCCCACCTCTTATTCAAAAATAACCACTGGAACAGTGCTCGAGGTCAGACATATGTACTGACAACCAGACGGCCCTCGTCATAGATCCTCAGCAAAGACCACGAGAACCAAACAAATGTCCTCTGCATAGACCCCTATGGCTAGCTTCAACTCGGCGTGATGTATCCTGATCTTCAAGCAAAAGGCACTGGTTGAAATATTCTGAATTTGTCACCTTTGTCACCTTTCGCTGCTTCTCTCCTTTCGGGTACCAGGTTTCTGCCTGATCTTCATCTCAACCAGACACCTCCATCTGTCACGATCATCTGTATCTTCCTTCTCTAAGCCACACCACTCCATGTCTGTCTTGATGGTGTCTTTCCAGCGGTGCTTCGGCCTTCCCCTCTTTCTCTTTCCTCCTACTTGCGTCTCCACGACTCTCCTTATTTACGCCTCTTCGTCTCTCCGGCACTCGTGTCCAAACCACTGTAGCCTTCTTTTCCTCATCAGATCTTGTATCGGCGTTACTTGTGCTTGCTTCCTTATCTCTTCATTAGTTTAGTGTTCCTCTAGACTTATTTCAAGACAGAACCTCACCATCCGCATCTCACAGGATCCTGCCAGATCCTGTCTGCCAGATTTCCTGTTATGGGCCATGTCTCACTTTCGTATAATAGGGTTGGTCTTATAGCTGTCCTAAAGATGAGTGTTTTTAACTTTGTTGGTATTTTCTTATCGCACAGAACTCCTGTCAGCTCCCTCCATCTATTCCATGCTTTGATTATTCTCAACTCTACCTCTTTCCCGCAGCCTACATCTTGGTGGATGGTGGTTCCCAGGTATTGGAAGGCTATTTGTTGGGGAAGATTTGCATGCTTTGTGCTGTCATACTCTCTCAATCTTATACTCTCTTCTCTTCCAGTTGGTGGCAGGTGTTTGGTCTTGCTTCTGCTTAGCTTCAGTCCAGCTACTTCTAGTCTTTCCCTCCATATCTCCAGTCTCCTCTCTAATTCCTCTGTATCCTCATCACTTACAACAACGTCATCTGCAAACAGCATTGCCCAGGGTGTCTCCTCTCGTATATCTTCTGTGATCACATCCATAATAATTATGAATAGTAGTGGGCTGAGTGCTGAATCTTGGTGTAGTCCAACCTCAATCTTCATCTCCTCTGTCTCTCCAACATTGGTAATAACCTGCGCCGTGCAGTCCTTGTACATATCTTTGATGATATCAATGTATATCTCTGGGACCTGTCTTAACCTGATGCAGTGCCAAATCAGGCTTCTTGGTATAGTGTCGTATGCTTTTTCTAGGTCTATGAACACCATGTGTAGCTCCTTGTTAAATTCTCTATATTTCTCCTGTAGCATCCTCAGGCAGAACATGGGCTCGATGGTCGATTTTCCTTTCTGGAATTGGTTGTCGCTGATCTGGACTATGCGTCTTATTCTCGCTTCTATCACCCTCTCCCATAGCTTGAGAGAGTGGCTTAGGAGCTTATTTCCTCTGTAATTTCCACAGCTTAGGGGGACTCCTTTCTCCTTGGATATGGGTGTGATCTTGCTTTTCCTCCATTCAGATGGTATGCCTGCCTTTCCAAATTCCCTCAAATAAGATGTCATCCATTTAATCCCTGTTCCTTTCAGCATTTTTACTAGCTCTATCGGGAGTTCATCTGGTCCTCGTGCCTTATTAGCTGCCATCTTTTCTAGTTGTAACCTAACCTCTGCGTCTGTGATGTTCTCAATCGGTCCTTGAACAGGATCTGTCTGTGGCAGTTCATTTCTGTTATTCTTTGTATTCAGTAGGGTGTTGAAGTACTCTCTCCACCTCTCCTTGATCTTGACATCTTTGCACATGATCTTTCCCTCCTTATCCTTAATGAAGTTTAGCCGATCTATATCCTTTGCCCTCCTCTGTCTAGTCTTTGCCAGTTTGTAAATCTTCTTCGGCGCATTCTCTTCGATATCTCTATAAAGCTGTATAATGCTTTGTCTTTTGCCTTAGCTACTTCTGATTTTGATATCTTGTTCATTCATATTGGTATACTCCTCCCTATCCTGCTCGTCTCTAGTTCTTTTCCACCGCTTGAATGCTTCCTTTTTGTTCTACTTGTTCCTCTTCATTCCACCACCATGACTCTTTCTCCAGACACTGCCCTCCTCTGCTCTCTCCAAGTACCTCCTTTGCCATTTCCATTACCTTGGGATACGTGTCCTCCCATCTCAAATCGCCATCGGTCATCTTCTCCTCTATCATCTCCGATAACTTTGTTGTCAGTTCGCTGCCCCTCGCTTCTTTAGTTTCCACTAGTTCGTTTTCTTTGTTATTTTCCTTCTTTTCCTTTTCCTCTGCCGTACACACATGTCCATGACTAGCAGTCGGTGTTGTGGTGCTGTTGGCTCCCCGGGTATCACTTTGCAGTTTTTAATGGTACTCAGGTTTTCTCTTTTCACAGTTATGTAGTCAACCACGGTTTAATTTGGTCCGCTCTTAAATGTGTAGGTCTGCTCTTCTCCATGGGCAAGAAGGTGTTCACCAACGCAAGGTCTGTTGTTCTCATAAAGTCCAATATTGTCTTTCCCTCTTCATTTCTCTGCCTTCTTGTCTTTCCTCAGTGACATCTTACATACTCCTCTCTATCTGTGCCGACATTTCCGTTTAGGTCACCCGCCAGGATAAGTTCTTCTGTGTGTGGGATGTTGTTGATAGCCTATGCCAGTTGGTTCCAGAATCTCTGTTTCTCTTCCTCCTCACATCTCTGTTGTGGTGCATACGCTGTTACTATGTTATACGTCTTGTCCTGTGTTACCAGCCTCATTGCCATTATTCTGTCTGATTTCCTCGTTGTTTCAATCACTTTATCCTGCCATTCCTCACTCAAGCATATTCCCACGCCGTTCCGTGGTCTTAGCCCTCCACTGTAGTACAATTTGTACCCTTCTCCTAGATTACTCGCTTTTCCTCCTAACTTCCCTCCTTTCCATCTCGTCTCTTGAAGGCAGAGGATATCGATATTCCTCATCTGCATCATATCTGCTATCTCTCTGCTCTTTCCAGTGAGCGTCCCGATATTCAGGGTTGCCACTCTAAGTGTTGTCTACCTCGCTCGCTTACTTCTCACAGCGTCAAGGCCATTTTGCCGCTGCACGTCGCTTAACATGGGGGACGCCCTAGCATGATCTGGTTGTCGTTGAAAATCTGGCATGATTAACTATGTGGCATAGATTTTTATGGGCCGGATGCTCTTCCTGCGCCCAACCCTCTGTCTTTACCCGGGCTTGGGACCGGCAGGAGACTGTGCTGGCTTGCACAGCCCCCAGGCGACATTAAATCGATCATTCAGAAAAATATTCTGAATGATCAAGCCATAATCTGACTTGTGATGCAGCCTGGAAACACAATCACACCATAGTCGTTTTTCCACCGCCGGGCCAGTGTGAGATGGCCGTATCCAGTTCAGATAGTGGACCTGCACTTAAACACGACCACAACGCATGAAGTAGTCAGCCGGATCTGGGCCGTATCCAGATCAGATAGTGGACCTGCACCTAGACACGACCCTAATGCATCCCTGAAGTGTCAGCAGAGATTGTGTCAACTAGACTCTCCCCTGTGAAGGCCTCATCGTCACGACAGCCATCGGCACTGATCCTCAACAAACCCGTCTCCATACCAGCGTGACTCCGATCTTCAACATGATGGAACTGGATAATATTCTGATTGTTCCGAACCAATATGACCTCTGACCTGTAATGCTGCCTGAATCATAATCATACACTGTTTGTTGGTTGTCCAGAGGAGAACTGGCCCCCGACTGAGCCTGGTTTCTCCCAATGGTTTTTCCACCCTCCATTCTGTCTCCTGATGGAGTTTTGGTTCATATCCACTGTCGCCTTTGACTTTTGGCTTGCTTAGTTGGGGACACTTAATATTCAACAATTTAACAAGTTCGTTTGCCCTTAAAATCTTTAAGATTTAAACTTATTTGGCTTGCTGTCCACTGATGAGGGGTCAATGAAGCAGCTTCAACTCGAGCTCTGATATTCCTCCCAACAGTGGCTAAATGTAGGTTATGATTGCGAAGGGCAAGGTACCCAAGATGAAGGTGGAGTTTGGGGAGGTGGAGGGATGCTGGAACAGCTGATACTAGAGGAAGGTAAGCGGCTGCTTACTCTGGCTGTTGATTGAAAGATTAGATGGGCTCACTCCTCCCTAATTTACGTTTAGGAACTTCATGATATTGATCTGTCTGCATTGACACCATTATATGAGAACTGAACAGAGCTGGACGATGACATCACTGTTTTCTTCAGAGCAGCTGTATAGATAAAGATAATAGATATACTATAGATAAATTGTAAACAATGTACAACAAAAATGTGTAAATGACACTATTTTCTTCTAGATCTGCTGCAGCAGAAAGAAACTTTGTTGCATTATTTTCCTGTTATCACTGTAAAGCTGCTTTGAAACAATCTGGTTGTAAAAAGCACTGTATAAATAAAGTTGACTTGATTGAACAATATTGAATGCTAGTGCTAGTTCATTTACACGGCAATGGCGTTTTGGGGTGCCTGAAAACGCGAACTTATGAAAACAGTGCAAGATTTTGAAAACGGTCTCTGTGTAAACAACAAAAACATGAATCTGTGTAAAAAATTATGTCATGCACATGCTTATTACGTGTTCAGTCTAAATCTGACTCAAGTGTCAGAACAGGGGAATAGTGTGGGACAAGTATGACGTAATTTTGTAGGCCAACCACGCTTGTTCCCTCGACAAACCCCCAGTAGGATTTTCCCATAGGCTTTTGGATTATCGCATAAAACAAGCTCTGTGATCAACAAAAGTTTATGATACTTGCACGTTTTGTCCATCAAGATAATTATCACAGATGAACACAACTTTTATGAAGGTTGAAGCCTAAATGCAGTCGCCAGAAGTAAAAAGCTAAAGGTAGGCTATAAACGAACTACACCACGCTCCCACGACTTCAACGGCACAATCACTGAGCTTCCCACAACTCTTTCAGTTCTTATCTAAAATGTTTTCCCAGAACGTTTGAGTTAGAATAGTTTGTAAGCGGACTGAGTTTACCTGAGAGCCTCTTTAGTCCCATTCAGCCATTTGTTAGCAACAGCCTCTTTCAAGACACGTAACAGCTTAAAAACATCACGAGTGGGGTAATACTGATGTATTTTATGTCTTAGAATAAAATGTGAAGTGTCTTGAGCTTGTGTTCACCACAAACCTTATTTCAGCCATTTAACCAAAACCCTGTTGACTTCGGGACGATGGAACCGTGCGCTTTGGCCGTATAAAGTGATTTAATATCCAGACCACTCAAGTGTTTATAATTTAGGGAAATGTTTTTTTTATTTTTTTATAAATGGGGTTATGGTTTGGAAATCTTAGTTCAAAAGCCTGGTTATAGAGTTTAAGCAATTGAGATCAACCGTAATAAGACAAAGGAGTGTGCAATTTTATTCCAAAAATGTTAAAAATTTAAATTACTGACACAGTGGTGAGAATTTTCATAACTTTAAGAAAATTACAAAAATTGTATAATTCATATATATATGTTCTATGTTTAACCAGATATTGATAGGAGGCACATTACAGTAAATAGACTGAAAGTGTCCACAGGACCAAAAGTGTGTGACAAGACCAAAGACAATATTTGTTTTTATCTTTGACTCTTCTGCTAATGCAAAACTAATTTCTGTATTAATTTCTGCTATCTAGGGTGTTGTCCTTCTCACGCCCCAAGATACGTGGAGCATCCCAGTGACAAGGGGTTTGTAAAATTGATGGATTTTTGAATAATCATTTTGTCACAATTATATTTTTGTTGTGTATAACAAGTGCAAAACTAAATTCAAAATGCACATGTTGTTTAGCCACTAAAAAAAATCCACTACTTTTTAAATAAATCCTGCCGACAGCACGATTAAAGAGAAGGAGAGATCTGAGGAGGGAGAGAAAGAGATGAAGGTCTCCTCCACACAGCTGTCTTATTATCAGTGTGTGTGTGTGTGTGTGTGTGTAGTAAAAGTACAGTTTGAGCTTATCATCAGGGTCACTGTGCACTGCTGAGATCCAGCTGCTGTGTGTGTGTGTGTGTGTGTGTGTGTGTGTGTGTGTGTGTGTGTGTGTGTGTGTGTGTGTGTGTGTGTGTGTGTGTGTGTGTGTGTGTGTGTGTGTGTGTGTGTGTGTGTGTGTGTGTGTGTGTGTGAACGAGAGCAATTTCTGTGATAAGAAGTATCATTGCCAAAAGTGTGTTCAGAAACGATGCGAGTCCACCACTGTTTTACTCGTTGTGTTGTTGCGTGTGTAAACTCATTTCCAGAGTGTCTGGAGCTGACAGTGATCGACGAGCATCTTTTCCGCAGTTTCTGATTGGCCTGTGAGAATGAGGCAGCATTAAAACGAGGCCTATATTTAGAGTCCCTCTCATTCATCGGCTAAATTTGCTCTCTGTGTGTTTGTATTAGTAAGTACTTTCCTGTATTGTTGGTGATTACAGTCTTCCTACTGTTGTCTCTGAGTGTGAGTGTGTGTAACACGGTGTTTGTGTGTGACTGTGTGTAGATATAGTGCCTGATTCTGAATTACAGTGACTTTCTATTCTTTGGTTTCAGTCACGGGACCCTTTTTCTCACAGTCACCGTATTTATAACGGAGTGGAAGGAAAACAACGGCAGAGAACTCAAAAACATTTTACAATCCAAATGAAGAAATAATGTTGATCATGTTTTTGATCTGTAACCAGGCAAAAAAAAAAATCAAAAGAGTCAACAAAGATATTGACAAATCTGACATTTGCAGATGTTGACATCAATGTATATCAGTAACTTATATAAAACTGCCACATGTTATTGTGCTGTTGTAAGGATTTGGTCTCAATACAAATAAATAAAACAATATGGTGAGATGTTCCAGTCTGAATGAATGTAACGGCACCAGGTTTTTGTCATTAGCCAGTTATTTTAAAACTGTTGTTTTTCATTGATGTTGTTATTCATTTAAAAGTGTCCGTGTAAAATGTAAGCAAACAGCGATATCACTTTATCACGCTTTAGAAACAGAAGTAAATGTTACGTTGCAACAAATGCACAGTCACACAGTGACGTCACATGAAACCGACTGAGCAACAACATTAAATACAACAAGACCAGCAACACATCACGGGACATCAACATATCTATTAGCAAACTTTAAATTTGAAATAAAAAGCTGTGGTTACATTTTATTTGGTAACACTTTATTTGACAGTATCCTTGTTGCATATGTTACATGTACTTACCGTAGTAATAACAGTAAATTATTCATAATTACATGCAACTAACCCTCAACCAAATCATAACCGTAACTCTATAGTAAGTACATGTAGTTGCTTAATATTACTCAGTACTTACATATTTAATTACACTGTAACAATGACACCTTAAAATGAAGTGTAACTAAAATCTTTTACCCAAACTGTTTATTTAGGTGTTCATTTTATTTAAGTATAGGGCTGGTGAAAACTTTCAAATAAAGCTTCTTTTACAAGAACAAGCGGCTGGTTAGTTGAGACAACAACCAAAACTATGTGGTATTTAGAAAGGCATACTAATCTTACTATTCACACTATTTAAGCAATGCCAAGGTTATGGGATTGATTCCCAGGAAATGCATGAACTGATAAAATGTGTACCTTGAATCAAGGTTGCTTTGGGGCAAAGGCATAAATGTGAGACCAATTGCTTTTTAAAAAATATAAAAACTGAATTAAAAATTGCTTATGAGATGACAATTTGTATGCTTAATTAATCATGCAGGCTTGTGAGGTCATAGAGAGGTGACTACAATGTAGTGTACTAGTGTTTGAAGTGGGCAGTGAGATAATGATATATCCTTGATTAAACATTACTTTAATTTTAGGATTTTTTTTTTATTGTGAAACAAACAAACAAAACTTCTAATGAACCTTTATATCACTGACAAACAATTATGCAGCATTAATAAAGATTGCAAGATTGCTTTTTTTTTTAAAAGAAAGCATAACTATAACGGAAAGGCGGTGTAGAGTGATTGTGATAAGAGGATAAGGGAAAACAAGAACGAGTGATTCTGGAAAGCACACAGAGCTTGAGTGTCACTCTGCCCTTTCCCAATCTCTCCTTCACTTCCCTCCCGCTGGACGGAGAAATACCAGCGCTCCAGTTCTTGAAGCTGCCTCACACACACACACACACACACACACACACACACACACACACATACACACACATACACACACACACACACACACACTCACAGCTCACAGCACACCAACAATCATCTTTCCATTTTACTGAATCCAAATTATTTTGCCTATAGTGTATAGAAACCAAAACAAGCACACACTGGATTAGTCTTTATGTAGAATACTGTGTGCATACACACGTGTAATAACACAATCACACACGTTCCCTGTGCAGCGGGCAATCCTGGGTCAAGCTCTGGCCTTCCTGGACACACAATACACACACGTTTACTGAATGGGGGATAGTGCAGAGAGGTGTTTGACAATTCAGAGCCACCGAATCACGAACACGAAACAACACATAGGCCTACGAAAATTTCGGACTAAGTATGCAAGGGCCACCCTTAACCCTAATCATAAAACTTTACTTTATTTTTATACTGTTTTTGTTTGTTTGTTTGTTTTACAAATGAGAAGGTTTTTGACAGACTTAGCTCACTTCTGAGTAATTTTCTCTCCGAAATTAAAGGGATAGTTCACTTGATATGTTTTAGCTTACCTCAAGGGCAAGATGTAGGTGTCTTTGTTTCCGCAGTAGTTTCAATTTTGATATTTTTAGGTCAAACCGTTCTTGTCTGTCAGTCATATAATGCAGGTCTAAGGTCTATCGTCCAAGTGATCTGAGGGCGCTTCGGTCTGCGCAAGCGCCTGAAGTGATCTCTCGCGCGGTTGCGAAAAAAAATCAACGTTGTCTGTTGATATATCGAAATCGTCTTCCATTGCGATTTCCTGTATATCTAAATATGTTTAGATCTTCACAGTGAAAGGTAACACTTCCGAAATCTCTGTGTAAACAATGAGTGACGTACACGCGCGAGAGATCACTTCCGGCGCTTGCGGGAAAAGACCGAAGCGCCCGCGCCCTCAGATCACTTGGACGTGGCTATGTTTACAAGAGGTAAAAACGATATAAATACTGTTCGTTTTCTCACACAAACCGCTCGTTTCGTGTCTTAGGCCATCAATGTGTACTTACATTTACGAGTCATTTAATCATGTTTAATTTGGACTTCTCTGTGCATGCTCTTTGAGGTGGTGACCATAGACCTGCATTATATGACTGACAGACAAGAACGGTTTGACCTAAAAATATCAAAATTGAAACTACTGCGGAAACAAAGACACATCTTGGATGCCCTTGAGGTAAGCAAAAACATTGTGTGTTTCTGTGTGTGTGTGTGTGTGTGTGTGTGTGTGTTTGACATCCACTACTAAGCTGGACCTCAATTATAAATCGGTCAAATCATATTTATGTTTAAATAGTGGGTAACACTTTATTTTAAGGTGGCGCATGTTACACATTACTACATGTGCTTCCTATAGTAATAACAGTAAATTATGCATAATTACAAGCAACTAACCCCAAACCAAATCCTAACCGTAACTCTATAGTAAGTACATAATTAATTAATATTACTCAGTGCTGATTTGAGTAAGTAGTACAATGTAGATACGTCACCTTTAAATAAAGTGTAATCAAATAGTGTTTTGCACCAGTTTCTGAGAGTTATGGTTAAAGGCAAAAGAAAATATCATTAACCTGACATAAACAGCACTCAAAAAAATGATATGTTGGCTTTACTTAACTTTTTTATGTAAACAGGTTCCACCGGTTCCACATAACTATGTTTCGTTAAACAAACATAATATGTTCATGTAACTTCAACATCATGGGATTTGGTCATTTTAAGCGACCCAATTAAACTCTGAGCTAATGAGTTAATTAAGTGAATAACTGAGTGATGATTGAGCATTATTGAAGACACCTGATGTTAACAAGCAGAATCTCTGAAGGAGAAAACCGGAATGTTTAAGTCACCATTATGGAGATAAGTGTGTGTTTTAATTGGGCTCTTGACCATTAACTTATTAACTTTAGATTTTGTTTAGTTGCTGTACATGAGTTATAACAGCCGGATGAACAATAAACAAAGGTCATCTGATGGTGTTGGTTGTGTTTTAACATAATCATTATTTCACAATCATTTGACCTGAGTCACTGAACTTATATTAAACCGAATTTCTGAGTTAAGTTTACCTTACGAATAATAGCAGCACTGTCATTGTAGAGCATACTATTTTTAGACTTTTCAATGAAATTTAAATGATAAAATCAATAAATAAAAAAGAAACTTCCTAAAAAATCTTTTGAGTAGGCACACACAGACATCAAGAATCAGCCTGTGAATCTCAACAATGGTGACAATTATAAAGCATGTTGCAGTGCATTCTGGGTGCCACCAATCAAAACTCATTCATGGCTCCCATCATGCATTGCTGCATGAATAAATAATGAGCTTATGATCTGTTTGTCACCATTGCTGAGATTCATATGCTGATTCTTGATGTCTGTGTGTGCCTACTCAGGATATTTTTTAAGAAGTTTATTTTTTATTTCTTGATTTGATCATTTGAATTTCATTGAAAAGGCTAAAAATAGTATGCTCTACAATGACAGTAAGGTAAACTTAACTCAGAAATTGGGTTCAATACAAGTTCAGTGATTAAGGTCAAATGATTGTGAAATAATGATTATGTTAAATCACAACCAACACCATCAGATCTCCTCAGTTCATTGTTCATCTGGCTGTTATAATTCATGTACAGCAACCAAACAAAATCTAAAGTTAATAAGTTAATGGTCAAGAGCCCAACTAAAACAAATACTTATCTCCATAATGGTGACTTAAACATTCCGGTTTTCTCCTACAGAGATTCTGCTTGATAACATCAGGTGTCTTCAATAATGCTCAATCATCACTCAATTATTCACTTAATTAACTCTTTAGCTCAGAGTTTAATTGGGTCGCTTAAAATGACCAAATTCCATGATGTTGAAGTTACATGAACATAGTATGTTTGTTTAACGAAACATAGTTATGTGGAACCGGTGGAACCTGTTTACATAAAAAAGTTAAGTAAAGCCAACATATCATTTTTTTGAGTGAGTGGAATTCTATGGGATGTCCTCATTACAGTTTTCTGTTTTGTGACAAAGCACTGATAAATGATCCTCAGTTTAGCTCTCAGAGACTGCTGTTGTGATCACTGCAGTGTGAAGAGTGTAGAAAGAGTGACCTAAGTATTGAGAAATGTGTCCTAGCGATTGTAAAAAAAAAAATTGTAAAAAAACCCCTCTGTAATATAGTGAAACAAACAAAAAGTGAGTGTATGGGTGTTAGTGATGGATGGCAGCAATGGATAAGATTCAGAATAAAGGTCTTTTGAACTCAGCTGATGAAAGATATATTAATAATGCGCACACATTAAAGGTGTCTCTTTAACAGTGAGGATATCACATAGACTAGAGTTTAATGCAGCGATGATTACATCTGGTAAAATGCAAAACCCTGCTGATTTCAGTAGATTTAAAGCTAAATCAGCCTTTCAAATAGTGTATAGGCCACTTACCTAACCCTAACCCTAAATCATCCTCGGAAAGAAAATCTACAGCAGTTGTAAATTATAATAAAAATAATAAAACAACAACTGTGAATGTCCTCGAAGGGGGATTTTGTCTGTGTAAAATTTTGTCCCAAAACTATAAACGAATTTTCTACAAAATTCTCGAAACAAAGAAAAAAAAAAACCTGGAAAAAATAAAATGATGATTTGCAGACCAGTGTGTGTGTGTGTGTGTGTGTGTGAACATGTTAATGGTGTAGGATAGTCACCAGAGGCAAGACTTACCCTTTCAACAAGCAACAGCTGTCTCCATATTGAACCAGACACACACAGACACACAGACACACACACACGCACGCACACACACACACACACACACACACACACACACACACACACACACACACACACACACACACACACACACACACACACACACACACACACACACACACACACACACACACACACACACACACACACAGTAATAAGTCTATTAGTGGTGAGACAGACTGACATCCTAAACTCTAAATAAATGAATAAACAATAATATCAAATGAGCATTATGTGAGCCACACGCAGCTCCCATCCAAAAGTGTCAAAACAAACAAACACAATCTAGGGGTGGGGCTTTACATCAGCATTATGTAGTTGGGATGTGGAGATATTTTTCAATTACCTTATATTTGCTTACAAAACAGATGAAAAATGACAACATGGGGCATCGAGCAATCGAGCAAAATATGAGCAAGCATCAGCAAGTGTCCAACATGAGGTTGCTTACTGTAATAACATAATTGCTTTTACAGTGAACAGAGCTGATTTTATGATCATAAAACCACGGCTGATAGTATATCTTGTTTTATGATGTGTGCACATAAAAATATATTTTTAATCATTAGATTAGCTAAAGTTCAAAAAGCAGGAAATATCATTGGACATTGGAATGTGAAATATTTTCTATTTTCTATCTTCTTTACTCGTTATTTGCGTGTGTGTGTGTAGGCTGTGTGTTTTGTGAGTATGCAGATGTGTTCAGTGGTGGTTGCGCCTGATGCACGGGTGAGTGTGAGCCTCTGGCGCCCTCTGCTGACTGACCCCTGCTCCTCTAAACCTGCATCACACTGGAGCAGATTCACCTGCAGGCTCACCTCTGCACCAATATTTTGTCGTCTAAATAATACATTATAAAAACATGCGCAAAAAAATAAAAAAATAAATAAAAAAATTGTTTCATGGTAGGCCTCATGGAAAAAAAAAAGAGTCTTTATTCTAAATTATTACACGAGTCTGGTTGGTTTCTGTACTCGATTCTGGTAAGTCAACCCCGACTTAATAACTTAGCTATTGCGCTTCTACGTACAGGGCTTTAACCTTTAATCTTTAATCTTTTCCCCGAATATTTGTTATATGTAGGCATATTTGTTTACCCATGCAACTGCACTTTAACAAACATATTGGCTTTTTTATTATTATTCTAATGAACCTACATCTCTTCTTTTGTGTTGTGGGTAGCTTTGCATAATCGATGCGCCGTATGATGGGGAATTGGTCTATCATTATTATTATTATTATTATTATTATTATTATTAATGGTAGACATACACGTGATCTTGTTTTGGCCCTCTCAGATGCTGGCTGTGTCAATACATGCTTCATTTTGTCATGTAATTTTTATTGTTACTCAGAAAGAATACTTCTGTAGAGTCATTCAATTCCTAATAATAGCCTATATTAGGCTACTTATCAAATTATTTGTTTCTAAAAGGACACTGGTAGTAAGAAATGGATGAATAATGTTTTTTTTTTTTTTTTTATGTATGTATGTACTACTTACGTATTTTGTATGAAAACGTCATTGCGCATGCCGCATATGCTAAAATACTTTACGGTTAGAGAGGAGAAGTCCCTGGACTACATTTCCCAGCATTCCCGGTGCCTCTCTGAAAGGTGAAAGTTTAACACTCAACCGCAGTGATGATGCCACTTACAGCATGGCCGCGCTCAGTGTTGCAAGGCGTTTAGTAAACTCTTACTCTCGCGTTAAATGTGTAGACAAAAAGGTGCACTCGCGTTTGCAGACCACAACACGAATGTTTTGTGTATCAGCAGCATCTCGCAGCAGTAAGTACAGTCACTGGAAATGTGACGGTTACGATTACATGCTTTACAGTAGTGGAGAATTGACCTTGTATATTAACGGTTTGTAATTCATGTCTCGTGTGGTTAACTAAATGTAAAACAGCTTTAGAGTCATTAGAGCTCAAGCTTGACGAAAAAGTACAGTACGATGACCTTGTCATCGATTTGATGTTGTTATACTTATTCGATTTTTTTTATTCATGCCATGTAAATACTCAGATAGCACACGTACGTCTGCAAGATGTCTAAAGATCACTTCATCTGGAAAGCATCTGTTTACAAACATCTGATAGATGTTTTTAAGATGTGTCAGTTTTACATTCTAAATCATAAACGTCTTAAAGACATTCTAAACGTCTATTTAACATCTGACAAGAAACGTCCTATAGACGTATTGCAGATGAGCAAACACTAAAAAAATACGTCTTCCAGTTGTAAATACGCACATCAAATAGACATCTCCGTGATGTACGTGTGCTATCAGTGTATGTAAAACACATCTTAAAGACGTCTAGCAGATGCTTTCCAGATGAAGTGGTCTTTAACAGACATCTTGCAGACATACGTGTGCTATAAATGCTGTTTGAATATGGTTATTTAAGTATATCAATAATATTATACAGTAGTCAACATTTGAAGTGGATCATACCCGTTCTTGTCTTAGGACAACTTTGATGAACTTTTTTGATCCACTTCAAATGTTGACTACTGTAGTATATTTCCATGTGATGTCCCATGGCACTTTAGCATGTAAGGATAATTACTGAGGTTAATCGATGTTTCTTTTTCTTCGCCGTCCAGGCTCCGTGGATGTGCCTAAAGCTCAGTTCACAGATACAGAGGTTCAAGACATCCTGAGCAAAATCACGGGTCTGGATCTGAAGAAAGTGTTTCGACCCTTAAGACAGAAGCTAATGCCACCTCAATACAAGCTCATGACAGACACAGAATTAGAGGAGGTGAGATCTGATGATGAGGGTTTGAGATGCAGGATATAATGGAAAGGGATTCAGTATAGCATGAGATATGGTTTGTGATATGATTGTACAGTTACGCTGCAGTCTTGATTGTGTTCGTGGGTAGGCTGTGGTGAAAGCAGAGGAACAGGCGAAACATTTGCTGAAGATGCCCCCGGTCCTGCCTGAGAGGAAGCCCATAGACGAGGTGCTTTCTGAAGATCGGATGCTAGAAGGCATGGACACTGCCAAATACGTGTTCACAGACATCAACTTTAACGTCCCGCATCGAGTAAGAAAATAGGCTTTCTGTTATATAACCAGGTTTAGCATATCTGTGTTGTAGGGCTGTGAAACGATTAATCACATCCAAAATAAAAGTTTGTGTTTACATAATATATATGTGTGTGTGTGCTGTGTATAATTATTTTGTATATATAAATGCATGTATATATTTAAGAAAAATGTGTTATTTATATATATATACGTCATATACATGCAAATATTTCTTAAATATATACAATAATTATACACAGTACACACACACGTATATCATTTTACATTGGTTTTAAATATAATTATTCAACGTTCCTGTTGTTCAAGGATAATAACCCAGTAATGCAATACTTTATTTACTGTAATTTCCTGATCATTTTCTGATGTTTTAATGTGATTTCAGAGAGATCTGTTTCGGTGTTATTTATCTTTCGTGTTGTTGGCGTTTCTGTTTCTCTCACCAAAATCCCAAAGGAAAGATTCATAGCTGTGAGAGAGCCCAGTGGGACCCTGAGAAAAGCATCATGGAACGAAAGAGACCGGATAATACAAGTCTATTTCCCCAAAGAGGGTCGCAGGGTCACACCACCAGCCATCTTTAAAGAAGAAAACCTCAGGGTATGAAGAGTGCAGATGTTGCCGATGTGTGTGTGTGTTGATTTGTGACGAGTGTTTGTTTCTGTGTGTGTGCAGGTGGCCTTTGACCAGGATAAACACGAGGATGTGCTAAACCACTGCGTTGCCCAATTTGAGCCAGACTCTGCAGAATTTAAAAATGTGAGTTTTTTTGTGTGTTGCTGACAGACACATTTATAAAGAAAGCAAAGGGTTTGCGATGCTGTACCAGTGCATCAACACATCTTATTCTGTTTGTTGAAAAGTGCTCTGTAACATCGTCGTGAGTGTGGTTTGCCCTGTTTCTCCTCGTTTTTTGTGTTGTTCGGCACTTTGAACAGCTGTGTTTGCTGATTTTAAATGTGCTATATAATTAAAACAAACTTGAAACTTTGTTTTAAGGTGACATAGTTACACACTACTACATGTACTTAATATAACAATAACACTAAATTATTCAGATTTACAAGTAACTAATCCTAAACCTAACCGTAACTCTATAGTAAGTACATGTTGTTCATTCATATTACTCAGTGCTTGTTTGAGCAAATAGAGTGTAACGTCACCTTAAAATAAAGTGTAACCGAGCGCTCTGGTTTCGTCACATATTTTCTGTAAACTGCTGTGGCAATGGAGGGTTTGCATTGACGTCACTTTCCCGCAGTGAGTTAATAGAGGAAACTGCGAAAACGTGAGTAAAACAAACGATTATCAGTTTAACCCTCATCCTTCCCTCGCAATTGGTAACACATCTTTCCCTGGGGGGTCTAAATTTATAAAATTATACTACTTTTTTTTTTCTGTGCTGAAAGCTTATTTTATTTCATTTTGATAATATTTCTTTCTATTTTGTAATGAATTTTTTTTTATGTTTTTTTTTTTATTAACCTTTAAATTACTAGATTTGATCAATAAATAATTAGTAATTTAAGCACATTCCTCACAATTTCATGCCTAAACCTTTTATTTCAGCTCAGAATATCTTACATTGGGTGTCTTTCCCGACCTCTTGTGAAAAAATAATAATATAACATGATATTTCATGACCCTTGCCACTAGATGAGTAAATGAGCTGTTCCGCTGGGTCCTAAAGTCAGTTTTTCTTCAGTATGAAGTCAGATACACATGTAGACATTATAAAATAAAATAAAAATGGTAAAGTTTTAGCATTTTATTTTATTTTAATTTTGAGCATTTTTATGTTTTTCTATGTGTACTGAAGCATTCCTCTCATTCCATTCATTCCTATGGGGGTCAGTTTGACCCGCGAGTGAAGGATTTGTTACTTTTTTAAATTTCAACCACAAAACTCCTTGAATCGATTCAGTGTTTTTTGTGTGTATTCGTGGTTCAAGTGTGACAAAAGTCCTGGGGTCTTGGACCCCTCTGATTTTGATCACTCTGATAAAAAATAAAATAAAAGAGTTTCGGGTTAAAATGACCTGAGGGAAGGATGAGGTTAAACTAAAGGTTGGATTTGATATAGTGTTCCTTACAACTTACCAAAGATCCAGTGATCCATGGATACTGACATATGTAGCGATGAATCGTGTCTCCTGACTTTGAGTGTGCCTGATTTCGACGCCAGGGAAATACATAACAGCATATTTGCCTGTGAACGCTTTAATTATATAAATACAATATAGGTAGGTCTAAATTCGGATCACTGATATCAGTGTTATATATCGATATATCGTCCAGCCCTAAAACTTGTATTGTTTTTGTCAGTGTTTATTTAAAAAAACATCTTTATATCAAAGGTTATGGAGGATATAAAATGGTACATATTTAATTGATGTTGTCAAATACAATATATAACAATACAATATATAGGGTATGATTTTACACCTAAATTCATAACTGCAAATCCACATTTCGCTGCCTGGAGTCGATGTTTCTGTGAACTGCAGCGATCCATTTGCTTCTGTGTTCTGTAGCTTTCAGAAGCTTTCATTTAAAAATATACCTCAGGTTTTTTATCAAATATCTATTTATACAGTCAATCTCAAAGCTCTTTCCCGTTTGAGATGTGTTTTGTGTGTTTTTCGTGGCATTCACGGTGAAAGTTAATGCTGCCGCTCAGTCTTTTTGCCACTCAGTGTGTGTAACCGCAGTCACTCCAGCCGACAGTGACGCCACACACATAACCTCTATATCTGTGGAAGGACTGACTAATAATAGTAATGTGCTCTTGTGCGACTAGGTGCTAATGCTGACTTATGAGGACATTGAAAAGCATGGGAAATACGACGTGCTCAGATCCACACGGTTCTTCGGTGGTCTGGCCTGGCATCTGGCTAACGGACGGCGGATCGATGGCCTTCTGGTGGACATGTTGCAGAGAGACCTGTGAGTATGTGTGTGTGTGTGGAGATCAAAAAGGAAATGCTGACAGTTACCACAGAAAATTATTTTGATTTATGTAAAAAAGAACGAAAACGGGCTTGGAGTGATGCACTTGCAATGAAAGTCTATGTGACGGGCGTACCGGAGAGTTTAAAACCAGAAACTAACCTTCTTTTATTGACATGAAGTATTCCATTGCAATGTTTATTGTCATCATCAAGATGTATAAATCATTTTCTTGAGGTGTTGCCACTTTTCAAGGTGGCTAAACTGATTTTGTAGATGTATTTCCAACAGGGATGGAAATTAGCACCCGCCACCAGCCAAATGCGGGTGATTTTGTGTTGTGGCGGGTAAACTCGCTTCACCTACCGGCCACCGTGGCGGGTAAATAAAAATAGCATACTGTTTCACCCGGACGGCGGACACTTTTAGAGGAGGCACACCTTCAAACAAAATGTGGCGTTACATCGCAGGCGTAGAGGTCTGCAGAGAAAACATCATGGTGCGTTCACACCAGACGAGAATAGAGCGTCTGGCGCGAGTGATTTCATTGTTAAGTCAATGCAAAGACGCGTTACGCGCGTAAAAAATTCCTGCGGCGCGAATGAGGTGTAGAGCGCACCGTGGTAGATGCGAATACGCCTCATTCGCGCGGCAAGTTCGAGCGTCTGACGTGTTCCGCGCGCATGATTTTATTGAGTGCTTTTGTGCATTCACGCGTTTGACGCGAATTCGCGTTTGCCGCCCGAGTTGAAAAATCTCAACTTTAGCGTCAACTGCGTTAACCAATCAGGAGCCTAGCTGCTGTCACGTGGTGAAGTATCTGGATGCTTCAATAAATTATTTTGTACTAAATGCCTGATGTGGTTCTAATGCACAACAAAGCAAATATTTTATCACATAAAACTTGATTTCAATATATGAGACATATTCATTTTGTATTGAATGCTATTTATTCCATTTCATATCTAGATTATATTAAATATTATTCTAATGTAAAGGCAACCAACATACTATAGCTCATAAATCCGTGTCTGGAGAGTGTTGTGTGAGAGAAAAAAAAATCACAGGACAGGTTAATTACTTTTGGAGGCTGGCTCAAATTATCATCAAAACAAAAATAAATGACAGATTAGGTGGATGAGGCCGAGGGTGAGAGAAAGAGAAAATGTCAGTATTTCATTGAGTCTTGAGATTAAATGACCTGCTTAAGTATTCTTGTAGTATTAATTTTCACATGCAGTTACACATTGTCGGTTAAAAACAAGAAAGTGGCTGGTAAAAACATTGAGTGGCTGGTAGATTTTGAAATCCACCAGCCACAGTGGCCGGTGGACAAAAAAGTTAATTTCCATCCCTGATTTCCAACAGGGAAAAGTTTACTCCATGTAAAAATTGCCTTATAAATAGTGTCATCACATCCCTTTCTGGAATCCTTGCATGTGTCATAACGAGAGTTTCTGGGTTAATCAGGTTTACACTGTCATGACATGAACTAGAGCTGACGTTAAAAGATCGCAGTCTCAGTTCAAGCTCCCACGCCATCTTAATCCGAATGACAATGATTCACCTTCGACCGGTACGATCACAGCGAACATTCAGATCTGCCACGGACCCAAAGAGAGCAGTCATTTAAAACAGTCTTTTCAGTCACACAGTATCATTATTTCAGTGTTACAAACATTCATATGATCACAGAAGTACTGGGATAAAAGTTTATAGTTGGGATATAAACACTGATATCTGATCTAAATAGAGCAAATCAGCTTTTGAAAGAAACTTGACACTTCAGCGATTGTATCGATTATATCTTTACACCAGTAGGTGGCGACAAGTGATGTAAAAAACCTATTTGTCATTGAATCGTTTATCTAGTAATGAAACAAGTGAAGTTATGCGAGTCGTTCATTCAAACCCTGGCCCTTTTTTAAATAATTCATTCAGATTAATTAAGCATTTTAAAAAGATTGTAGCAATTAACAGTCAGAACCTCTAGTAAATTAAATGTTATTTTCTTCTGTTCAGAATCAAAAAAAAAAATCATGATTCTCAATTTATCCCGAATCATGCAGCTCTAACATGACCTGACAGATTGGATATAACTTTACACAGACAAGGCTGAGCGTATCACACATGTCTGATAATAATAATAATGTGTATTTTTTTAATAGTTTTTATGATACAATTGTGGAAGTAGTAGAGAAATTCGCCTGTATTGTAATGGCAAATATATGGCTATAGCCCTATTCTGACAGGACTAGTTTCCATGAAGGACGTTAGAGAAATGCACGTTTCAGATTTCTGCAGCCGACCCCTAAAATGTGTTGTGTGTGTGTGTGATGCGCATGTTGTCATGGTTGCAGAATGCCGGATGCGGTGATGTTGGTGCGTCTGCTTCATCTGGTTCATCCTCAGAGTGAGTCTGCGCAGGACGCTCAAAGACAACAGGC
The DNA here is from genome assembly GCF_029890125.1 of Rhinichthys klamathensis goyatoka. NCBI lineage: Eukaryota > Metazoa > Chordata > Actinopteri > Cypriniformes > Leuciscidae > Rhinichthys > Rhinichthys klamathensis. The sequence goes on from NW_026606566.1 coordinate 2,972,802, forward strand.
CACGCACCTCGACCTTCTGAAGGTGCAGAACTCCTCAATCACACAATACACTTCAAACATAACTGCATATCATGGTTCGGAATGAAGGTTTCCTTGGCGCCGTTAGTTTTTTTTCCCCATAGGAATTTTAAAAAAGCCTATAAAGTGTTATAAGCCATGAACCAAGCCAACCGGCTATGTCTTTTGTTGTCAAGACCAACTAAACTTAGACCAATTCAAGACTAGTGGTGTCAACAATAATCGATTCAGCGATTCATCGCAATGCGGGAGCTGCACGATCCAGCATCGATGCGGCAAAGTGCCATAATTGATTATGTCACTGTTTATTTTCTGGCCTTGGACAATACATTTTTGAAGTTTAATTTACTTCCGGGGGCATAATAAAAACAATAAAGATGGCTGATGCGGAGGGAGATGACCCCAATAGACGGGAAATCAAAAACGCACCCAAAGCTTGGAAAGCGGACATCTGGGCACATTTCGGATTCTACGAAGTTAATGGGAAACTAGATAAGACTTGCATGGTGTGTAAAACCTGCCACACTTAAATCAAGCATGTTGGCAATACAACTAACTTCACGAACCATGTTGATCGTTGGCATCCTGAGTTGGCTTCAACAACAACAACAACAACACAAAAAGTCGACACATCCCAGCCGATGAAAAATTTGCCTTGTGTGCAGTAGAATATCAATATTATCAACACTTAATAGCCGCGTTTCCACTGTCGGGTCAGGGCTTTAAACGGGCCGTGCCGGGCTAATAGCCTCGGGCCAGTAGCACCGGGCCTGCGTTTCCACTGTCGGGCCAGAATCTCCACAGCGCGTCACTAAAACACGCCCGTAACACGCCTCTCTGGAACAACGTCACACTAACCCATCATTTCACCAACAAATGGAAGTTTTATCAGAAAACTAATCAGAAAGAAATCACTGGAAATCACGTGCATCGCAAAACAAACATGATAAAAGCGGCCGTTTGCTGGCATTTTTGTTGTTTACTTGAATATTTAAAACCCAAGCATCGATGTTTTACCACAGGTTTACAATCAAAAGTGATACATTGATCATAATGAATTAATTTGTCAAAATTGCACATTAGTCACACAGAAATAAATTACCGTTAGGTCTATTTCACAAAAGAAAGAGGACACACTTTACTTATTCAGTTGAGGCTGTTTCTGTTTATTTGGTAGTTACAGGACATATATCACATTTAGAAAGAATGATAATTTCTATGAATATATGCCACCAAAAATACGACCTGAGGAGCGTTAGCACAGTCTCGACTCCCAGTAGGCTACAGATATTTTCAGTCAGAGAAACAGAGGAAGCTCCTGAAAAAAAAGTTGCTTTTTTTATGATAGTCCGGTATAAAGAGACGAGACAGGCTACTGACAGATAAAATAAAAACATGATTGTGATAGCCTTTATGATTGGTCTGATTTCTTCAAGCGTTCACCATGTTTTTTTACTGCGTATCTTCAAGCGTTTTACTAGGTTTACTATGGTAATGGTAAGCGCACATAGTCTTTTGCATCGCGTATAAATATTTCTACCTTATACGGTGATCAGAATCCACATCGGATCACAAACAGTGCCTTATTCAAAAATGAAATTGAGTTAAATCATTTTAAAAGTCTTTAATGCTGACAGAATCCATCGGCGCTCCTGTCTCTCAACTCAGGTAAACTCCGCCTTTGTTCGTAACCACTCCTCTAGCCTGAGCTGGCCCGCTTTGGCCCAAGGTATTCGACGGGCCAGAAATCCTGGCCGTTGGCCCCAAGTGAGCCCCGATCAAGCCCCGGAAGTGACAGTGGAAACGCGACTGGCCCTGGCACGCACTAGCACGGCCCTGGCCCGACAGTGGAAACGCGGCTAATATGAACTAAAATCAATTTCACGCTTGCAGTCGTGCTCATATTCATGAAAACGGCTCTCTTTTCCTCTTGTGATATTGCTTAATTATATATCTTATAATATAAAAACCAAGATCCCATACATGTAGCTACTTTTTTTCAAATCTTGAATGTTTTGGGCATTTGTATAAATTTTTCTTACATTTTTGACACCGTTCCCCATTCATTTCTGACCCGGCACAACCGTAACAAAAGAAATCAAATTAGAAATAAGTTATTGATGCATTTGAGTTTTGCATCAAGTCACAGTAATGATGTGAACAAATAAACCAGACAATGCACTGGCAATTTACTGATATCCCGACGTTGGGGTCTTGACTGGTCTTGAACTAATCCTGAGTCCTCTTAGTCTGAAACCAAGACAGAGTATAAATGCCTTCAAGACCTTCGAGACCTACAAATACGTTAAGCAACTAAAACTGTTTACAACACTAATAATATTGAGGAATGTTTCTTGAGCATCAAATCATCATATTAGAGTGATTTCTGAAGGATCATGTGACTCTGAAGAATGGAGTAATGATGCTGATAATACAGCTTTGATCACAGGAATAAATTACTTTTTAAAATATATTAAAATAGAAAACAGTTATTTTAAATTGTAATAATATTTCACAATATTACTGTTTTACTGTACTTTTAATTAAATAAATGCAGCCTTTTTGAGCATAAGAGACTCCTTTCAAAAACATAAATATATATATATATATATATATTTGAGGAGCTCTTTTCCAAAACGCGATAAATCCATTTCAATAGTATTCAGGAAAATTTATTTTTTTACCTAGACCCACACATTTTGTGAATATTCAATTTAGCCTGTTAAAATGTTCTTTTTCCCCTCAGTCTGAACATGTTGAACAATGATTATTAAATCAAACAACAATATTGTTGATGATAAATTCAAAGTAATTTTTTTTTTTCAAAACGCTATAAATCCACAAAAGAAAAATCCAAAAATGGATGATTTTGGCCACTTAATTAAGTTTTGTTTTGTAGAAAGCCTTTCTTTAAAGTGAATTTCGTTTTGTATAAATTGTATTTTAATTTTAATAATTTTTTCATCAACCAATGGCCTGGATTTAATAAATAAGAAGCAAGTAGACAATATAATCATGACATGGAGGCGCCGGCGTGGTCACTTGCATTGCACGTGAACTGGTGCGCATCTCATCATAAATTAACCGAAATTCAGCGTATGCCTCACAGACATGAGAAATATATCTATATAGAAAGCTTGAAATGTCTTTAAACGAAACATGAAACATTGATGGAGCAGTGAATAGGCTCAGAACACAGCAAAATGACATGACAAACTAATTTTTTTTTAAAAATGGCGTTTATCGCGTTTTGGAAAAGAGCTCCTCTTTTCAAAATCTTTGATCGGGACTGTATAGTAAAATAATAAATAAATATTATAATAAATGTTTAATTGAAATGCCCAAAACCTTCACAAGGGACGCAAGACAACCTCAGACTATAATACTACAGTGTTAAATAGGCCGTACATTTATCCACAAATATACTATAAACATTTACTCAAGTAGCCGTGTGCTAAATCAGCTCAGAATCGGCTGAGTGCGTCTCTCTCACATGAGAACATTACTGACATGAGCTCTGGAAACAGGGAAGAAGGGGTCAGGCCCAGGGCACGTCACTTCACATCAGACCTTTCACCCACGCCTGGACCTCATCCAGGGAGAGCGCAGTGTAGGAAGGTGGAAAGTGCCACCAGTGATTTGGTAGAGATGGGCGAGTGACAGGTTTTAATGTGTGTGTATATTCGATTCTTTGGGAGGAAATAGGAAAGCATGGCAGACTTGATGAGGGGCCGGGGTTTAGTCACGGTTCAGGATCACTGCGCACTGCGCTCAACCGTTGACCCTTTAACCCCTGTGACAGGAAGCCAGTTTCTCAGGATTTGTTTTGCTAATTAAAATAAGCAAAATTATACTCGCATAAAACAATAAATAGCACTTTTAGAAACATCATTAACTCTTTCCCTGCCAGCGTTTTTAAAAAGAAGTTACCAGCCAGCTCCAGTATTGTGATCATTTTCACAAAAATATTCTCAGAATATTTTGTTGCATGAATATCTGAACATGCAAGATATCAAAAGAAAGAACAGATCCTCTACTTTTAAACAAAAAACTGTTTTATTCTTGCATCATGCTTCTTTCTTAAATCAACACTTTAATATGGGTGCGTTCAATAATAAAAAAAAGCAACGTTTTTAACAAAAAAAAATTGAAAATCACATTTTTGTCAAAGATTCGTCCGGATGGGATTCAGAACGATGATCAAAACACAGACGAGTAGATCGAGTCCATCAACTCTTCACAGTCCTGTAGCTCGTCCTGGGTCGGCACTTCATTCAGTAGCATTAGCTTTGATTTATATGCAGTTTAATGTTGATGATCGTGTTATTTTTACATATATCACTTGTTTCTGCTTCTGCATTGCCTGTGTTTTTCCTCTTACAGTAGATTAGTAATAACCCCTGCCATATAACAGTGAAAACATCGATTTTCATCAATGGCTGGGAAGCGTTGTTATAAATGATGAAAAATCTGTCAGTGCAGGGGAAAAAGTTCAAATTATACACAAAAATTATACTCCTAGTTTACAGGTGAAACTCGAAAAATTCGAATATCGTGCAAAAGTGCATTTATTTCAGTAATTCAACTTAAAGGAGAACTCCGTTTAATAAGAAGATATTTTATAAAGACAGTCCACTTCGTGTATACAGACAGGAGCCATCTTTGGAAAACAGTCTCGACTAATCAAACCACGAACGCCATTCATACAGTTCAGAAGTTCACTGAACTTCATACAGTTCAGCTCACTTAGCACGTCGTTCGTGGTTTGATTAGTCGAGACTGTTTTCCAAAGATGGCTCCTGTCTGTATACACGAAGTGGACTGTCTTTATCTTTATCTTCTTATTAAACGGTCTGTACACTTACAAAGTTCTCAATGCTTCGTTTTGCATGTAGGGACCCTCATTATGTTACTGTGAGCCTTGTTAGCGGTATTAACTAGCGATTTCTTTTAACTTATTAAATGCCCCCATTACTAGCATTATACGCTAAACAGTTTTTAGAGATAAAACTCTTTACATTCGATTATCATGAAAACAAATCTCAGAGAACGGTTGACTAGGTACCAATGTTTTATTAGACCAAAGGTTCATTTTGCGCCGGAGTTCTCCTTTAAAAGGTGAAACTAATATATTATATAGACTCATTACAAGCAAAGTGAGATATTTCAAGCCTTTATTTGTTATAATTTGGATGATTATGGCTTACAGCTTATGAAAACCTCCAAATTATAACAAATAAAGGCTTGAAATATCTCACTTTGATTGTAATGAGTCTATATAATATATTAGTTTCACCCTTTAAGTTGAATTACTGAAATAAATGAACTTTTGCACGATATTCAAATTTTTCGAGTGTATTTTTCGACCTGTATACTCTCGCATCAGACAAAACTAAACATATCAGTTTTATAAGACATAAAAGCTGTTTTTAACATAAAAAAGAACAATGTGAACAGTTTGTCTGCGAGTAAAAACCCATGCATCCTCACACAATGCATTTTCTCTTTCTTCCCCTCTGGTTCTCAGATCTACGCCCAGCACGAGTCGAACAGAGCCGGGTTCATCGAGCTGGCCGTGCAGAACTACGAGCAGACTAAAGCACTGAGCGCTGTTTAAACACATCAAACTGTTCAATTCTGGGAAAACAACATTTATCATGGATGGAAGTGTCTGTCATATTGTTTCAAATGTTCATGTCGAGTTTTGAAACCTACTCATTCTGTACATAATAAAGAAATCTTTGTGTAGAATGTCTCAGTTTCCTTAAATATCACCACAGTTTCTTTCACATTTTCCCAAGTTGAGCAAATGAAGAGATCAGAACAGCTGTCTCTCTCCCGGCTCAGAAAAGCAGTCCACCTCAAACACACACTCCTAGAGCAGTGGCTCTGCACATCTTATAGGAGACGCTATATCAGATTATTAGGGGCCAAGCACCGAAGGTGCAGAGGCACCTATTGTATCTGTTGGTTTTCTTATTATTATTATTATTATTATTATTATTCTTCCGCAAATGGAAGTCTATGGCAGCCCTATGAACCGTACATAGGAAAATGATGAAATTTGGCACACTTGTAGTGATGCTAATGAATAGTAATTGGACCAATTTTTGACCCTCTAGGACCAACTCTATAGCGCCACCACCAGTTCAAAAATTCAACATTGAAATGGTTATAACTTTTGAACCCTTTGATCTAGAGACATGAAACTTAGTACACCTGATTCCACTCATCATGCTGATCACAACCAATACCTTACATTAAGACCCCGCCCATTACAGTAGTGGCCATTTTGAAATGTACAGTATTCAGTTATTTCGCTACTCCTTCAAATTTTGTCCAATTTTCTCCAAACATGCACTCAAATGATCTTCAGACTGAGCCGCATAAAAGTACTGTTCCCGATTTTTTTGTTATACTGGAAAAAAAAAAGTTATAATGTCGCAAACTTAACGAGGTCCACCCAAAATTGGCTAAGAGGCTGTATCTCGGCCAAAGTTTGATCAATCGAAACGAAAATTGGTACACTTCATCGGAAGCATGTTTTGAGGTCCCATGCCAAAGTTGGGAATAGCGCCACCTATGGGTCATGAGATATGAACAATTGCTATTTTGACCAATAACTTTTGAACAATTTGTCAGAAAATCATAATTGTGGTATCTATGGATTCCTTGCATCATGCCGAATCCGTGGATATCGATTTTGCCATGATGGGATGTACCACGTGTCCGCCATTTTGAATTTTGTCATAAATTGCAATATCTTTTAAACTATTTGACATATCAGCACACAATTTGGTAGGGATGACCGACACCATGTCCTAAAGCGACATGAGAAGTTTGATCACAGCGCCACCTAGTGTTCCAGATATATCATTGTTTTTTGAAAAAATGCTTATAACATTTGAAAATATTGTTCAAATTTTGAGTTCTTTATGACATTATGTTCCTTGGTTTATGCCGATTTAGACGATATCTCATTTGTCATTTTCCAACAATGTGACTGGCCGCCATATTGGAGCGAATATAAAACAGTTTTTTCGCTACTCCTCCTTCAAAATTTGTCCAAAATTGTCCAAAATTTGCTCAAATGATCTTCGGACCGAGCCGCATAAAAGTACTGTTCCCGATTTTTTTGCTATACTGTAATAAAAAAGTTATGATGTCACAAATTTAACAAGGTCAACCCAAAATTGGCTAAGAGGCTGTAACTTGTGAACAGTTTGTCACAAAATCATAAAATTGGTGTCTATCGATTCCTTGCATCATGTCGAATCCGATGATATCTATTTTGCCAGGATTGGATGTACCACGTCATAAGCTAAATTAGCATTAAGCTAGCTTAGCATGCTAATCTGGTTAACATGTCATGGAACTTTTTTGTGAACTCATTCTCACACTGAACCCTCTCCTCTGCTGTTTTGAAATTCACGTCCTCTGAGTGGCGCAATCAGCTAAACCATGCATCTCGAATCCCGAACCATTCTGGTCATGGGTTCGAGTCCCATGTGGGACGACTTTAAAATTGTGTATAAAGTTGTCATTTCAATTCCTTCCGGCTCTGCTCTGCTGTTGGTGCTTAAATGCTCGCTGTGCTTCATTTACATGTATATTCAATTTGTGCTGTTTTTGTTCTTGCGGCTCTGCACTGCTATTGGTGCTTAAATGCTTGATGCGCTGCTGTACTTGCAGTACTTGCTGTGCTTGCTGTACTTGCTGTACTTGTTGTACTTGCTGTACTTGCTGTGCTTGCTGTACTTGCTGTGCTTGCTGTACTTGCAGTTTGCAGTACTTGTTCTGCTTGCGGTGCCAAGCCTTTCAACTTTGCTGTACTTGTTCTAATTGCGGTGCCTTGCAGGGCTTGGCCCCGTGTTGCTGCTTGCAGCTATATTTAAAACATGCTTTTGTTGAATGCAGTTCTCAGTCATCCAATCCAATCAGTGGTATAGATCTTGAAACGACACATCATCAAGTGTAGTTGGGGCAGAGCCTGTAAAAGTAGAGCGAAGACAACAACATTTGTTTTTGCTGCCCTTCCTAAAATGTAAAGGACGGTAGCTATTAATCTCATTCATAAACTCCCATTTATACAGTGTGAGACAAAGATCGATTATAATGTTTGCATAAAAAAAAATGGTTTTAAGGCTGTCGCTGTACAGAAGCTGATTATTAATATAGTGTCAGGGAAATATTGACTTTGGTAATCTTGTGCTTTCTGAACATCAACATGTTTGAGTTTAGTCTATTAGGGTAATTAATTGAATCTAATTTTATACGTGGTCCCTTGAGAGAGAGAGAGACTACTCCTTTAAATGAACACTATAGCGGCACCGCTTTATCTCAGAAGATTTTTTGTTCAAACATGGACATGTATATATAATTCATGTATGTATAATTCAAGTATAAGGCATTCTAGTACAGTTCAGAGTACATGAAACAGAATAACAACATCAACTAACATAAAATGAACATATGTCAAAATAATAATAATACAAAAGTACTGGGATAAAAAGTAATAATAATATGAACATGAAAAGCTTTACATTTTGTATTGTTTTATAAGCTTTTTGTTTTGTGATCTCATGTTCGAAAGGATTTCAAAGTATATTGTGAGATCAGTATTACAAGGTGATGTATGAAAGTTTCTTTGAGAGTTATTTTTGTATAAAATTTTCATAAAATAATTAAAAGATTAATGATGTAATTTTGTTTTTCAGAAAAATATGGGTTTTGAAAACCAAGTAAAATGTCATAAGGTTCTAAATTTAAAGTTTTGTTTACATTTTTTTGTCATGTCTATTTTAAAGTCAATCCAAAAAATCAATAAATAGAAAAAGGGCAATAAAAAATAAATGATTTTAACAATAAAACAATGAGGTGTCATTCGTTAACGTACTGTATTAACTAACATGAACTATAAGCAATACATTAGTTTACATTTAGCTGACGCTTTTATCCAAAGCGACTTACAATTGCTATATATGTCAGAGGTCGTACGCCTCTGGAGCAACTAGGGGTTAAGTGTCTTGCTCAGGGACGCATTGGTGTCTCACAGTGGATTCGAACCCGGGTCTCTCACACTAAAGGCATTATTATTATTAGTGTCTTATCCACTGCGCCATCACCACCACCACCACAAGAATAAGAATAAGTTACAGTATTAATCGTTAATTGTTCATGTTAGTTACTAAAAATACTGTTGTTCATTGTTTGTTCATGTTAGTTCACAGTGCATTAACTATCACATCAATCCATTAGAGAAGACATTTAAATTTTATATATATATAATGGTGGTGGTGATGGCGCAGTGATGGCGCAGTTTATATATATATATATGTATATATATATATATATATATATATATATATATATATATATATATATATATATATATATATATATATATATATATATATATATATATATATATATAATCTCTAAAAGACAATATGAGAATAGATGTCAAAATTTCATTTGGAAGAGGAGATATTAAATCAAATACTCAAAAAGAGTTGCATAAGAAGTGGGACAGCTGATACTGCCAGGACAATTTTATTATAAAATTAACTCATCAGTCAAAGAAATATATAATTTTGGAAGATGTATGAAAGATGAGGTGGTTTTAACAAGATTTAATTTGGACACACATCTAAATGCATCACTATTCAAAATAGGTATTACAGGTAAATGTGCCTTTTGTGGGGTAAAAGAAACAGTTGAACACAGGGTTCTCAAGTCTCACGCATTGGCCGTGAGACACACGCAATTCAACCAGTTCACACGCTCACACGCCACACCGTGTATTTCTCACGCTGAAAAGGCAATGCCAACCAAGTTGTCTATGAAGGTAGATTTGTGTCTTTATTATTCAATCAAAATAAAGGTTGTTTCAATCAAAAAAAATATGTTCAATTAAAAAAACCTTCACTTCAATGAAAAAAAAACTTTTCAATCAAAGAAAAAAAGTATTTGAATCCAAAAATATATTTGAGACTCAAAAAAATACATTTGAACACTGCTTTTCTTTGATTGAAAATGTTTTCTTTGATAGAAGTCCGTTTTTTTTTGTTTAAAGCAACCTTTTTAATTAAAGTAACATTGTTTTTTGATTGGACCATATAATGGGTAGGACATTTGTGTCTTTATCATTCAATCAAAAAAGAAGTTGCTTCAAACAAACAAATAACAGAATCAATAAAAAAGTCACTTCAATGAAAAGATAAACATTTTCAAATAAAGAAAATCGTTTTTGAATGCAAATAAAATATTTGAGACTCCAAAAATTGCATTTGAACATTTTTTTTTTTGATTGAAAACGTTCTCTTTGATTGAAGTAATCTTTTTTGTGTTTGGGCCATACATGGGTAGGACATTTGTGTCTTAATCATTCAATTCCAAAAAAGTTGTTTCAATCAAAAAAATATATTTTCAATCAAAGAAAAGACTGTTCAAATGCAAAAAAAAAAAAAAAAAAAAAAAAAAATTACCCCGTGAATAAAAAGGGGAATTAAAGAAAATGTGTTTTTTCAATGTTTTGTTTTTGAATTTTAAGTGAAAAAAAATTTAGAAGTTCAAATTGTTTTGATTGAATCTTTTTTTTTTTTTTTTTTTTTTTTTTGAAGTGCAAAAAGTTTTGAAGTTCAATTTTTTTTGATTGAATCATTTTGAAACAAACGCTCCGCAGTGGGCGGGTGCTTCTCTATTGGTCAGACATGTTTGATTGACAAGTGTCTACACCAACGACATCTTTCTGACAATGAAGTCATGTTCGCGCGCCACTCGCCAGCAAGCAGCTTTTTGCCAGCAAGTGGAGGGAGCAGCCGTGAAGTTGTCGGTAAGTAGATAAAACAGGTTTAAAATAATGGGTGTCATGTTATTAGCCTAGTATGTTGATATTTACATTAAATTGTAAGCTTACTAACTTAGTTCACGTTTTGTGATGGTGTTAGGTTAGATATCTAAATATATTCAGACAGGATAGCAAAGTGCGCGAACGGCTAGTTGATAACGTTCGCCGATGCGCTCGGTGAGTCCATCTCTATATGATTTCGCATCTACCACGGGGTTTTTTCTGTTTTTTAGTGTTACAATGTGTTCATTAACAGTGCAATCCATGCCGTTGTTTACATCCGAGTGCCTCCATAATGGCCGCTCATCCGGGTTACCACCGAGAATGTGACGTCGCTGCGTCCCCGTGTCGCTGAAGTGGCAAATATTGCGCGTGCATGTTGCTAACTCGCAACCATAAAAGCTCGCAACAGCTGCGCTTTCACTACAGGTTAACTACGGAAACTGTGGTAGCTCAAACAAGTCGATCTACTCTTTTTGAGCTAGTGTGCAGTGTGCACTGACTGCACTCATTAGACAAACTGATATCAGTTTATGGAAATGGTCGGAAGTTGTATTTCTCTATTTTATTTTAGTGCAGATTGATAATTGATAATTTACTCTGGTCCTGACTGGTTCAAAGTTTTTGTCTGTTGTTGCTGTGCTCTGTATCCATGACACATTCATTTATAAATGTGATAGCCTACTTATCAATGCAGGTATTGCTGCACTCTCAGTTATAACTCCTCAGTAGTGTTGTTTAGTTAACCGTTAAGCATAATGATAGCTAGCTACCTATATTTAATTGCAACACCTTGCCAGGATGCAGATGGACTTGTTTTTTATGATCAAATTATTTTTTTTCAGGCAAAGAAGTCCACTTATACGTTTTGGAACGGGCTTAGTAAAGGTAAGAATGGATGAGTTGATTTTATTCATGGTTGCTTAAGAGGACCTCCGATTTAAACACTGCTCTTTATATGGATGTCTGGTGTATTGTACTGTAGGACATAACCATTTTCAACACAGTCATTTTTCCTCCCTCCCATTTAGAAAACACTGTTATACATCATCTCTTGTGCTTGTCTTCATGGCCAGGCGATTATCACATACTCAGGTTACACTCCCCTTGCTATTGACTGGATTCACACTTTTTAATCTTTTCTTTTTTAAATAAAGGAATAAATAATTATTAGTCTTTGTATACTCTTATCTGCTTCATCTAAAGTGATTGATGGTGTTATATTTGGTAACAGTGATTAATTTAGGATCTAATCTCTCATTCCAGTATGACCAGCAGGCGGCCACTGCTGCTGCGCAGACTTTTCTGTCGGTGCTCAATCGCACAATAGAAAAACCCAGGCAGGAGAGTCAGGGCATATCTCCTCCTGTAACAGTACAAAATGAGATGTCCAGGTAGTGTAGCCAGCCACCAATATTGCATTTATTTTTGATGTCAGCCATGTGGGTCGTAGGGGATTTGTGAGAGATTATTCCACATAGATAGCCATCCAATGCATATTTATTTATTTTTACTGTGACCTCATTTAGTAAAATATTACAGACCTATTTTACAAACAAGGCTTTCACATTTTTTGACTTTTTGTAGATCATTCCCTGGATTTTTCAAAAGAAAAGCTGTGGAAAAACACATAAACAACAAGAAACAAAAAGCATGGAAAGGATTTGACATGGCCTTTTTCTTACTGAGTGACACAGCAGAAACAACACCGACAACACAAGATGAACTGGAGCTATTACAGGCAGGGCTGGGAAAGAGGACTCTCTTGATCAGTAAAGATTTAAGCCATGAAGAGGTGAGGAGAAGCATCTTTCTTTATCTCCCCCTACCTCCTTAATCATTGCCTTCTCCAAGATCTATTTTTACAGATATACATACATTAAAGGGTTAGTTCACCCAAAAATGAAAATTAAGTCATTAATTACTCACCCCCATGCTGTACCAACCCCGTAAGACCTTCGTTCATCTTCGGAACACAAATGAAGATATTTTTGATTAAATTTGAGAGCTGTAGCACTACCACATAGACTTTTAAGGGACTGCATCTTGACAGCCCAGAAAGTCAATGATGAAAATGTTTAAATATTCCATGTGACTACAGTGGCTCAACTATAAGTTTATCAAGCGACGAGAATACTTTTTGTGCGAAAAAACAAACAAAAATAACGACTTTATTCGACTATTACTTTTCTTCCTTGTTGGCCTGCACGAGACTTGGAAGAGATTTCCACGACGCATGCGCGAGAATTGCGATCTCCTTCAACTACTTCAGTTCAGTTCTCGCTTATGCGTCGTGGAAATCTCTTCAAAGTCAAAAGCCTATGTGGTAGTGCTACAGCTCTCAAATTTAATAAAAAATATCTTCATTTGTGTTCCGAAGATGAACGAAGGTCTTACGGGGTTGATACAGCATGGGGGTGATTAATTAATGACTTAATTTTCATTTTTGGGTGAACTAACCCTTTAAATGTTGTCAATGGTAAATGGACTGAACTTATATAGTGCTTTGTCTTTATTGGTGTAGTTGTCCAATTTACTGGAGAGCACCTACCCGAAAATGACAAGTCTTGAAGGAGGATGGCTTCTATATAAAGCAGCTGGTATGTTAAACAATACATTAGATTAAATGTAGAATCTGTAGTTTTTCCGTTTCTGTTTGTAAACAGTTTAATATTACTTGGTGGTTTGGTGGTTAGCACTGGGGCCTCACAGCAAGAAGGTCGCTGGTTTGAGCCTCGGCTTGGAAGAGGGTTTGAACAGTGGCCTTTTGGTGTGGAGTTTTCATGTTCTCTCCGTGAATGCCCGGGTTCTCTCCAGGTACTCCAGCTTCCGCCTACCATCAAAAGAGTTAAACAGGTTCCCTTGAAAAAGAGACTGTGTCTCAATGGGACTTACTTGTATACATAAAGGTTAAATAAATACTATTTAAACTGAGTGTCCCTCCCCTTTGGCTAATGTGACCCTGGTTTTCGAGCAAGCACTATCCACACCCCTTTTTGCTGCCTATTTTTTTTTTTTTTCTTTATCGACGCAAAGTAAGGTAAGCCTACTTCCTTTTATTTGCTGCGTCTGCCTTTTTTTGGGGGGGTTGGGGTGGAGGAATTATAGTGAATCTGGTGTCTGCTCCAATCAATGAGTTTATGCCCAAAGATCGCTACACCTTTAGCTCTGACATTGGCAAATAAACAAATCTCCACGCAGAAATGTCCCAAACACACCAAAACAAAAAGAAAAGACGAATCACAGTCAGGGAGTTGCAGACTGACTCAAGCGCTTATTTTCAGGGGGAAAACTCCGGATTCTACCTTTTAACATAATGCTATTTGAATGGATTTTGTCCACAATTTCATAATCATTAAGGTGATAATACTTTTCCTCATGTCAACATTTTTCACATACAAGTATGCCATGAATTAGTCAATTTACTCTGGCTAGCTCAGCACACTGATGTTGATATACCTTGTATGCAGGCACTACTTTTAATCCCCTTAAAACTTGAATTTGCAGGTGGGCATGGAAGGAGGAGAATGACCGCTGTCGCCTTAGAGTCAGAGGGATACACTGGCTCTGTTCTCAGAAGCGCCTCTGCAGGAGGGAAATTTATGTTATATATTGCTCCTCTCCAAGAAAAGATTGATATGACACCACTGCCAATGAATGCTCCAGAGTTCAGTCTCATGCCAAAGGCGACATGCACACAGTGCAAAATGGTCATGCCTTTGCAAATGCTAGCCCTGCATGTGCAAGGTGATTGTGAAGGGACATCTCAGACAACTCTTTGTGATTCAGAGGTGAGATGCCTGTCTTGTCAGATTTTTCCACTTAATGCAAGTTAAAGATGGATGTTGCCACCATGCCTCCAAACGAACTGTTTTCAAAACTATCCCTGAATATTCCTGAAAAATTGTGTCATTAATCCAGAAGTGAATCAAAACTATCCCAAAATCCATGTGGTGTTTATTTTTTCTCCAATTGTTATCATCTGTATCTGTTATTGGCATACAATAAATCATGATGACAAAATGAATTTAGTCATAATAAATTTTAAAAATTTATTTGAAAGATGAATTTAAATATTAGAAATACATAGATCAAATATGATTGCCTGATACCCATATCTATAAGAAAACCTGGCTTAAAAAAGTTTATGTTGCAAATTGGCAACTCTTGGTTTGTATTGAATAATAAATGACTGACAACTGCCAATCAGGTTATCTGACACATTGTATGGCTGCATTTTCAGCAAGAAGATGAGGAGCTTGATTCTCCCATTCCTGTGAATGTAGTGCCATCTTCAAACAAGGTGTGGTTCTTTGTAGGACAGAATAATGTTTATTGCGATAATGTTTTATATTTTTATTACTCCTGATTTTGAGTGAAACCATAAATGAGCATTTACCATTAATGATGAGGGGGTTTGCTATCAAAACGTGA
The DNA here is from genome assembly GCF_029890125.1 of Rhinichthys klamathensis goyatoka. Taxonomy (NCBI): domain Eukaryota; kingdom Metazoa; phylum Chordata; class Actinopteri; order Cypriniformes; family Leuciscidae; genus Rhinichthys; species Rhinichthys klamathensis. Next base: position 2,988,103 of record NW_026606566.1, read on the forward strand.
ACTAATTATGTCTGTACATCTTCCTATTTAGCCAAATAAGATAATATGCCCGATATGTAACAAATACTACCCAATCCATAACATTGAGTTCCACGCTAGTATCTGTGGAGAAAGGTAAGTCAAGTCACTTAATAACATCAAATATTTTGATTGGCTGTGATAAGTTGGAATTCATTGTAACTTTCATTAGTTATAGTCCTGTAAGGAGCCCAGATGATGGACCTGAAAGTCCCCATGATCTGCAAGAGCCAACACAAAATCCAATAGATGACATCTCATGGTACAAAAAAAAAGGGATCTTGAAAGTTTGATTTATCTGCCAAAATATATTTAGATTTTTAAGATGCAAAAATTTATTTTAACAGTGAAGAAGATGTTCTGCGTTGGGTTGACTCAAAAGTTGAGAGGGGGAAGACCTTCAACATTTGTGTCTCGAGGGACAACATGCTAGAGAGAGGTCTAAAGCTTTGGCAGCGGCAGAAGACTGGAGGCCCAGTAAACGAATTAAAAATCACCTTCATAGGAGAAGCTGGCATCGACACCGGGGCATTAAGAAAGGAGTTCCTGTCTGGTAAGTAGTAAGCCACTTACAAGGGTGTAATACTTGGAAATCAACAATGAAAACCCAGTGACTGAGGTTGTTCTCTGGTTTATGTCCACAGAGATGGTTGCTGGGATAGAGATGCGACTCTTTGAAGGAGGGGAGAAGGGGAAGATCCCAAAATACTCAATCACTGACCTGGACAAAAACTATTTCAAGTTTGTCACTTTTATTTATTTTCTCATATTAACGGTATTACTTATTTACATGTGTTTACACAATGGTGTATACTATAATGGTGTACTATGTATACTATTGTGTGTCCAACTACTCACTGGGATCCAAAGTGATGTAAACTGAGAGTTCCTACAACACAAGCAAAACTTTTGTAGTATATTCTATTCTTGGTAACTTGATATCTCAGGACAAACAGCTTGACAGAATTTCATTAAATGTGGCCAGAAGCTCCTGTTGGACTCTGAACTAAGATTTTTGAATTTAAAGGTTAAGGTCCATGTAATCTCACAAGGTGGTTTTAGTCTGAGCAATGTGATCTTTGAGATGTCTTGATAATTTAATCACAATTAGCTTAAATATCCGCTTTCATATTTAAAATATATTCCCTCAGTCTTCACTACATGGGGTAAACAGAGGATGTTGGCCTGGATGGCAAACTGTTACTTGAGGAATATTATACTCACATGGCAGCATTTTCAACAAAAACCTTTCTCTTGGAAACATATTGATGGGAATGGCCAGAATGAAAAAAGTAGGTCGATTCATAATTTTGGCATAACATTACATTTTTATTTCCCCCTCTTATGTACAGAGTTACTGGGGAAGTATTTGCAGTGAGCCTAGGCCAAGGTGGGCCGCCTCCACGCTTTCTTCAAGAGTGGTGTTACCAGTATTTGGTGACTGGGACACTGAAGGACATCACAAAAGAAAACGTGTATGATGCAGAGTTGTCCACATTAATCGAAAAGGTGTGTTTAAGTCTCAAGCACATATCCTTTCTATTATGAAAGTGTTGTGTGAAAAATATATATTTTTTAAATTATGTTTGTAAAATATGCTTTTAGATTGAAAATGCAACTGATGTGACACAGTACACAGAGGAAATCCTCAACTGTGGATACACTGGCCCCATCACATTGGAGCATCAAGACAGTATTGTAAGGTATATGCATTGTTTTTCCATAGCTCACCAAATGTATCATGGATTTTTACCAAGGTGTAGCGAACAAGCTTGGGTCTACAGATGAAGAGTTAAGGTCACTGGGCCTCATTCACAAATCGTGCTACACACAAATCTGTGCTTAAACATTGCGTACAAACTTTTGAAGCCAAACACTGGGAGTCAGTAATGTTTTCAAAAAATTCTGCTGTAAAATAAGCACTCAATGTCCAATGTCTATCTTGTTTTTGTTAGAGCTGTTTTGCTACATGCCACCACGAAGCGTACACCAATGCTTCAACAACTGCGAGTAGGCCTTGAACTCTACCAACTGCTGTCAGTTATGCAAAGGAAACCCAAGGAATGTCGGGATCTTTTTGTGATTGGGGATGATGACAAGGTAAAATACACAAGACGGGTGCTCATAAAGCAAAGACGTATGCCACATGAATGCTTTTCAGACTATGTCTTGCTCACGAGCCTAAGGTAAGGGAACTTTATTTAAATAGCAAAGTTAAAGCACAAAGTGCAATGGAGTAGCGGGGGTCGCTGTTGCCTATCTCCAGCATTCACTGGGCGAGAGGCGGGGTACACCCTGGACAGGTCGCCAGTCTGTCGTAGGGCAGAATAGAAACATGAAAGTCCAAAACCTGTAGGTCTCACACCCCTCGCTTTGAGCTGGCTTTCTGTGTTGCCTTGTCCCCCTCCTTTGACAATTAATGGAGTGGGCTTTTTTTTTTAGATTTTTATTGGCCTTCTGACCTATGATAACTCTACTGTTGAGTTTAAAGTGGTTCATTATTTCATCACCCCACTATTTTACTCGTGATCTAACGACAAATGATAGCTAACGACTTGTGACATTTTAGGATTAGATTCCAATTTAAATAGCACATCTCATACTGGTTTCTGTGCTAAATATATTTTGTTTTGGATATGCTTTTGTCTGTCTTTACTTATAAGATGCAATCCAAATGAACCAGCCCAATGTACTTTATTGTTTCAGGTTGATTCACATTACATCATCTCCAGCCTGGCTCCAGTGATGAGTGATACTGGATCGCTAAAACACAAGACAGAGGCACAGATACTGGAGTTCTTTCAAGATTTCCTTCTCGCCCTGGAGGGTATGTATTGGCAGTATATTTTTACATGTAAATAGCAGAGGTACTCTGTCTGCAGCAGCTGATTTGAAAGGATAGGTTGAATTTTTTTGACATAAATCTGTATGACTTCCTCACCAGCAGCATTAGTGCATCAACAGTGACCTGGCCCCAACTTTGTCCTGTTAGCTTAGATTTGTCTAATTTTCATTGTTAAAAAATAGCTCCCAGCTAGTGTCCAGCATGGATGGAGGTCTCCAGGCAGTTTTTTGCCGGCCTCTCCCTCGGAATGTGATGTCTCTGTCTTGGGCTCAGTCTCGTACTGGTGGGGTTTCAAAAACGTTTTGGTTTTTGTCAAGATCAGTCGAGATCCTGCTTATTTTTTGAAATACTAAATCCCTTTGATCAGTGCCACAAATGTACATCAAAAAAGGAATTTCATCATCAGTGGTTTCGTAGTCAGACATGTTACATTGGCTTGACCCACAAAAAAAAGTGCAACAGCTGACAGGCGGCAGCGCCTCGTGATATGAAATCATACTTCATGTCAACTTCATGTCAAAAAAACAGAACCAACCCTTTAAGGTCAAGTGCAAGTAAAACACATACTGGGAGTAGGGATGGCGAAAACTAAAAATGTTCTTGACCGACCACCGAGCCTCATTAGCCGGTTAAAACCGGTTAACCGATTGGTTTAAAATATGCGCACACACACATACACACAGCCCCAGCGCCGTCACTTTTTAAAATCCCAATACAGCGCGAAACACGAGTCCAGGGGGTCGCACACCGGACGAGAAGCTCAGCGCCACATCTTTAACACATTATTCTCTAGAAGTGTACACACACCGAACGAGATTCGGCATCTGTCCGCGGCGCCCAGCAACGGCTCAGGACCGTGTTCAAAATCCTGCTGCGCCACAGATCGCCATTTACATAGTTTTATATAAAATTTAAATTATTTTTGTCTCAAATCGTTGCTAATGTATCCTGACTGCGCCCTATGCTGCAATATACATGTAGTTTTGCATTCATTTACAGAAATCAGCTGCTTGAATGACAATCGCTGATGTTATTGGATTTTCAGCTGAGATTCTCAATTCATGCAGTTAACGGATGCTCTGAGGTAAAGTTTTCAGACTGCAGACTCAGCAACGATTGTATTTAATTGACAGTACAATCATAACATAGAACAGACATTATCTTCATTTCATGTCATTAAACAAAACAACATTGCTGGCCATATACTGATGAGAAAGTGCGCGTCCGGTGTGGGATACCTGTTGTCCTACGTGGCGCGGCGCAGCGCTTCTCATCCGGTCACTCCGGTGTGCGCGACCCCCCACAAACGCGGCGCCAAGGCGCTTGTATGTAATCGGAGGCTCCTTTTTAGTTTCGAAATGGTTTGGGTACAATGTGATCGCGTTGAAAATAAAGGCGTTAGAAGCTCATTTGAAACATTGCCGTGGCTCAGTTAAGAAAATGACAGCTCCGAGGAGACGCCGCTTTAGTTTGAGGTAACGTTAACGTTAGTGCTAACAATAATAAAGAAAGATGATGATCATTGATCACTCTATCTGTTACCACTGAAATGTAAATGTAATGTATTTCCAAATCTAAGCCCAGCAACTTATATCTGTGTCATTCTTTTAGGTGAAATGGTCCTACACACTATTTTCTTTGCACGCTTCATCCTGTCGTCTGCCCTCGTTCTAACCTCGAGTGTTTTCGCAAATATTATGAGCACGCGAACCCAAACGCTGTGACCTCGCGTCAAATGTTTTTTGTTTGTTTGTTTTTTTACCGACTACTGACAACTTTGATCGGTTAACGTTGATACGGTCAACCATCGGTCAAACGGTCATCGGTTAACATCCCTAACTGGGAGTGTCACTATCATATAGGTATGTGCTTCTACCAGTGCAGCTCCCCTCGCTTTTGGTAATTTCTCTGATGGATAACATTGATGCAGCTCAGTTGTTTTGAATGAAAAATGAAGTGAATTTTGAATTTTTTCACAATTTTCTTGCATTTGACTATGTATATCTAAAGATGGGGATGCCAGTCAGCCTGAGGAAGAAGACAATGGATCACCTCTCTCTGTTCCTCGAGTGATGCAATGGCTGACGGGGCAGGCTCACAGACACCTGCTGGTTTCAGAAAGGCAGAATTTTAAAATTAAAGTTCTTTTTGATCACAGTTGTCTTGAACGCATGCCAAAGCACACAGTGTGCTACCCTGTTGTGAGTGCATGCAGCACCACAATAACATTTCCCACAGTCCATCTGAAAGACAGCGAAGCATTTAACTCCAACCTTGAAATTGCAATTCGATATGGTTCCAGGTTTGATAGGGTTTAACTTTTGTTTTACTAAAGCTGATGTGTTAAGTTAGTTAATTTTAGTTCGACCCTGATCCTCTTAAACTATTAGTAATCAACACTACTGCAAAATGTCTCATGTTGTCTGCTGGGTGTTCTGTTATTTTCTTGCAACCAAGTATTTTTTTTTTCATAATATTTGCTAACATGGTCTTGCATATAGAAAGGTTCTGAGATATACTGTACAATTAATGGTATACCAGCATTGACACCCCCTCCTCCTCTGAAGAAAAATTTAACATGACAGGATCATTTCAATTGGCAACATGCTCAAAAGCTGTTTTGTCTCATGAGTGTTATACACTAGTCTCAAATTTATACAAAGCAAAATTGAAAAACATTTCCTTTTTTGGCATTTCTGCTTGTTTCCCAGATAAGGATGGGTATGGCATTTGCTATTAAGTGTTGACCGCTCCAGAAAGTGTCAGAGGTGTTACAAATTGTGTTGAAGTTATAGTCGTTTGTTACTATAATAATTGTTAATTATTATTATTATTAGAATTTGATCCTATGATGATAATGTATTTTATTGTCATATGAAAATCTGTTTTAAACATTGGTATTCATACAGGGTTTTTACACTCAAGCAGGTCCCAAACTTAATTGATTAGAATATTCAAATGTTCCTATATGGCAGCCGGGCGATTCAGGTTCTACTGTTAAGTCATTATTATTCTGTATTTTGCCCCAACAGTGAAATAATGTTGAATTAAAGAGTAAGTTCTCTTCAGTATATGAGGGGCTGATGCCTCTGATTCTGTTTTTTTTTTTTTTTTTTTTTTTTTAGTGTTTAGAGACGTGTGAATATATAAAAGACAATGAACATGTTGATCTCACAATGGAGAAATTCACTTCTGCATCTTAACCCATCCCCTCAGGGAGCAGTGGGCTGCCACTGTGCGACACCTGGGGAGCAATCTGGGTTTAAGGGTCTTGCTTAGGGAGCCAGAGTGCAGGCAGTTTGGATCAAACCGGGTACTTGCATCCTTCTCAGGGTGCAAGCGCGCTGCTCTAACCACTAGGCCAACACTCCCCACAAATATGACATTCAAAGCTTTACTCAGCAAACACTTTGTTAATCAAATTTTCCCTTCGTGCAACGCCGTGGTAAATAGGAGTGCTGACTGTGGTGCTGCGACCCCTTAGAAAAAGTGGCCGTTTTGCCCTCAGATCATTCACTTTGAATGAAAATGTACTTGAAAACACTTTGTAGTACAGTTATTATGATTTGCCAAAGACTAATAATAGAAGAGAGTTCACTCGTCTGTGTGTTGATTCGGCGGAAAGCCGCACTGAATGTGTACAAAGTTTGTACACATTCAGTGCGGCTTTCCGCCGAATCAACAACACACAGACGAGTGAACTCTCTTCTATTATTAGTCTTTGGCAAATCATGTCATAACACGCCGCTCTACAATTGGATATTGATGTTTCATTCATAATATATTAATTATGCTTGTTTGTTTTACAACTATACAAAACATCTTTACTTTGAAGCTAACCATACATAATGTATTCAAAAAACTGATCATGTCATCACTTTTCTTAGGCCCAAACTCAGCAGTAAGACTTTGTAATCCAGTTTGGACGCAATTCCATGTATAACTGACAGCAGGTCTGTTCTGCGAGAAATTATTTTTATTCTGAACTTTGAAAAGCTTTGTGGAGACGGACAGTAATGTTTATGTATTGACCTACAAATTGCTATCCCTACTTAAAGAAAAAAATCTTTAAAATGAATGTTCGGCATAACCTAATAGTTGTGCTGTCACCTTTTATTCACCCCACCCCTGCTATTTAATTACATATTTATATGGTAATTTATTATAAAATATTTTATTGTCAATGCAGGTTTTTCTGAAAAACAACCCGGTCCCAGAGATTGTTTTTTTTTAAATGTTCTAATTAGCATTTAATCATAATTAGTTTTTTTGTCACATGGACAGCTAGCAGCAACAGAAACAGTAGCTTGGAGAGCTCCACAGCACACATTCCACACAGTCCTCTATTATCTTTCATATTTATAACAAATACATCTTGGCTTGGGGGAACATCACAATATAGAAATGAAAGATCAACACTAGTTATCATTTTAGGATTTAAAGATCCTTGCACTTATTCATTGTAGAACAAAAATTACCATTTAAAAATAATATGAACAACCAATATCTTCACATTTCAAAAGTTCACTTATAAAACAGCAATGCACACAAGCGATAACATTTCATATATAGTTGTATTTTCAAATTTACTATACAGGGTCATGCCATGTAACAACATTGTATTTTACTGCCTTTACTTTAAGACCTCACTCAGTGAGTAAAGGAAGTGTTAACAGGAAGGCAGGGACCAGACAATGGTGGAGTTATGGACAAAGAGCAAGCCCCAGGGGGTAATCAGTAAGGTGACGTAGTTATCCATCAGGAAGCCCCAGGCGTGTTATGGCTGTCAAGCAGAACACATATGTTAAATTTTGGACTTTGACAGAAAATACTTAACTGCCTGTAGTTTAACATTTTAAGGTGTATATGAGAAACCATGTGTTAGTTACCTTCATTCAAAACTGAGTGGTGTCTGAGTAGTCTCTGTCCATTTACACATGGGCTGTGAGCATCAACATACAAAGGTTGGGTTAGTTTTTTTAGAATGCTTTGAGAAAAATGTTTCAAATGTATTTCAAGTAATTTGTAAAAAGTAAGAGCGTGGCAGATAAGCTCACATATAAGGCACTTTGCATTTTATGACTGAAGCATGAAACTATCTACAGCATGTCTGTACACCATAGAGTTTCCTACTAGATGTGGAACCACTTCTGAGTTGGCTTGAAACTTTTTAGAAGCTGTGCACATTTCAGGTAGTTAGTCATTTTTTCACTTTTTTGCAGGCATCTAGCCAATTAACCAAGGTGAATTCTTGCAGAACCCACTATCTATTATAACATTGCTTTAATATGTGAAATCACTTGTAAAAGACATGACAGTTCAGTTAATTTGGGAATACATCCATAGAACGGATCAACACACTAGCGCACGCACCATCCTCCCGACGCACCAACACTCGCATCCCCGCCAGCTGTCAACAGTTACACAGGAAAAAAATCCTGGTGAGAACCCTGCTAGTGGCTAGTTTGTTGCCCAAATAAGAGACTTTAAGGTCTAAAACAAGCACTTACATTTATAAGTGACTTAATAAAAAACAAGCCAGCCATCGCTTATAAAAAGCAAACTTGGTAACACTGTTAATAATGCCAATGGACTTACATTGGGCTGCCATAAAGCTGTTTGTTTTTCTGCGAGAACAAGAACAGAGCCGTGAGATTGCCACCGGGTCGGAGACATGGAAAGTTGCAAGGTTTTCTGGCCAGAAACACTAGGGTTTCTGCAATCGGGATAGCACAAGGACGTTACAGCAAGCCGTTCAGTAAATTATTCTAAAAAATTACTTTAATTATTTTAATATTTGAGATGGATTAGAAAATAAAACCCTATTTATGATATGTTAACAATTTTAAGACCTTTGAAAGACTGAGTTAAGACATTTTAATATCAATCAAGGCCTTAGTTTTATATTGAAGAATTCAATGCCTTTTAAGAGTTTCTATGGATCTGCAGGAACCCTGTGAGACCGGTGCACAGAGTGAACCCTCTTGTCATCCACCATCTTTGGAGGTGAGAGACGAGTAAAACAAATACACGCAAGCACATGGAAATATATTGAGGCCAGAAAAATTGTTACGTTAATTTTAATTTATTATGCAATAAATCGATTTATCGGTTGAAATAATTTGCCATGTATTATTATTATAATTTTTTTTCAAAACATGTTTGCTATAATCATGAAGCACCTAAAAGTGTGGAGCATCACTCACTCATTGCAAAATGAAGAGCACGCAGATATATGTCCCGGCCAAAGGATAAGGAGTCAGAGTTAGGATTCACTTCATGTTGCAGCAGAGCAAGATTCTCTGCAGACAGGGGGGATGGAATATCAGGAACAACAACCCCATGGTCAGTGTCTTCAGATACCTCCTCCTGATGTTCAATGTGCTGAAGCTGCACAAGCCAACAAACAAATTAATGATGACAAAGTTATTGAGGAAAAAACTGTCATGCCAATCAATTATTGCATGCCCACCTCTGCATAGTTTGGCTCAGGCACAGGTGCTTGAAGCATTCCAATGGTCCACATCTGTTGAGGTGTAAGGTTTGCCTCTGTGCTGATCGGATGGTTGTTCCAACTGTCTATGAAATGCTGTAGATCTGACCGCAGACGAGGTATGAACACATATTGCACACAGAAAAGGTGGATCTCATTAGACAGGTCAATGAAGCCGTCTTCCTCTAAGCTGTGTAGTGCATTGTAGTAGTTTGATGTTACACAACTCCAAACATCTCTCCATAAGCGTTCCACTCTGAAAAGAGGCCGACAGACCATGGTTAGAAAAAGAGACAATGGTGTTGTCTTTTCATAAGCAAATGGAATTCATGGTTTTTAAGTGATGCATCCACTTTTAAGCCGGTGTGCGTTTGTTAGTTCACACCAGGTCTGCCTTGATTAGTAAATTAATCGTCATTATGTTGACTATCAAAATAGTTGGCAATTATTTTAATAATTGACTACTTGTTTATTGTTTTTAAGCTTTGTTTTTCCTCACAAGATTGCCTCTGTACATTCTGCTGCCTTGTCTGCCTTTCTGTCTGGTCAGCTTTATTGAATTGTATGCTGACACTTATATAAAAACACACACATACGAGAATAATCATTTTTCCATCTGATTCAATGAGTAAGTGTCCACACTTTTGAGTGGTGCTGTGAATATGCTTCAATTTATATCTGATCTCATTAATCGACTACTCACCAGAATAACTGATGACTAGTCGATTATCAAAATAATCAGAAGTGGCAGCCGTAGTTCACACCAGGACATTTCAATCCGGAGTGGAGAGTATAGGAGACAGCAAACTACAATCAGTGCCAAGGTGTGTACACTGTCCAATATAAGCTGTGACTGCCAACTATAACCAGCATGCCATGGAGCATGTTGGAAAGAAGCCATCTTGACAGAGGATAAACCCACATCCGGTCAGACTGACATAATTGACCAACAAAACAACACAAACATAATGTCATTAATGCTTCTTGTCAGTCTTATTAATAAAATAATAGTTTACCTTCAGCTCTGTCAAAGCAGCTGCTATAAAAAAATGGTCTTTTGTTGCACAAAAGCAGAGTATTGCTTACTCCACCAGAATGAGTAGGATTATCAAAAAAGTAGATGTTGACAAGTTCATTTTGTTACCTCTGGTTATGGACACTTTTGCCTGCTATAAAGCTTCCACGGCCTGTTCCTCGGACAGTAAACATACACCTGGCAATGTCGACATTTTCCACCCCTTGATCAGCTCTCACTCTGCAAGAAAAGCAAATGCTTTTCCCCCCATATATGACATAACTTCATAATCAGCAGCACCTCATTTTTTTATTTCTCCTGCAATTAAATATATACCTTGAGGGCCATCCATTTCTCTGAACACTCTCCATGAAGAATCCAAAAGCAGTTGATGCTTTGTTGTTTGCTGCTGTGTCCAGATACAAAATCTATGAAAGAGGTAGATGCGTACCATGTATGTTGTGAACTTATTAATGAGGGTAAATACCTTGTGAATGAATAGAAAACATTTACCTTCCTGGAGAATCCATCTACACCTCCAAAGACGACAATGTTATACCTTTAAAAAAATGGATTTGAAAAAAATATATTATTCATTGTTTATTACAGGCTTATGTAGAACTCCCACATCATACAACACAGTGCATTGGTCAACAAGCAACATCATACAAATGTAAAATAAGTTCTGCCAGATAAGACGTTCATTTACCTTATCAATTTATGATTTGTATCAATGTGGACGAGAGACAGGGGAGCAGGAACAGAGTACCGTCGTCGAGCAATGCAACGAAGCTGAATCATCCTGGAAATGATACCAGCACCATCTACACGTTGCAAAGACAGCCTCACTCTTTTCCATTGAAGACGAAGGCCCATTGCTTGGAGATTTCCTTTGACCATTCTGTAGCCCGCATGCGGCATCCTTCCCTTAATGGCTCTGACTTTCTGGTCTAATTCGTCATCAGAAATTAAAGAATAGCATGCCCTCACTGAAATGTTATGGTCCTTCATTCTTCTGTAAAGAGTTGACCTTGAAATGCCATGCATTTCTGCTAAATGAACTAGGGGTAAAGAGGTATCCAGCAATGTCTGTAGTGTGTCACAACTCATTTGAAGTTCTGGCCGTCCTACATTCCCACTCCAACAAACGGTGGCTACATCACTAAATAGAGGAGGAACTGTATTCTGTGACAGATGTGACCTGAGCACTGAAATCAACTCTTGCAGACCATCCACCAACTCTGCAGGAATATCCATGTATTGTGTGCCAGCTTGAATAAACTGCAACTCTTGGGTGGAGACAAATAGGAGGTACTCAAAATCAATAGGTACTCTATTGATGACAGAAATCAATCTATCTTTTAACCTCAGTAGCAGCTGTTGTGCCATTGGATGCCTGCAAATTAAAATTAGCAGAACAAGAGAAGCAATATTTTAACGCAGCTTTTTTAAAATTCATGTATATGGCTGAGTGGCCAAAAAGAATCCTGATAGAATGAAAATCAGTTAACTTACATGACTTGACGTGTGTGTCAGCCAAGGTAATCGTGAAAACAAAAAGACTATGCTATAGAGGAAAGAAGAGAACACAGAATAAGGCAAGACTTGTGATTGGTTGACACAGGACAATGCTATATGATATTAGAAAACTAAATAAATGAATACAAACAAGATTAGTTGTTGTCAGAAGGACTTTCAACTAAAGAAGCATTTTCCTGAAGCTACAGATCTATGTGTGAGCCTTGATCAAATGAGTGTTCCAATTATTTGTAATTTTGGTTTATAGTCAATCTTGCACCCAGCACCCTAAAACCATGTGATGTACGCAGTTGTGGTCATGATTATTTTCAGTAATTGAATAATCTGTTCCATGTTTAGTATTTAGCTGTCTATTGCTGAAAATGACAATAAATACACAATCATACATCAAGTTAAACAATCTGTTATTTATTTCTTTGTCTATGTGTGTGCATTAATTCTATCCATCCATCCATCCATAAACTGATATCAGTTTGTCTAATGAGTGCAGTCAGTGCACACTGCACACTAGCTCAAAAAGAGTAGATCGACTTGTTTGAGCTACCACAGTTTCCGTAGTTAACCTGTAGTGAAAGCGCAGCTGTTGCGAGCTTTTATGGTTGCGAGTTAGTAACATGCACGCGCAATATTTGCCACTTCAGCGACACGGGGACGCAGCGACGTCACATTCTCGGTGGTAACCCGGATGAGCGGCCATTATGGAGGCACTCGGATGTAAACAACGGCATGGATTGCACTGTTAATGAACACATTGTAACACTAAAAAACAGAAAAAACCCCGTGGTAGATGCGAAATCATATAGAGATGGACTCACCGAGCGCATCGGCGAACGTTATCAACTAGCCGTTCGCGCACTTTGCTATCCTGTCTGAATATATTTAGATATCTAACCTAACACCATCACAAAACGTGAACTAAGTTAGTAAGCTTACAATTTAATGTAAATATCAACAGACTAGGCTAATAACATGACACCCATTATTTTAAACCTGTTTTATCTACTTACCGACAACTTCACGGCTGCTCCCTCCACTTGCTGGCAAAAAGCTGCTTGCTGGCGAGTGGCGCGCGAACATGACTTCATTGTCAGAAAGATGTCGTTGGTGTAGACACTTGTCAATCAAACATGTCTGACCAATAGAGAAGCACCCGCCCACTGCGGAGCGTTTGTTTCAAAATGATTCAATCAAAAAAAATTGAACTTCAAAACTTTTTGCACTTCAAAAAAAAAAAAAAAAAAAAAAAAAGATTCAATCAAAACAATTTGAACTTCTAAATTTTTTTTCACTTAAAATTCAAAAACAAAACATTGAAAAAACACATTTTCTTTAATTCCCCTTTTTATTCACGGGGTAATTTTTTTTTTTTTTTTTTTTTTTTTTTTGCATTTGAACAGTCTTTTCTTTGATTGAAAATATATTTTTTTGATTGAAACAACTTTTTTGGAATTGAATGATTAAGACACAAATGTCCTACCCATGTATGGCCCAAACACAAAAAAGATTACTTCAATCAAAGAGAACGTTTTCAATCAAAAAAAAAAATGTTCAAATGCAATTTTTGGAGTCTCAAATATTTTATTTGCATTCAAAAACGATTTTCTTTATTTGAAAATGTTTATCTTTTCATTGAAGTGACTTTTTTATTGATTCTGTTATTTGTTTGTTTGAAGCAACTTCTTTTTTGATTGAATGATAAAGACACAAATGTCCTACCCATTATATGGTCCAATCAAAAAACAATGTTACTTTAATTAAAAAGGTTGCTTTAAACAAAAAAAAACGGACTTCTATCAAAGAAAACATTTTCAATCAAAGAAAAGCAGTGTTCAAATGTATTTTTTTGAGTCTCAAATATATTTTTGGATTCAAATACTTTTTTTCTTTGATTGAAAAGTTTTTTTTTCATTGAAGTGAAGGTTTTTTTAATTGAACATATTTTTTTTGATTGAAACAACCTTTATTTTGATTGAATAATAAAGACACAAATCTACCTTCATAGTTGTCCTGCAAGCTTTATAACGTTGTATACGAGGCGCATGCACACAAAGATAAGTTTCCTGCCGCCAGCGCGTCCGCATCTCGGCCAGATTGCGTTCGTTACTAGGCAACTTATAGACGCGCGAAGTCCGCGAACACACACGGAAGTTCGGCCACCGCGACATCGCGCGAACACACGTCGTGATGGTGAAAGTAAGTTGGAAGAAAGCTCGCCTAACATTTTTTAGACTAGAAGTTCTAGAACATTTAATATATAGGCATGGGCGGCGCTAGGGAGGGGCTAGCAGGTGCTTCAGCACCCCCAAGAAAGACCAAAGCACCCCGATAGCACCCCCCAAAATAATGTTTGGAATCAATTATATTCAAATATATGTTATTTCGAGATATTAAGTCGTTATTTCAATATAATATCTCGGTATTTCGACATAATAAGGGCACATTTTTATCCCATCAAACTTAAGCCTTTTTTGATCGGTGAGTGATGTAGAATAGAATGACTGCTGCGCTTGACAGGGCGCGTAACGAGCAGAGAGAGAGAGAGCCCCGGCCACGCGCACTCTCACGTCTTCATGCTTCAAACACTTTTCGCGCATATTATTTAAAATCAATTGGCACGATAGTAAAAGGTCGGAAGACCGCAGTTTCACGTGGAGCATTTGGAGATTTGTTCTCCTGAATTACCGCGGTGTGTGAATTCAATTGTGCTAAAAAAACACGTTGCCTATAGCTTATCGTCTCTAAAAAGCGTTCCGCCCATTCAGTTGAACCACATTTCAATAAACGAAAAAACCTATCCAGTGATATGTTTTCTATTGACGCAAATCTTTTGCGATGTCCTAAACTGCCGAGATAATCACACAAGCGTGCCGTAGACGTCCACTAATGACACGTCCGATACGCAAACGAATGACTCATTTTAACCATTCACTTTAATGAATATAGTTAAAACAACTGACATGTCCAACACTGAACTCACGAGACCTCTGAATCGGTGTATAAAAAATCGGTAACACTTAATTAGATTAGTTAACATTTACTATTAATTAACTGCATTTCAGCATTGTTAATGTTAATTGTTTCAATATTTAGAGAGTCAGGCCCACTATATGTGTGTTGTAGCCATTAAATAAGCGCATTTAATTAAATTTTTGTTAAAATATTATAATGTTTTTTTTTTTTCATCTGATTATGAAAATTGAACAGCATGAGTAAGATGCGCGATATATTGGAAGATATGATGGGTCAGACATGATTTTGACCACTAAATTTACATTTACACATTACAAATTTACATTTACACATTTATATTTAGTCATTTATTTTAGCAGACGCTTTTATCCAAATCGACTCAACTGAGAACTAAACCAAGCGAGTCATCGTGAAAAGGCAAAAACAACGCAAGAAGTGCTCAAAATACCAAGTTCGGACATTGCTCGGAGTAGCATAAGCCAGACAAGCAAGGATTTAAAGGAAAAGGATTTTTATTTTTATTGTTTTATGTTAATAAATTAAGTTTTGTTTTGTAGAAAGCCTTTTTTAAAGGGAATTTCGTTTTGTATAAATTGTATCTTAATTTTAATCAATTTTTCATCAACCAATTGACTGGGTATAATAGCCTAAATAAGAAGCAAATAGGCTATAGAAGACAATAAAGATAAGGAGGCGCGGGCGAGATTGCATTGCACGTGAACTGGAGCACATCTCATCATAAATTTAGCTCATTTAAATAATAGTGTGTGTGTGTGTGTGTGTGTGTGTGTCGGCCTATATATATATATATATATATATATATATATATATATATATATATATATATATATATATATATATATATATATATATATATAGGCTAATTGCGCAGCTCCCCCTGTCAATGATCCAGCACCCCCTCAGCACCTGCGTTAAAAATAATCTGGCGCCGCCCCTGTATATAGCCCATCGTATACATTATTGATGCAGTCAAAAACTCTACAACTGCTTTGCAACCAGGCCAAAAGCTTTGGCTCAGTTTGGCTAAGGAAATGTTATTGGGTATGGGAAGGAATGAAGATGTATTTCTTCAATTTATTTTAAATTCTATATTATACTGTATTAATAGTATTTCTAGTTAGGCTACATTAAGGCTAAAGCAGAGTGCTCTTGGTAATATTGTATATCCTGTCAAAACATACATTAGCCTAATCATTGCCATTGCATTTGTATTTTTCAAAGATGTCAGGGAAAAATGCAAAAATGTTTGTTTTTCCAAACTTTTGGAGCAATTTGTTATATATTTGTAGCCTAATTTTGAAATATAACATTAAAGAGTAGGCCTATATTTGATGTGATGAATTGCTCTGTCATTTATCAGATTTACCAATTGTTATAATTTAAATTTTTGCTGGTTAATTATGAACAATGGGTAAAATTGGGGGCGGGGCTAGGCGGGGGCAGGGCTACATTTAGGCTCCTCCCCTAACCGCATGTGATCTCACTCCAAGCTTTTGATAAAACTTGAGAACCCTTATTAAAATGTAGGTAATATAATATATAGAGAATTAAAATGAAAAAGAACTTAAAAGGTAATTCTAAGGGAAAAAAAAGAGATAAACTGGACATTAAAGGAGTATTCAAAGAGTAATGAAATATATAGACAAACGAATTTGATTGGGAATCACATTACTTAAAAACACAAAGGTATAGATGGGAACACACACACACACACAAGCTGGGTTTTTGGCATGTGAACTGAACACACAGCAGCCAGAAATACAGAAATATGTGCTGTGAACTCGAAATAATAAAATAATAGAGATGTGACTGTCATCCATGTAAGAACAGGAACAGTAGGTGGCGGCGGTGCAGAGTTTCGAAGAAGAAGAAGAAGAAGAAGAAGAAGAAGAAGAAGAAGAAACAACATAAACCGCTTTACGTCAGAGGAAAAACATGACGACGTCCTAAAATAAAAAAGTTGTAGAATAAAACAACTCTATTTAAAGACTGAGGCGGATATTATCCGTGTTTTCATTCTGTTGTGACGAGTAACTTATTCTTGTCCTCCAGTTAAACAGTTAAAGCGCACACACATATCTGCAGTGCTTCATAAACACCTCTGCGAGTGTGGATATAATAACGTTACTGGTCAAAGGGCATCAATGGCACTCGTGTTCAGTTCTGCGTTCAGAAGTAAGTCACACAGTTTTATCATCTAACGTTAACTGCATTTGTTCTGAATACTCACATTAACCACATTTACCGTTTGTAGAAATGCTACAAGTATTGAACACTAGAAAAATGTAAGAATCAACACAAAATGTTGTTCGTTTTCTAAATCAATTTGTTATTGATTGTAACTGTGACTGAATGTAGGTGAAGGTGAAGGTGTCAGACATGCTGAGTTCTGTTAACTGGGTGAAAGGTCACACACTCAATAATATGTTATTCTCTCTTTGAGTGAATAATTACATATATTTAATGGGTAAATCAAGTTTTTAACAGGTATAGCATGTAGCTGTAATGGCCAGCTGGAAGGTGTATGTAAATTAATAATATAAAAATGTATAAATGGAAACATTCTATGAAAATGTCTGTTTGATGTGATATTATTGATTACGATTAGTATTTGGACACTTAAAGCACGCTTTTATGTTATTACATAACATATCAAACCAATTGGAATACATTTTAAAGAAAGGTAACAAAATACTATATTGGGATAATTTGGTAACATTGAACTTGAAATAACATGTATTAAACTTTGTAAACATATTTCATGTGGGTAATATACTATCTTATTAATTTTCTTTCTTAATGCATTAAAATGTATTAGGATAGAGTATGCGGAAATTAGCATTAACCTAGATTAATAAATGCTGTAAAAGTATTGTTTGTTGTTAGATCATATTACCTGTTAACGAATTAAACATTGTATATGTTACCTTAATAATAATAGAATATTTCGTCAGATCAGGGATGTATTATGGGCCAATTCCTCACCCCTTTTGCCTAAAATGCCTTTATTTAAATGCCAATATAATGTGATTGTAATTTAAAGTGCTACACCTGTGTGAACTTTATGGGAACAAACTCCATAAAGTTTACAAGTTATCTGGAACCAGCGATTGCAAAAATGGTTAAATTAATTCTGAGAAACAGTTAAGTATTATTTGTTTGCAGATTGTACTTGGTTTGTTATTTTGATATCCAGTGGAATGAATGATGATCAGGTATTTCACCATGTACAGCACTGGGGGAAAAATTAAGAGACCACTGCAAAATTACTGGTTTCTCTTGATTTACTATACAGTCATGTGAAAAAGAAAGGACACCCTATTGCATCTATGATTTTATGTCTCAGGACATGATAAAAAAAAATCATCTGGTCCTTGGCACGTCTGAAAATTAGGTTAATACAACCTCAGATGAACAACAGCTAATTACATATTGCACCGTGTCATTATTTATTGAATAAAAACTAGACCAAAATGGAGTACAGCCTTAATGCTTCCACAGGAATTAAGAGAGTAAGTATCCGTCAGGCGCTGCTAATCAAATACCTCTGATTAATTGATCATCAGTAAGTGTGATCACTTCTATAAAAGCAGAAGTTTTGTCAGTTTGCTGGTCTGGAGCCTTCATGTGTGTGTTAACTCAATAACAAGGAGGAAATACATCAGCAATGATCTTAGAGAAGCGTTTGTCTGAGAATCAATCTGAGAAGGGCTATACGGCCATTTACAAACCATCTGAAGTCCATTATTCTACACTGAAGAAGATGGGGAAACATTCATGACAGTTGCTAACCTTCCCAGGAGTGGACGTCCCATCAAATTCAGTCCAAGGGCATACTGTGCAATGCTCAGAGAAATCACAAAACACCCAAGAGCTACATCTCAGACTCTACAGGCCTCAGTTAACATGTTAAAGTTCATGACAGTACAATTAGATAAAGACGGAAGTGTGGCATGTTTGGAAGGGTTGCCAGGAGAAAGCTTCTTCTTCTCTCTAAAAACAACATGCAGTACAGCTTATGTTTGCACAGTTGAATCTGAACAAACCTCAAGACTTCTGGAACAATGTCATTCAGACAAATGAGACCAAAGTGGAGATGTTTGGCCATAATGCACTGCGCCACTTTAGGTGAAAACCAAACACAGCAAATCAGCACAAACACCTCATCCAACTGTCCATCACGCCGGTAGAGGGGGGATGATTTGGCTGGTTTTGCAAACACAGGACCAACTGGGAACCTTGCAAGTCATTGAGTAGACCCTGAACTCTTCTGTGTTTTCTAGAGTCAAATGTGAGGCCATCTGTCCGACAGCTAAAGCTTGGCTGGAACTGGGTCATTCAACAGGACAACGATCTCAAGCACACCAGTAAATCTGCAACAATGGCTGAACAAGAAAAGAATCAAGGTGTTGCACCGGCCCAGTCAAAGCCCAGACCTCAACCCGGCTGAAATGTTGCGGCGGGACCTTAAGAGAGCTGTGCGTGAACAAATGCCTGCAAACCTTAATGAACTGAAGCAACGCTATAAAGAAGAGCGGGCCAAAATTCCCAGAGAACAATGTGAGAGACGGATACTGTCATACAGAATACGATTCCTTCAACGATTGCTGCTAAAACTGGCTCTACAAGCAGTTGAATCATAGGGTGACCTTAGTTTGTCACCCATGGCTTTTCCCTTTTGGCTTCGTTTTTGTTAAATAAATAATGACACGGTTTAATATGTCATTTGTTGTTGTTCATCTAAGGTTGTATTAACCTAATTTTAAGACCAATTTATTTATTGTGTTCTGATAAGAAAAACCATAAAAATGTAAAGGGTGTCCTTTCTTTTTCACATGACTTTATATGTATGCATATTTATATACAAAGACATGCACACACATATATAATATATATAAATATAATAATATATCCACGCATATATTATATAAATAAACTTTTATGTTAGAAATGATTAATTGATTTGACAGCACCAATGTATATATATTATATGTATGTATGTGTATATGTGTGTTCGAGTTAATTCTATAAACTACTGATAACATTTCTTCCAAATTTCAAATAAAAGTATTGTCATTTAAAACATATTTGCAGAAAATGACAACTGGTTAAAATAACGAAAAAAGATGGCATGTTTTTAGACCTCATATAATGCAAAGAAAACAAGTTCATATTAATTTCTAAACAACACAATTCTAATGCTTTACCTTAGAAAGAGTTCAGAAATCAATATTTGGTGGAGTAACCCTGATTTCCCATCACAGCTTTCATGCGTCTTAGCATGCTCTTTACTAGTTTGCTGTTGGGCGACTTTATGCCACTCCTGGTGAACTAATTCAAGCAGCTCGGCTCTTCCTCTTGATCACGTTCCAGAGGTTTTCAACGGGTTCAGGTCTGGAGATTGGGCTGGATATGACAGGGTCTCGATCCAGTGGTCCTCCATCCACAGCTTGATTGCCCTGGCTGGATTGGATCATTGTCCTGCTGGAAGAAAACAATCCTCAAAACATTGTCAGAGCAGAAGGAAGCAAGTTTTCTTCCAGGACAACCTTGTATGTGGCTTGAGTCACGCCTGATTCTGATCTTCTGTGATGAGTCCTGTGTCCACTCTGTGTAATTTAGTGGAAGGTCGGTGATGATCTGGAGGTTCTTCAGTAGGGCTGGAATTGGGAAGATCCAAATAAATGCTGTAAATGACAATGTTTTTACTTGAAATTTGGAAGAAATGTCGTCGATAGTTTATATAATTCAACAAAACTGTTCATTTTACTCAAACGCATACATATAAATATTAAATCCAGAGAAACTTCTATATATACTGTATATGTATTTCTCACTAGTTATTCAGATTAATTTCAAACAGCGGTGCCCTCTACATGTCAGAAGTGTAAACCTGTGAATTTTGTCTGTGTTTTGTGATTAGAAAAGGGTCTGTTCGTACCTTTCCTGAACGCTGTTAGAGGAATGTCTTCATCCGGAGGGCCCACCCCCCCCTTCACAACCCTGTCAGTCAGCCGGCCAGTGGACACCGTCACTCACGTCGAGATCTGCCGTCCAGAGAAACGCAATGCAATGAACAAGGCATTCTGGCTGTACGACCTCATGTCCACATTACACACTGATATCCATATCAATAATTCATTTAATTTCCATTGAGATTTCCTGTTTAAAGGCTTTGTAAACAAATATCTCATCATTCCTGCTAGAAAGAGAGACATAAAAGTGCCCATTTTCTGCCATTTCTATGTTATCTTAAAATGTCCTTATGTGAATAGCAGTGTGAGACTGGAATTTGAAGTGCACAGTGATCTCAGTTATCACATCATGACTGAATTAGTGTGTGTATTTCTGTTGTACTTGCAGTGAAATGGTTGACTGCTTCAATCAGATAGCTGAAGACTCGGAGTGTCGTGTCGTGGTTTTCTCAGGCGCTGGAAAGCTCTTCACTTCCGGTAAAGCTATCAAACATTACACTGAAAAAGTTCAACTTTAAAAAACTACTTTATGCGGTAACATCTACAATAACTGGTTTTGTTGAAATTAAATAAACGATTTAAGATTACTGATGATAACTGAGTTCAACCAACCTGAAAAAAAAAGGTTCTCCAGCTTGGTAAAGTTCTTTAGTACGTTTGATAGAATCTTTTTTGTTTTATATGAAAGTCCTTTTCCACCTTAAATATACTCAAAATATAATTCAATAACCTTATTTAATTGACAACATTTTTACACACAACTTAATTTAGTTTATTCAAAATAAATCAGTTTAGTTTTGGACAGATGTCAACAGTGTTGTTCATCATTATGCACAATGTATATAATGAACCACAAAGTAAAGACTGGTGTCAGTACTGAGAATAAATCTCTGAGCACAATCACTACTCTTCAGCACAATGTTAACCAAACATTCAATAACAGAAACTCCTCTAAATGTCCAACATAACTAAACATTAACGTAAACTACCAACATCTTTCCCTTTACTGAAAAACACAAAATAACACTTAATCCCTAAATTAATGCAGTCCCTTGAAAAGCATGCTGGGAACTACAGATCCACTGCCCAGGGCTGGATTTCTCAAAAGCATTGTAAGCCTAAGTTGATTTTAGAGACCATTGGTGGCAAAGGCTCTACGATAAACTGGATCTGTAGTTCCCAGCATGCTTTGCAAGGGGCTGCATTAGGAGAGTAAATTTAGGGATTAAGTGTTATTTTATGTGTTTTTCAGTAAAAGTAAAGATTTGTGTATTGTATGCCATGTATGAATATTTCATCATTAACTGAATAGTAATGATCTGTGTGCAGGTATTGACCTCATGGGCATGGCCAGTGATATCCTACAGCCTGACGGAGATGACACCGCCAGGATCTCATGGAACTTGCGCCGCACCATAGCTAAATACCAAGAGAGCTTCTCTGTTATTGAAAAGGTTACTATTTTAAAACATCATTAATTTACTGTGAAAACATCTCAATAGAAGAACTATATGGAAAAAAGTATTGGGACACGCCTCTTGATTCTTGAATTCAGGTGTTTCAATCTGACCCATTGCCACAAGTGTATAAAATGAAGCACCTAGCCATGCAGTGTGCATTTACAAACATTTATGAAAAATGGGTCGAGTGGTACTGTGATAGGATGCCACCTTTGCAATTAGTCAGTTCGTGAAATTTCATCCCTGCTAGATATTCCATGGTCAAATGTAAGTGGTATTATTGGAAAGTAGAAGCTTTTAGGAACAGCAGCAACTCCATGAAGCAGAAAACCACGTAAAGTCAAAGGCGAATTGTGTGTAAAAATTGCCAACGCTCCACAGCTGAAGAGATCCAATCCCCAACTGGCATTAATATTAGCTTAAGAACAGTGCGTGGGGCTTCACAGAATGGGTTTCCATGGCTGAGCACCTGCATCCAAGCCTTACGTCACCAAGTGCAATGCAAAGCGTGGGATGCAGTGGTGTATAAAGCACGCCGCCACTGGACTCTGTAGCGGTGATAACGTGTTCTGTGGAGTGACGAATCACGCTTCTCTGTCTGGCAATCCGATGACGAGTCTGGTTTTGACGGATACCTGGAGAATGTTACTTGCCTGACTGCATTGTGCCAACTGTAAAGTTAGGTGGAGGGGGGATTATGGTGTGGGGTTGTTTTTCAGGGGTTAGGCTTGACCCCCTTACTTCCAGTGTAGGGAAACCTTAATGCTTCAGCATACCAAGACATTTTTGCCAATGCTATGTATGCATCCAACTTTGAGGGAAGGTCCTTTTCTATTTCAGCATGACTGTGCCCCAATGCACAAAGCAAGGTACATAAAGACATGTTTGGATGAGTTGGTTGTGGAGGAACTTGACTGGCCTGCACATAGTCCTGACCTCAATACCATTGAACACCTTTGGGATGAACTGGAACAGAGATTGCGAGACAAGCCTTCTCGTCCAACATCGCTTCGTCGCTTCTAGAAGAATGATAAAGAATTCCCATAAACACACTCCTAAACCTTGTGGAAAGCTTTCCTAGAGGAGCTGAAGCTGTTATAGCTGCAAAGGCGGACCAACTTCATATTAATGTCTATTTCTTTAGAATGAGATGTCATTACAGTCCCTGTTGGGGTAATGGTCAGGTGTCCCGGTACGTTTGTCCATATATTGTATATGAGAATATATGTATTGTATACCATAAATGGGATATAGGTAATATGGGAAATATACTCAAAAGTTCATACAGAAATGAAGATTCATTCTTTATGCATATTTGAGAACTATTGCGAATATATAATTGGCTATAACATTCAATGGCAACCAACTAACTACTTTATCTCAATGCACAAATCGTGTTTCATCATTGTGTCTCTTGTGTTTCTTTGTACAGTGTCCAAAACCAGTGATTGTGGCTGTTCACGGTGCATGTATAGGAGGAGGTTAGTTTCCCTCTGTTAAGAAATTTCATTCTATCTAACATTCTATACTTCATTGCGAATATACACTCACCGGCCACTTTATTAGGTACCCCATGCTAGTAACGGGTTGGACCCCCTTTTGCCTTCAGAACTGCCTCAATTCTTCGTGGCATAGATTCAACAAGGTGCTGGAAGCATTCCTCAGGGAGTTTGGTCCATATTGACATGATGGCATCACACAGTTGCCGCAGATTTGTCGGCTGCACATCCATGATGCGAATCTCCCGTTCCACCACATCCCAAAGATGCTCTATTGGGTTGAGATCTGGTGACTGTGGAGGCCATTTTAGTACAGTGAACTCATTGTCATGTTCAAGAAACCAATTTGAAATGATTAGAGCTTTGTGACATGGTGGAAGTAGCCATCAGAGGATGGGTACATGGTGGCCATAAAGGGATGGACATGGTCAGAAACAATGCTCAGGTAGGCCGTGGCATTTAAACGATGCCCAATTGGCACTAAGGGGCCTAAAGTGTGCCAGGAAAACATCCCCCACACCATTACACCACCACCACCAGCCTGCACAGTGGTAACAAGGCATGATGGTTCCATGTTCTCATTCTGTTTACGCCAAATTCTGACTCTAACATCTGAATGTCTCAACAGAAATCGAGACTCATCAGACCAGGCAACATTTTTCCAGTCTTCAACTGTTCAATTTTTTTGAGCTCTTGCAAATTGTAGCCTCTTTTTCCTATTTGTAGTGGAGATGAGTGGTACCCGGTGGAGTCTTCTGCTGTTGTAGCCCATCCGCCTCAAGGTTGTGCGTGTTGTGGCTTCACAAATGCTTTGCTGCATACCTCGGTTGTAACGAGTGGTTATTTCAGTCACTGTTGCCCTTCTATCAGCTCGAACCAGTCTGGCCATTCTCCTCTGACCTCTGGCATCAACAAGGCATTTCCGCCCACAGAACTGCCGCTCACTGGATGTTTTTTCTTTTTCGGACCATTCTCTGTAAACCCTAGAGATGGTTGTGCGTGAAAATCCCAGTAGATTAGCAGTTTCTGAAATACTCAGACCAGCCCTTCTGGCACCAACAATCATGCCACGTTCAAAGTCACTCAAATCACCTTTCTTCCCCATACTGATGCTCGGTTTGAACTGCAGGAGATTGTCTTGACCATGTCTACATGCCTAAATGCACTGAGTTGCCGCCATGTGATTGGCTGCTTAGAAATTAAGTGTTAACGAGCAGTTGGACAGGTGTACCTAATAAAGTGGCCGGTGAGTGTATATAACAAATTCATTATAGAACAGATTGCTTCTTTAGTATTATTTGTTATTATTTAGTAGTTTGCTGCTTCACCAAAAAGAAAACGATTCTTCGTAACCATATATAAATGTTATCATTTCATTGTCTTCTTTTACAGGAGTGGACTTGATCACAGCATGTGATATACGACTGTGTACGCAGGATGCCTGGTTTCAGATCAAGGTGACCATTTAATACCATTTTAGAATAAACTTAGATTTGCAGAGATTTAAATTTGAATGCCTGAATTGATCACCCTTTCCTGTTCAGGAGGTGGACATTGGTTTGGCAGCTGATGTCGGGACTTTGCAACGTCTCCCCAGAGTGATTGGAAGTCGAAGGTACTAGCTTGATCTTAAAGCGTGTTATAGATCCATTAGCAGTGCCCTGTTTTTATGCAATTGATAGTAAAGTTTGCTCCCACTGTCTTTCAGTCTAGTGAATGAGTTGGCTTTCACTGCAAGGAAACTGCATGCTGATGAAGCCAAGAGCTGTGGATTGGTCAGGTGAGATATTTAAGCAATAAGCTAAGATGATGTGCTATTTTGAATTTATAATATATACTGTACGTTCACAATATAGTGATAAGTGATTTTTAAAATAAAAACATTCCTACTGTAGATTTAAGAACTTGGCTATCCTCTTGACATGTGGAAAGAGTGAACACAATTACACTCATTGGCCATATTATTAGGTCCACCTGTTCAACTGCTCATTAACGTAAAACATCTAATCAGCCAATCACATGACCTCCAATCACGTGACCTCAACTCAATGCATTTAGACATGTTCAAGACGATCTGCTAAATTTCAAAACTGAGCATCAGAATGGGTTGTTGGTCTGGGTATGACAAAAACTGCTGATCTGCTGGGATTTTCACGCACAACCAACTTTAGGGTTTGCAGAGAATGATCCAAAAAAGAGAAATCCAGTAAGCTGCAGTTCTGTGGGAGAAAATGCCTTGGAGAATGGAGAGGACTATGATCAGACTGGTTCAGCTGATAGAAAGGCAACAGTACACAACACATCAAACCTTGAAGCAGAAAAGCATCTCTGAACACACAACACATCAAACCTTGAAGCAGAAGAGCATCTCTGAACACACAACACATCAAACCTTGAAGCAGAAGAGCATCTCTGAACACACAACACACATCAAACCTTGAAGCAGAAGAGCATCTCTAAACACTCAACACATCAAACCTTGAAGCAGAAGAGCATCTCTGAACACTCAACACGTCAAACCTTGAAGCAGAAGAGCAGCTCTGAACACTCAACACATCAAACCTTAAAGCAGAAGAGCATCTCTGAACGCTCAACACGTCAAACCTTGAAGCAGAAGAGCAGCTCTGAAACACTCAACACATCAAATCGTGAAGCAGAAGAGCATCTCTGAACACACAACACATCAAACCTTGAAGCAGAAGAGCATCTCTGAACACTCAACACATCAAACCTTGAAGCAGAAGAGCATCTCTGAACACACAACACATCAAACCTTGAAGCAGAAGAGCATCTCTGAACACTCAACATGATCAAACCTTGAAGCAGAAGAGCATCTCTGAACACTCAACACATCAAATCTTGAAGCAGAATAGCATCTCTGAACACTGCAGAAGAGCATCTCTGAACACACAACACATCAAACCTTGAAGCAGAAGAGCATCTCTGAACACACAACACATCAAACCTTGAAGCAGAAGAGCATCTATGAACACACAACACATCAAACCTTGAAGCAGAAGAGCATCTCTAAACACTCAACACATCAAACCTTGAAGCAGAAGAGCATCTCTGAACACACAACACATCAAACCTTGAAGCAGAAGAGCATCTCTGAACACTCAACACGTCAAACCTTGAAGCAGAAGAGCAGCTCTGAACACTCAACACGTCAAACCTTGAAGCAGAAGAGCAGCTCTGAACGCTCAACACGTCAAACCTTGAAGCAGAAGAGCAGCTCTGAAACACTCAACACATCAAATCGTAAGGCAGAAGAGCATCTCTGAACACACAACACATCAAACCTTGAAGCAGAAGAGCATCTCTGAACACTCAACACATCAAATCGTGAAGCAGAAGAGCATCTCTGAACACTCAACACATCAAACCTTGAAGCAGAAGAGCATCTCTGAACACTCAACACGTCAAACCTTGAAGCAGAAGAGCATCTCTGAACACTCAACACATCAAACCTTGAAGCAGAAGAGCATCTCTGAACACTCAACACATCAAATCGTAAGGCAGAAGAGCATCTCTGAACACTCAACACGTCAAACCTTGAAGCAGAAGAGCATCTCTGAACACTCAACACATCAAACCTTGAAGCAGAAGAGCATCTCTGAACACTCAACACATCAAACCTTGAAGCAGAAGAGCATCTCTGAACACTCAACACATCAAACCTTGAAGCAGAAGAGCATCTCTGAACACTCAACATGTCAAACCTTAAAGCAGAAGAGCATCTCTGAACACTCAACACATCAAACCTTGAAGCAGAAGAGCATCTCTGAACACTCAACACATCAAACCTTGAAGCAGAAGAGCATCTCTGAACACTCAACACATCAAATCGTGAAGCAGAAGAGCATCTCTGAACACTCAACACATCAAACCTTGAAGCAGAAGAGCATCTCTGAACACTCAACACGTCAAACCTTGAAGCAGAAGAGCATCTCTGAACACTCAACACATCAAACCTTGAAGCAGAAGAGCATCTCTGAACACTCAACACATCAAATCGTAAGGCAGAAGAGCATCTCTGAACACTCAACACGTCAAACCTTGAAGCAGAAGAGCATCTCTGAACACTCAACACATCAAACCTTGAAGCAGAAGAGCATCTCTGAACACTCAACACATCAAACCTTGAAGCAGAAGAGCATCTCTGAACACTCAACATGTCAAACCTTGAAGCAGAAGAGCATCTCTGAACACTCAACACATCAAACCTTGAAGCAGAAGAGCATCTCTGAACACTCAACATGTCAAACCTTAAAGCAGAAGAGCATCTCTGAACACTCAACACATCAAACCTTGAAGCAGAAGAGCATCTCTGAACACTCAACACGTCAAACCTTGAAGCAGAAGAGCATCTCTGAACACTCAACACATCAAACCTTGAAGCAGAAGAGCATCTCTGAACACTCAACACATCAAACCTTGAAGCAGAAGAGCATCTCTGAACACTCAACACATCAAACCTTGAAGCAGAAGAGCATCTCTGAACACTCAACATGTCAAACCTTGAAGCAGAAGAGCATCTCTGAACACTCAACACATCAAACCTTGAAGCAGAAGAGCATCTCTGAACACTCAACATGTCAAACCTTAAAGCAGAAGAGCATCTCTGAACACACAACACGTCAAACCTTGAAGCAGAAGAGCATCTCTGAACACTCAACATGTCAAACCTTGAAGCAGAAGAGCATCTCTGAACACTCAACACATCAAACCTTGAAGCAGAAGAGCATCTCTGAACACTCAACATGTCAAACCTTAAAGCAGAAGAGCATCTCTGAACACACAACACGTCAAACCTTGAAGCAGAAGAGCATCTCTGAACACTCAACACATCAAACCTTGAAGCAGAAGAGCATCTCTGAACACTCAACACGTCAAACCTTGAAGCAGAAGAGCATCTCTGAACACTCAACACATCAAACCTTGAAGCAGAAGAGCATCTCTGAACACTCAACACATCAAACCTTGAAGCAGAAGAGCATCTCTGAACACTCAACACATCAAACCTTGAAGCAGAAGAGCATCTCTGAACACTCAACACATCAAACCTTGAAGCAGAAGAGCTACAGAAGCAGAAGAAACACACCGGTGACACTCTCTCAGCTGAGAACAACAAACTGAGGCTACAGTTCACCAAAACTGGACAATATAAAATTGGAAAAACATTGCCTGGTCTGATGAGTCTCGATTACTGCTGCAACATTCAGACGGTCGGGTCAGAATTTGGTGTAAACAACATGAAAGCACGGATCTGTCCTGTCTTGTATCAGCGGTTCAGGCTGCTGAAGGTGTAATGGTGTGTGAAGGATATTTTATTGGCACACTTTGGGTCCCTTAGTACCAACTGAGCATCGGTTAAACACCACAGTCTACTTGAGTATTGTTGCTGACCATGTCCATCACTTTATGACCAGTGTATCATCTTCTGATGGCCTCTTCCAGCAGGATAACAGGCCATGTCACAAAGACGACAAATCTGCAACAACTGTTTTCAACACTGATAATAATAATAAATGTTTATTGATCATCAAATCATCATATTAGAGTGATTTCTGAAGGATCATGTGACACTGAAGACTGGAGTAATGACGCTGAAACTTCAGCTTTGATCACGGGAATAAATGACTTTTTAAAATATATTCAAATATAAAACAGTTATTTTAAATTATAATAATATTTCACAATATTCCTTTTTTTTGTGTGTGTTTAGAAACTGCTTATTAATGTCTATTAATGCTTTATGAATGATGAATGGTGTGTGTGTGTATTTATAATAAAATAAATGCAACCTCAGTGAGCAGAAGAGACTTATTTTAAAAACATTAAAAAGATTGTACCAATCCCAAAATTATTAACGGCAGTGTATATTGGTCTCATCAAGCTCCAGCTGTGGTGATATTTGCTAGTTCCAGCACCTTATTGAATCTCCATGAAGAATTAAGGCACTTCTGAAGGCAAAAGAGGTCCAATCCTGAACTAGCAAATTGAACCTAATAAAGTGGCCGGTGAGTTTGTTTACATGAAAAATCTAATAGTGTCTGTGTGCGTTTGTTCTCTCTCATTGCCCACAGCCGTGTGTTCCCAGATAAAGAGGCTATGATGGCCGGAGCTCTGGAGATGGCAGGAGAGATCGCCAGCAAAAGTCCTGTAGCAGTGCAGGGAACCAAAGTCAACCTCGTTTACTCCAGAGACCACAGTGTTGCAGATTCCCTGGACTACATGGTGAGATCACAAAAGTGTTTATAACATGACATAGTCACATAATAATATAATATTTATAATAACAAGGGAAAATACAGAAAAACTTAGATCCAGATTGCACATGGGAATTAAAATAACATCAGCATGGAAGCAATGAGAGGCACGTTATATCGTAAATGAAACCGGGAGAGTTTCCCCAAACTGGAAGTGCCTCCCATAATCTAAAATGCAGTCGGCTCGTTAGGAAGAAAAGGTGGATTATTGTTGTTCGTTTTCTCCTGTTTATGTTAGTAGAAAGGGAAGTTTCTGTATTTTCTTTGTAATCTTTTCCAGGTTAGTTTCTAATCAATAGTTTCTTGTATTTATGTTTTGGCTTAAACCCTTCCCGAAGTTTACGTTGTTCATTATTTCTTACTGTTAATAAATTCCCCTTTTTTTCTGCACTTTAAAAGTGTTCTGTGGTTGTAAAAGGATTTGGGAATGAGAGCGGGGACTCCAGGGATCTTTTTAATCTGATCCCTGTTAATTGTTACGGATGATTTAATTTAATAGGGATTTAACATTTTTTTTATACTTGATTGATGCAAAAGTAACAACATTTGACATGCCGTGATTAAACTGAGAAACATTTCTTGTGTTTCCCGTTGTTGTTTGCGTAGAGCACCTGGAATATGAGCATGCTCCAAACCCAAGATCTAATGAAGTCAGCGCAGGCCGCGATGGAGAAGAAAAGCCTCAAAGAAATCATTTTCTCCAAGCTCTGAGCGTCCACACACCCGACACCACCCGTCGAGTTAGATCTGATCCGCCCGCTTGCCTAAAGCATATCTCGCGATGACGAGCGTCAAGTCCGTCTTCACCTTCAGTGAACTCTACGGGTTTGGTGTTGAGTCTTTCTTGGACTGGTTCATTCAAATGAAAGTTTGATTTAATGTTTTCTACGGGTGCCTTAACGTCTGGCTCACAGATGTCAGATAACTAACCAAAAAAATGCTAAACATGTTCAGTGCTGAATGCACACTAAAATCTAAATGTGTACAGGTACCGAAAATGAAATAAAAAATGCTAAAATGAGTGTATAGGTCATGTCAGTGTGTGAAGAGAAACTAGTTTGGTTTTGTAATGTGAGCATCATCGCGGCGTGGATATCATGTGCTGATCTCCGCGTCCAGGTTTCAGGTGTTCATTATATCATACTGTACACACTGGGAACCCTATCGCATTACTGACTCCCCAGCCGGGTATAAGAGTATAAAACACTGGAGACCATCACAACTGAACCAGAGGGTCCTGTGATCCTGACATCCGGTGCAATGATGTCTGTGCTGAGATGGCTTACTGTGATTCTGCTAGGCCACCTGGTTTACTCCGGTAAGACTTAAACTTCTCCACTGTTTAACACAATTGAGAATAATGAAGTTGTAAAAGTAATATGTCTATAATAGCCAGGTTACAAGTTTGAGTTATTTCAGTGGGTGAATGCCAGAATGATCTGTTTCTCTTATTCTTGATAATAACACAAGATGCAAGAGTATATGTCATTGTCTGGACATTATTAGCCACCTGACTTGCTATTGATATAATAAAGAAAATAGTGTTTTTATTTATTCACGGTGTTTACTTTTGCAATGTTTGTCTTGTTTGGTATGGAAAACTATATACATTTTTTTCATCTGAATATCATCATCATTACAGTGGGTTATATGGAATTTTGCTTTGTATTGAAATTCAAATATCATGCTTTTACTTCTAAAGTGGTTTATGCATTTTAAAGCGTGTATGATTTGTCTGTCACTTACTTATCAACCCGTTATGCTCTGACATTATGTCAGGAAGATGGGAAATGTCAAAGGGAATGGGGTCACATGATTTAAGTTTATCTATATATATGACAATTAAAGTTAATTGTTTTCTATGTGAATATATTTTAAAATTGTATTTATTCCTGTGATCAAAGCTGAATTTTCATCATCATTACTCAGTGTCACATGATCCTTCAGTAATTATTATAAATAATATGCTAAAAAAACAGAATTTTTCAGAATAGAAAGTTCTATTTTATTTATTTGAAAATATAATCTTTTATAACATTATAAATGTCTTTATCGTAACTTTTGATCAATTTAATGTATCCTTGCTGAATAAAAGTATTGATGGAAAGTATTGGTAAAAAAAACCTAATTGTTACTGACCCAAAACTTTTGAATGGTAGTGTTTAATGAAACAAAAGCTTCTATTTCAGATAAATGCTGTTCTTTTGAACTTTTATTTAACTATTTACAACATTGATAATAATAATAAATGTTTCTTGATCATCAAATCATCATATTAGAGTGATTTCTGAAGGATCTGAAGGAACCCTGAAGACTGGAGTAATGATGATGAAAATTCAGCTTTGATCACAGGAATAAATTACTTTTTAAAATATATTAAAATATAAAACAGTTATTTTAAATTGTAATAATATTTCACAATATTACTGTTTGTGTGTGTGTGTGTGTGTGTGTGTGTGTGTGTGTGTGTGTGTGTGTGTGTGTGTGTGTGTGTGTATTTATAATCAAATAAATGCAGACTTATTAAAAAAATTATTAATACAAATCTTACTGATCCCAAAATTTTTAACAGCAGTGTATATTGGTCTCGTCAAGCTCCAGCTGTGGTGATATTTGCTAGTTGACCTTCAACCCCAAATATGTTTAGAATATATAACAGCACAAAGCATGTTACGAGACCGAAATGTCACTGGGTTATTAATATTCTTTCAATTATTGTGTGTGTGACTTATGTAAATATACACCAAAGCTTCAAAATTACAACATTTGCTAGTGTCATTTGATGGGCTTGAAATAATATTAGTGCTTAAGGGTTGAACAATGATAATTCTCAATGTTTTTCAGGCATATTTCCACACTGATAATGAAAATAAATGTAGCTTGAGCAGCATAGAATGATTTCTGAAAGATGCTGAAAATTCAACTTCGATCACAAATAATAATTTACATTTTAAAATGTATTAAAATAGAAAACAATAATTTAAAATTGTAATAATATTTCACAATATTACTGTTTTTACTGTATTTTTGATCAAGAATAAATGCAGATTTGGTGAGCAGAAGAGACTTCTTTCAAAAACATTAAAAAAACTGTTTGTTATATATTTTTTCTAGGTCAAATTCTATGGCGAATGAAGGCCCACGTGCATAAAATCCAACAGGCCCGAATAAAACACACTTCCACTGCCATTCCCAAAACGGGCACAATCCACCAACCCCTGAACCACTTTGACCAGCAGGATGACAGAACCTTCCCACAGGTACACATTATAGACCTCACACTCATCCTGCTTTACACGTGATCAGGGGAACACTTTATAATAAGTATACTGTATAGCCTAATAAAGTACTTCAATCATTTGTAAGTATTAGTTTATAGTTAATTAATAGTTTTTACTGTATATTGTAGTATCTACATTGCTAATATATTAATAGGCTACATAAAAACAGTGAGCTCTTCATTCATAGTCATTAACACAATTATTATTGTTTAATTAGCTCATGTGTAAAGAGTAAGATAATGCTTTAACAGCTTATTTGATTTGTAAATACATTATTATTGTATACTTATTATAAAGTGTTAATTCCTGTATTCAAAATAATGTGAAAATAAATAAATAATGATTTAAGTATTATAAAATGTTGTTTTAATTAATTTGGCCTATAATCATGTCAATTATTTTGTTATCATTAATTGATTAATATTTGTTCTGCACAGAAATTCTTTGTGAACGACGTTTATTGGCAGCGTTCAGATGGACCAGTCTTTCTCTACATAGGAGGAGAGGGACCCCTCTCCAAATTCAGTGTATTGTACGGTTAGGACCCCTTTTTTTATTTAAAGAAGTCATTCTGCTTCTTTCAACCTGATCTCCTGAGAAAAACGTGATTTTTAGCCAAAATACCCGTCACTTCCTCCTCCATCTCGCTCCTGCTTCTGGTCAAATATCCACTGGGTGGCGCTAAATGTTGCATGTTCAAAACTAGTTCAACTCTAGGAAAAAGCATCATGCTGTCATTTACTAAACAACATATTTTTATAACTTTTGGGAGGGCTCTTAATATCATTTTCCTTAGTCTTACAATATAGACTCATCCGTCACATGGCATAACTGGTTGCCTCAAAACATGCATTCACATTTATCCAGAGCTATGGCTTGCAAATAAAGAAGAACATCACAAAGAATAAAAAAAAAGAAGATATTTCCAGAACTGAGTTCATGAAGCAAAGGTTGTGCGTCTATGGTAAAATGGTAAATGGACTGCATTTATATAGCGCTTTCACAGACCCAATGGCCTCCACTCATTCATACACCGACGGCAGTGTCAGCCATGCAAGGCTCCATCCAGCTCGTCGGGAGAAGCTAAGGTTAGGTGTCTTGCTCATGGTCAGGTGGAACCGGGGATTGGACCAGTCGGAGAACGGGGACACTTTAGTGGTAACACTTTAGAAAACTGTGCCTTCATTAATGAATAACTACACAGGAACAAATGAGTTACACACTATTAACACTCCAGTAACTACTATTAACTAACAAGAAACTCTGATTAACAAATTAGTGAGTGATACACTCAGTCTATGTGGAAGTTCACTATTAGCTATTCAGTAACTACTATTTTTTACAGGTTTTACAGGTTCATAATTAACATGAATAATGCATAATTTATAATAAAAGGTAAGGGTAACCCGCTAGTAACGACTCAAGTGTTACTACATCCTTCTAAAGAAGCTGCTTATTATTTGGATCAGTTTTCTTAAGTGAAAACATGATAACTAATATTGACTTAAGTCATAACTTTTGAGATTTTTGTGAGATTTTGGATAGTAATTCCTTCCGATGGATTTGGTAACACTTGAGTCATTACTAGTGTGTTCTCATGATCTCCACTTTAGATGTGATAACACTTGAGTCATTACTATCCAAAATCTCACAAAAACCTCAAAAGTTTACATTGACTTCAGTCAATATCATGTTTTTCACTTTAGAAAACTGATCCAAATAATTAGCAGTTCCTTTAGAAGGATGTTGTAACACTTGAGTTACTTATGCATTAGTGTTACCATTACCTCATATTATACATTATGCATTATTAATATTAATTATGAACCTGTAGTTTTTAGTAGTCTTCAGTGAGGTATGAAAATAGTAGTTACTGAACAGCTAATAGTGAACTACCACATTCGACTGAGCGCTGTTACTTACTAATTCGTTAATCAGAGTTTCTTGTTAGTTAATAGTAGTTACTGAGTGTTAATAGTGTGTTACTCACTTGTTCCTGTGTAGTTATTCATTAATGAAGGAACAGTATTCTAAAGTTGAAGTCAAGTTAAAGTTAAGGTTAAAGTTGAAGTTAAGTTTAAGTTAAAGTTTAAGTTAAGTTGAAGTTAAGTTAAAGTTAAGGTTAAAGTTGAAGTTATGTTAAAGTTGAAGTTATGTTAAAGTTGAAGTTAAAGTTGAAGTCAAGTTAAAGTTAAGGTTAAAGTTGAAGTTAAGTTAAGGTTAAAGTTATGTTAAAGTTGAAGTCAAGTTAAAGTTAAGGGTAAAGTTGAAGTTAAGGTAAAGTTGAAGTTAAGTTAAGGTTAAAGTTGAAGTTAAGTTAAAGTTAAGGTTAAAGTTGAAGTTATGTTAAAGTTGAAGTTAAGTTAAAGTTGAAGTTGAAGTCAAGTTAAAGTTAAGGTTAAGGTTAAAGTTAAAGTTGAAGTTAAGTTAAAGTTGAAGTTAAGTTAAAGTTGAAGTTAGGTTAAAGTTAATGTTAAAGTTGAAGTTAAGTTAAAGTTAAAGTTGCAGTTAAGTTGAAGTTGAAGTTAAGGTTAAAGTTGAAGTTTAAGTTAAGGTTAAAGTTGAAGTTTAAGTTAAGGTTAAAGTTGAAGTTAAGTTAAAGTTGAAGTTAGGTTAAAGTTAAGGTTAAAGTTAAAGTTGAAGTTAAGTTAAAGTTGAAGTTAAGTTAAAGTTGAAGTTAAGTTAAAGTTGAAGTTAAGGTTAAAGTTGAAGTTAAGTTAAAGTTGAAGTTGAAGTTAAGTTAAGGTTAAAGTTGAAGTTAAAGTTGAAGTCAAGTTAAAGTTAAGGTTAAAGTTGAAGTTAAGTTAAAGTTGAAGTTAAGTTAAAGTTGAAGTTAGGTTAAAGTTAATGTTAAAGTTGAAGTTAAGTTAAAGTTAAAGTTGCAGTTAAGTTGAATTTGAAGTTAAGGTTAAAGTTGAAGTTTAAGTTAAGGTTAAAGTTGAAGTTTAAGTTAAGGTTAAAGTTGAAGTTAAGTTAAAGTTGAAGTTAGGTTAAAGTTAAGGTTAAAGTTAAAGTTGAAGTTAAGTTAAAGTTGAAGTTAAGTTAAAGTTGAAGTTAAGTTAAAGTTGAAGTTAAAGTTGAAGTTAAGTTGAAGTTAAGTTAAAGTTGAAGTTAAGTTAAAGTTGAAGTGAAGTTGAAGTTAAGTTAAGTTAAAGTTAAAGTTGAAGTTAAGTTAAAGTTAAATTCGAATTGATTCTCTAGTTTTGCGAAGTCTACCACAGGCATGTGATCTGCAGGGCACCATGTGCTGATGGCGGAGAGGCACGCGGCGCTGCTGGTGTCGCTGGAGCACCGCTTCTACGGGCAGAGCATCAGCCCTGATGGACTCGAGACTGAGACCCTGAGACACCTCTCCAGCCAGCAGGCGTAATGATGACGAGCTTTCACACATCGCAATGGTGATCGCAGTGACAGTAATGATGCATGTTGTTTCCTCTCCTCCCGGTCTCAGTTTGTCCGACTTGGCTGCGTTCCGGCACTACATCAGCCAGCGCTTCGGCCTCTCGCACGCCAACGCCTGGATCAGCTTCGGAGGCTCCTATGCTGGAGCTCTCTCGGCCTGGCTGAGAGGAAAGGTTTGTTCCCAAACAATTCTCTAAAAGTGTTGTTCCCGTGTTTTTAACTACTAATGCATGCACTTATTGTGTCCATACACTTGTGCTGCTGGGATACGGGTGAGGTTCGGCACAGGTTTGGGGGGTTAGGGTGTAAGGGAGGGGTCAACGGTATAGGGGTGTCACAATATATCGTAATAATAAAATGGATCAATATGTATCGTGGATAGTGACTATATGTATTGTGTATTATTCACCCAAAATAAAAATTCAAGTTTTCAGAGTTTTAGCGTCATTACTACATTAAACTGCTATATATAATGTTGAATATAATGTATCAACAATGGGGGAATAATGCCAAATGTCTGATGTTACCAGTAAAAAGTGGCCGACATTATTTTAAATATATCTATAGTCAGTGAAAGAGTGCAAGCATATTCTTCTAAAATAATTCTCTATTTTCAGCTTCAGAATTATGAATATTGTTATTCTGGTGTCTCTATTGTCCTGTGCTTTGGGTTTCCAGCACCAAGTCCAATCCTATTCATTTACACACACAATGTAATACAAATGTATTGTATTGTGTGTATTTATTTATACAAATTGATTATACACAGTACACACAAATATATTATGTAAACACAAACTTTTATTTTGGATGCGATTAATCACAATTAATCGTTGCCCAGCACTAATTATAATAATTAGTAATAATAATTAGTAAATGTTGAAATTAACATGAACTATGATGAATAAATTAACTTTAGTAGGCTAGTATATTTCATTGTTCATGTTGAGGAATGTATTAACTATTAACAAATGGAAGCTTATTGTACCAAAAGTGAATTCTGTCATCATTTGCTTTACTTTGTACAGAAATGTACAAAAATGCCTATGCTGCTCTTTTCCATTCAGTGAAACTGCAGAATGTGTTTTTGCTCTAGTTTCCTCATCTTATCTATGGAGCAGTGGCGTCCTCCGCCCCCGTTCAGGCTCAACTGGACTTCAGCTCTTACAATAGGGTGAGCGTTTCATTCTTGTCAAGTACCTATCGTTGTTATTCATGTTATTGTTGTTTTCGGTCTGTACAATTGTCCTGTAAAATAAAAAATTAACATTTGATAATTATAGGCCTAATAATTATTTTATTTTACATGTCAAGTCACAAATTCTTCACTTTCAAACGTTCAAATCTTCAAGCATTTATTTTGGCAGGATACTGGTGGAACTCTATACACTTCTATCGACAGAAATGTTGGAAATCGTGTGATTAAAGGAACCTAATATGCATTGTTTTCCCCAATTCTATGGTGCACTTCGGTCACTTGACCAAAAAAATGAAGGTTTGAAAATTTTAGAAAATCGTAGCATCTTCAGAATGGTACGAAAACTTGGTGACTTTTATGGCACACACACACACAAATGAACTGGTAGCTGTAACAATATGGAAAAATTAAGCCAGAAGACTCAAATAAGAGGTTGAAAACATTTCTATTACATTTTGATGTTATGTTAAGCAAAATGCTTTCTCTGTGTTCAGGTAATGACTGTTGACTCTAATGACTCGTGAAATGTTTCTTTGATGAGTCAGTTTTTGCGTTATTATAAGTAACATCAATGCAAAAACGGACTCATCAAATAAAAATTTCAAACAAAAAGATATCTAAACCTTCGAAAAAAATAGACTTTGAGATTGTCTAAACATATTTTCAAATCCTCAACCTAATAAAAGTAAGTAATTATGTTTAAAAACAACTAGAGAATTTACAAGCCTCTTTAAATAGAGTTATACAGGCATCTAGTGGTTACAACATGACATCAAATGTGTGTTTTTTTTCTTTTTTTACTGCTACCGATGACACTAATCTGTCTTCAAATTTGGATTTTAAATACTGCTTTAACTGAATAATAATAATAATAAAAATATTAGAAAAAAACCCCGATAACTTTCAATCAGAACTCAAGTGTGACTCCCAAATTAGGAGCCTGAGAGGGTTAAACTCGCCGCATAGGAGATTCCCAACACCAATTTGGGAAACTCTTTTCGGAAAACTTTTAGTTATTATTGCATAACTTGTGTGTTTTGGCATTGAAACCTTTATTTTGCAGGTGGTTGCTTCTAGTCTTATGAATGAGGCAGTGGGTGGCTCTGAAAAGGTAAGAGCACATTTAGGGTTGCTATGAATTTCTCTGTGTCTATCTGAGAGTGTGTGTGTGCTCGCTCAGTGTGTAGCCGAAGTGAAGGGAGTGTTTGCAGCGGTAGAGGCGGCTCTGCTCATGGGGAATGAGACCCTGGTGGGGAAAGACTTCGGCTGTTGTGAGACCCCTCTGAAAGTGGAGGACAAAACGGAGCTGTTGCGGAGTTTGGCTGATATCTTCATGGGAACCGTCCAATACAACGAGGAGGGGGTCGCATTCAGCATCGCTGAGCTGTGTGACATCATGGCCAATAAGAGTGAGCAGAAGGAGGAGGCGTACGACCGTCTGGTCAAAATAGTGGCGGTAACATTTCTTCATCTCTTTTTATGGCTTCCTAAAAATTTGGTTCACATAAAAAGTGGAATTGTGTGTAGCTTTAATAAAGAAATCAAATAAATTAAATTTAAGTGTAGATGTATTTTAAAGTTGTGTGGTAGAACAGTATTCATCACCACAGATAAGATAAGTCAATTTTGTTTCAGTTTCATAACATTATTGCTGTGTTGCGTAGGTTAGAAATTAGAAATGTACATACTATACAATTCATTTGTTATATATACTGGTATATAACTGGTCAAAAGTTTGGAATAATTAAGATTTTTTTTAATGTTTTTTAGTCTCTGATGCTTACCAAGACTTACAGTAAAAAATACAGTAAACACAGTTTATATATACTGTATTTTAAAATGTAATTTATTCCTGTGATCAAAGCTGTATTTTCATCATCATTACTCCAGTCTTCAGTGTCACATGATCCTTCAGAAATAACTCTAATATGATGATTTGATGATCAATTATTATTGATGCTCAATTATTATTAATTGTTCTTATTACCATCAATGTTACACTTTGCTGCTTATTTTTTGTGTGTGCGTGTGGAAACTATTACATTTTTAGGATTCTTTTAAATTGTAAATACTAATATTTCACAATATTACTGCTTCACTGTATTTTTCATAAAATATTTGCAGCCTTGTAGCATGTAAGGGACTTCTTTCAAAAGCAAAATCTTATTATTCCAAAGTTTACACACACACACATACACACACACACACACACACACACACACACACACACACACACACACACACACACACACACACACACACACACACACACACACACACACACATTCTTTATAGGCTGTAAACAGTGTATTCACTAGCAGAAGGCTATTAATATTCTAATTTTGCACAGATGTTGTGCAACTAAAATGAAAAACACAATATCATTTCTAACCAGTTGAGGGCATCACTGACTGAAAAATGTTGCCAATTCTCTTTTACATTTGAAACAAAAGTCTACACACAATGTACAGTTTCCTCTTACTATAAAATACATTTTGCTAAATGAAAATTGAAATGATAACATCATCACTGATTATGTGGATAAAGCTTAATGAACGTATTTGTGCCATATCTTCAGATGTACCGTGCCAGAGAGAATGTCCCGTGTCTTGATGTCTCTCACGAGAAGCTTGTGCTTGAACTCAGTAACACTAAAGCTTCGTCCGGTTACAGACAGTGGTTCTACCAGACCTGCACTGAGTTCGGCTTCTGTGAGTATTACATCAACTCTACTCTTTTTGATCATTCTCTGACTTCTGGTTCTCAATCAAACATTCACCCACAAACATCTAGTGTATTAAAAGTATCCGAAAGGCATTGCATTAGATAACAAAAAATCTGTTATCTAATGCACGTGGCATCTGCAAACAAACTTTTTCTCCGAGCTAACTTCATCTTTCTATCCATTTTGCTGGGACTTTTAACAAACTGGTGTCAAGGCGATTTTTATATAGCTTATGCATGTTTAGCAATTTTTATTAAGCATGAAGGCAGTTCCCTCAAGTTCACACAGGTGGAGTAACAATTGGTGTAGTTCATCATATTGCCTATTTGGTCTTTATCTTGAACACTATATCTATTTTTGTATCATTTAGATCCTTACAAACATTTTTGTAAAATTATTTGCTTGAATATCGTGTTGGCGCTATCTTTAAAATAATTGCCATTTGGTTTGATAAACATTTTATCCAGTGGAATGACGTTTATGACATTTTTGAGCGCTGGCAAATATTTTCAAGGTCAGTGTTTTGACGAGAGGAGAACGGGTCCACCGACTGAGCCTGGTCTCCGTTTCTGTCACCCACACAGTACAATCCAACAGTTGTTCTAACTAACACTTTTTAGTTAGCTTTACATAATGTCTTAACTTAATTGTACAAATCTAGTGATCTGTACTATTCACATACTGTACTGTTCCTTGTTTACTCTGAAAACCCAAGTTAAGATTAATTGATTTTTTTTAGTGCCATTTTGTCAAGCAAAAAAGGGTTGGCTGGGAAATAACTTTCACTCATGTCCTCTGCTTCTGCAGTTATCTTCCTCTAGTTGCATTCACTGATTTATCAGTCATCTTGAATGTTAAATTGTCAAAACAACTGAAAAATCTGAGAGAACATCACATAAAGCTGACGACATAAATTTATGTTGATTTTCCTAGCATGTTTTTGTTTGAACTCACCATTATGGTGATCAGTGTCCCATTTGGTTGGGTGCTTGGGACTACATTTATATTATTGTAATTCTCTTCCTATCAATGCAACAATAAATCACAGTTATTTGATTTCAAAGGAAGGGAAACGTGGTAAATAGGTTGCTTTTAAAAGGTGACCTAACTTCTGACTAAATCTTTAACTAGTCTATTTTTCATGTTGAAAAATTATGTTTTAAAATTGTATTGCACCCAGTGTCATAATTTTTTAATTGGGTTGATATAATCCCTCTATATTTGTGATAATATCTTGCAAGTTACCATGCTTGAGTGACACATAGACTTCAAGATGCCAAACAACAATAATTACATTTTATTTATTAATTGTAACAACAATTTTATTTTATTTTTTTGCTGTGCTGCTACTGACACAAGACAGCAAATAAAATTGGCAAATAAAAATAATTGCATAATTTGTTCATGCTGCAATGCACTCTGGGAGTCAGTAATTCTGAGTAGTTACACTAAGTCAAGAGTAAATCTAGTCAAGTTCTCTCTGCAGTCCTTTTTTAGTTACTTGAACTATACTAACTAAGTACAACATAATATGCAATAGTGGCAAGAACCTAAACTCCATTACACTGAAACATTACAAAAACAAATTAAAGTGAAATCGGAATAATAATATTATTCCGATTTCACTTTAATTTGTTTTTGTAATGTTTCAGTGTAATGGAGTTTAGGTTCTTGCCACTATTGCCTCTGGCTTGCTTAGTTGGTGATATTTAATATTCAACAATATTATTGACTTGACTGCACGGACTCTATTGGTGGAGAACTGAGTGGATGATGACATCACTGATTTCTAGGTGCTTTATAGCCGAATTGAGCTCATTGATGATCTTCACACATTTATGAGTACTGCATTATCACTAAACTGATTTCAACTGAATAATAAATGTTTACTATTGTGTTTTTAGAGCTGCTT
Organism: Rhinichthys klamathensis goyatoka; assembly: GCF_029890125.1. NCBI lineage: Eukaryota > Metazoa > Chordata > Actinopteri > Cypriniformes > Leuciscidae > Rhinichthys > Rhinichthys klamathensis. The sequence continues at coordinate 3,030,728 of NW_026606566.1, forward strand.
TACCGCAGAATTGAATCCATTTGCATCATTATTGTCCTGTTATCACTGTAAAGCTGCTTTGAAAATCTGTATTGTATAAAGCGCTATATAAATAAAGGTGACTTGACTTGAGTGTATTTAAGGTAATTAAATATTCTTTTACGAGGTTAGTTTTCATCATGTCTATTAAGTGTTTATTTATAATCCAACTTTGCACCTTTTGTGTTGGTTTATGGATCAGATCAGACATGCGAGGACACTCACTGCCTCTTCTCACGCGTGTCAACCCTTCAGTCTCAGACTGAGCTCTGCTCTCGACTCTTCAACATCCCTCAGGACAGTCTGCCGGTCCGCATCGACTCCACCAACCAGTACTATGGAGGGAACCGGCCCCAAACACAAAGAGTGCTCTATGTCAACGGTGAGCATGAGTGCCTTTGATTCTCAGATCCTTTCGCCTTCGAGTTCATGTTCGAGTTCATTCATATGCATGTAATGACAGTGAAGTTGCCTGTTCAGAGTACAGTGACTGAACATTATGTGATGTGATTCATAAAGACCTGTTTTTCTGACCAAGGCAACATTGACCCGTGGACGGAGTTAAGCGTGGTCTGGAACGACACGATGGTGGACGATGACAGAGTCATTCTTATTGACGGCACCGCCCACTGTATGGACATGAACGCTGATAAATCAATGGATAAACCTGCACTGCACCAAGCCAGGAAGGTAACATGTAATGGAATAATGATTCATTTTAGTTTACTTTTACTTAAAAAATAAGGGAGTTGACATACCTTTTTTTCGGTAACACTTTACAATAAGGTTTCATAAGTAGCTACCTGAGTTAACATGAACTAAGAATGAACAATACCTACTTCTAAAGCATTTCTTAATCTTAATCAACATTTACTAATACGTTATTAAAATCAAATGTTGTATTTGTTAACATTAGCACTGTGAACTAACATGAACAGTTGGATTTTTTATAACATTAACAAACATTAATAGATAATGTAACAAATGCATTGCTCATTGTTAGTTCATGATAGTTAATACATTAACTAATGAACCTTATTGTAAAGTGTACCCTTTTTTCTATAGGGATGCACTGATATGAAAATTTTGTCAGAAAAAAAAAATATTTATATTCGAAAGCCGATAACCGATACATTGGCCGATAAATCTAAATCCAGATTTTATATAATTTTTGAGAGCCTGATTACAAAAACAAAAGTCTCATCATGTCCCAAATCACACAATTATAATGATGTTTTCATTATAATATTATTCCCCCGATATGAGACTTGCATGTTGCACTGAACTGTATTTTCCTTTTCAAAGTGATTCCAATCATATTTCAAGCATTCAAAAGCATCATGGCGAACAGTGTTCATCTAAAGTGTCTCAGCTGAAGGAAATAACACATTATTCATCGGCTTTTATATATTTCTTATCGGGCCAATAACGATAACAATAAAAATGAACATATATCGGCCGATACCGATATATTGTATTTTTTCTCATACAGTTTTCCATGTTGTTATCCCCATAGGAGATTGAAAGACGTGTGGCCATGTGGCTCAAAAGCGCACATATGGTCTGATCAGCACGACTTTTTTATGATCACATGATGACCGAAGCGTGCCAACTGGGTTTCTTTTTATCTTTTAATTGAAAAAGAGAGATCTGAGTGCTTGAAATCTTGAAATCTGCTCTACATTAGACTTCTTAACCTTCAATAGGAGTCGAAAAACTGGTTGAGTTTACCAAAAATGTCTAAATTATTGCCATGTATGTAATAGTATTCAAATATGTACACACACATGATTGCAGTCCAGTCTTAAATGGTGTACATTTTTTATTGCATGATTAATACTACTCGAGCTGAATTCAGAATTCTAAACAAGCATACTAATATTACGATCCCACTTTATATCATCGATGATCTTTAACTACTATGCACTTACATTATAAAACTAAGCATTTGATATGTACTTATCATTACAAACATGTTCTGCAAAAGTCTTGCCAGATTCGCATTTGCTCTTGTTAGGAGTACATTTTGGGTTGGGGTTTGGTAAATAAGTATGTAATTTCGTGCAAATACTTTAATTAAATAGCATTTTATTAGAATATAACTTTTTTTTTTTGTAAGTACATGTAGTTAGACACCTAAGGTAATATAAAGTGGGTTCATTGTTACTATCTGACAGAAATAGAAAGAGTATTGCTAGTGTGCTGCTCCAAATTCAGTTTCAGTCTTTTTTTAAACTTTTGCTTTTGCGAGACACTTTATATAATGATTGTCAGTACAGAATGCAACACCACACTTGTCCAGCAACACAGAAAACACGTCCTGCACCTTTAATCAATGACTCTGTGGAGATGCATATAATACCATGCTATTCTTACTCTTCCTGTACTGCAATGCACAGTGTGCAGATTTTCTATATTTATAACAATATATATATAACAAGATAATAAAAGTATATAACATAAATGAGAGATACACTGTGTGAAAATATCAATATGCTTATGCTTTACCTTTTTCGGTAAACTAATGTAGTTAACTTCTAACTAATGCTCTGTATACAGTGATTAATAAGACCTCTAATGATAATAAAATGTGTTATGGAGAATTTATTTGTGTTTGTGCTCTTGCTACAATGCAGATGTGGTATATTTCACACCTTGTTTATTCCACGGGTAGAAATGATCGTGTTGTTCTGATGCTTTCCCAAAATCTCAAATTTGCGTGCTCATAACTCATGGGATTTCCATAAACCCTACAATGGGCAATTTCCATTCACGATAATATCTGTGAAAAGCCACCAGCTTGTTTTAGACAATAGAAAGAGCTGTTGGTATTACATACTCCCCCTCCTATTAACAATCGCTACTATAGCCAGACAAATGTGATGAGCGAGAGAGAGAATTTATTGTATAAGTAATTGTTTAGTGCTTTAATTTATATAATAGATGAGTCTTGCAAAACTTTCTATACTGTACATTTTTTACAAGTTCAGTTATGCATTTCCAGGATCAAGAAAAATATGTTGAGATGCATGATGTTAAGAACAAGAAAATTATCCTGGTATTCTCATGTACTCCCGTTGCATGATCTGTACATTACAGGAGTAATCAGTCATTTCTATGCAAATAATGTAGAATTAGGGGCTTGTGCAATGATGTCTGAACAACAGCAGAAACACAAAATCAATCATACTCAATCTGTGAATGTATGTGTGTGTAAGGTGAGCAAGAGCCAGTTGTTACAAGGCCATCTGCTTGGCGGCAGTGTGTGTGTGTGTGTGTGTGTGTGTGAGGGGGTGGTTTAGGGGACAGGGGGTGTGTTCAGCTCCTGCTGTTTGGTCCTGCCTCTCGCTGATTGATGATCTCCACTCCCCCAGGGTCGACCAGGTCACGACCTCCTACTACTGACCCCCCCTCCGAGAGAGCTCATTCAGCACACACACACACACACACACACGCACACACACACACTATTCACTCCATTTTGCTGTCTTTCCCCCTTTCCCTTTCAAACAGATCTATGAATATATATATACACTTGCCAATATACAGTATATGATTATTCGTCATGTCTTAAATATGACATGTAATAGTAGGATCCTGCTGTCATATGCTCCGCGTCATCTAAAATTGTTTTAAACAAATATTTTGTAATTATTTTCAATAATATACATTTATGTTAACTGAGAGTATAAGTGTTTGAAATATTTGTATTTTAAATGTCATGTCAACGGCCCTCAGTTAAGACCACAAGGCTATTTAAGTAAATAAAGAATTAAATAATAAATCTATAAATACATTTCAACCAGTTATTGAATATATAGTCCTTCATGTTATATATGATATATTTCTGTAAATATGTGTACATTTGAAGCAGTGCGTGCTATTTGTCAACGGTCCATATATACACTCACCGGCCACTTTATTAGGTACCCCATGCTAGTAACGGGTTGGACCCCCTTTTGCCTTCAGAACTGCCTCAATTCTTCGTGGCATAGATTCAACAAGGTGCTGGAAGCATTCCTCAGGGAGTTTGGTCCATATTGACATGATGGCATCACACAGTTGCCGCAGATTTGTCGGCTGCACATCCATGATGCGAATCTCCCGTTCCACCACATCCCAAAGATGCTCTATTGGGTTGAGATCTGGTGACTGTGGAGGCCATTTTAGTACAGTGAACTCATTGTCATGTTCAAGAAACCAATTTGAAATGATTAGAGCTTTGTGACATGGTGGAAGTAGCCATCAGAGGATGGGTACATGGTGGCCATAAAGGGATGGACATGGTCAGAAACAATGCTCAGGTAGGCCGTGGCATTTAAACGATGCCCAATTGGCACTAAGGGGCCTAAAGTGTGCCAGGAAAACATCCCCCACACCATTACACCACCACCACCAGCCTGCACAGTGGTAACAAGGCATGATGGTTCCATGTTCTCATTCTGTTTACGCCAAATTCTGACTCTAACATCTGAATGTCTCAACAGAAATCGAGACTCATCAGACCAGGCAACATTTTTCCAGTCTTCAACTGTTCAATTTTGGTGAGCTCTTGCAAATTGTAGCCTCTTTTTCCTATTTGTAGTGGAGATGAGTGGTACCCGGTGGAGTCTTCTGCTGTTGTAGCCCATCCGCCTCAAGGTTGTGCGTGTTGTGGCTTCACAAATGCTTTGCTGCATACCTCGGTTGTAACGAGTGGTTATTTCAGTCACTGTTGCCCTTCTATCAGCTCGAACCAGTCTGGCCATTCTCCTCTGACCTCTGGCATCAACAAGGCATTTCCGCCCACAGAACTGCCGCTCACTGGATGTTTTTTCTTTTTCGGACCATTCTCTGTAAACCCTAGAGATGGTTGTGCGTGAAAATCCCAGTAGATTAGCAGTTTCTGAAATACTCAGACCAGCCCTTCTGGCACCAACAATCATGCCATGTTCAAAGTCACTCAAATCACCTTTCTTCCCCATACTGATGCTCGGTTTGAACTGCAGGAGATTGTCTCGACCATGTCTACATGCCTAAATGCACTGAGTTGCCGCCATGTGATTGGCTGCTTAGAAATTAAGTGTTAACGAGCAGTTGGACAGGTGTACCTAATAAAGTGGCCGGTGAGTGTATTTGCAACTAAATTCCATATTCAAAACATCCATGCACAAATCATGCGCGTGCGTGTGTGTGTGTGTGTGTGTTTTATTTGCATGACTTCAGTGTGTTATACAGGTCCTTTTTCTTTTCTGTGACTTCTGTACATACGTACACATGATTATATGACCGCTTTGCATTACACATATACTATGTGTGGACTATGAGCAAAACACCTGCAACTACACATATATTTTAACCATGCTATATACTGTACATAATATATATCACTATGAATTATTATTTTTTAAATCAGCCTGCAATCAGGCTTTATCTCATCACTGCAACCATATAAGCAGAAGCTAAGAGTGTGTCATAGATCTCTCTCTCTCTCTCTCTCTCTCTCTCTCTCTCTCTCTCTCTCTCTCTCTCTCTCTTTAGCTGTTCCCTTGATCAATGAGCAAGTGCCAGAGCAACAACTATTAATCAGGGCCTATCGGCTATCTGTCTACCACAACAACCAATCACAGCGGCCCGACAGCTACTCCATAACAAATGGAGCGGGGGTGGGTGGGGGTGGGGGGGATACTTTATCTGATCTTAGCCAGGTCACAGCACAACGACACTTACAGATGACTACAGATGCTGATTGAAAACACACATGCGGTCTAAAACAAAAGCACACAGGCCCGTGTAAACAGGGATGCCATGCTGCATTGTGGGTCAGACGTGTCCCGCGTCAAGAACAGATCTGTGTCTGAAATAAAGTCCTGGGGAAAGATTTGAATTACCTTACTTTTTTTGCATTAGAGAAAGAAAATTAATTTTGGCTTCCCTTAAAGTTTAATAGGTTTATTAAAGGTCCCGTATTATGCCCCTTTTCACAAGATGTAAAATAAGTCTCTGATATCCCCAGAATGTGTATGTGAAGTTTCAGCTCAAAATACCCAACAGATCATTTTTTACAGCATGTTTAAATTGTCATTTTTTGGGGCTCAGAAAAACGCGCTGTTTTAGTGTGTGCCCTTTAAATGCAAATAAGCTGCTGCTGCCGGCACAGGGGGCGGATTTATAACGTATAATGTATTTGTCATCTGCTTGTATGTATCCATTATTTATTAATAGCCTACAAGTCTGCTGTTTCGGACCAGGTCCGAATGATGATCAAACATATACTGATGAGTTTAATAAAGTTTATTGTACATCACACAAAAGATGAAGCGTCAGTTTTACTTCAGAAAATCACCGTAAGAGCTGAGTAAACACAGTAAGTTATAAGAAGTGCGCAAGTTGAGGGAGTTGAGGGAGCATTCCTGTGGGCGGACGTTAGTCAAAAAACTGTTCTACTGACGTCATTAAAGAAGGAAGTAGAGGGATGTAGTCCAAACGGGCCGTTCGATGTAGGCGACTTCTGTTAAAGGGGTCATATAATGGTACATGCACTTTTACAAGTTGATTGTACTGAAATGTGTGTTGGCAGTGCCTGTACACAACCATCATATAATGATAAAAATCCATCCAGTGGTTTTGTTTTAATCTCCTTATATGTTTTCCCCTGCCTCAAATCGAGCCGTTCGACCGTGTGACGTCACACGCTCGGAAGCCCCTCCCACGATTGTTGATTGACAGCAGCATTTCAACACAGACCCGCCCTCGCTCGTGAGCCAGCTGTCAATCATAGTCCACGCGGACCGGCCATTGTTGATATGCTGGAGCACTGTCTATGAGCAGAATGGCGTCTAAGCGATTGTGGTGTTCTGTTCTTGGGTGTAATAACGAACACAGCAGTCATTTTAATGTTCCTAAATCCGAACCGCTGAAGACGCAGTGGCTGAGTTTGTTTTCGAAGGGAATATTCCCCACGAGCAACGTCAATGCGTTCATGTTTGCGCGAATCATTTCACACCAGACTGCTTTATAAACGAGGGTCAGTATAAAGCTGGTTTTGCTAAGAAGCTGCTCATGAAAAAAGGATCGGTACCAGATATTCGTGTTCCTGCTGAACCTCCAGAACAACTGAAGTGAGTGTAACGTTTTATTAAACTTTATATTAATATTTATATTAATCTTTGCAAATCACTAGCTGCACACTTCACAATGAATGCGTCTAAGGTTTACACTTAGGGTACATTACGGCATGTTTTCTATGTATGATGTTCTCAATATAATTCATAATCTCACGTTTATACTGAACAACGCGTTATGGTTATTGTGTTATTGTGTTACAAATGGTGTACACACAGAACAGAGAGGCGGGGTGAGCAAAGCTCATTATCATTTAAAGTCATATGCACTGAAACGGCGTGCTGAAAACAGAGCTGTTTTTGACCAGGTAAAATAACTGTTTTCTTACAATACTAATGAGAATTTTTAATTAAAGTATATTAATTTAGACCCTTAAGAATCATACTAGCTTGTACAAAAATGGCATTATATGACCCCAAATAAAATATCTCGCTTGGCATTGAACTTAGAGTATAAATAATATCTGTAAAATTATAAAGCTCAAACAACAACATTACACACTAACTAAAGTTTGAAACATGGGATCACGAAGAACGGGACTTTTAAGCATAGGGTTGGATAGAGGCATGCGGCCCGGTTGATCGTCGACTACAACCCAAAAAGTCTGTTAGACGAGATATAAGTCAGAGCCGGCTGAGAGGACTGCACGTTTGGTGGATGCAGCTTGAAATGTGAAGCTGCTTTGAAACAATCTGTTGTATAAAGTGCTGACTTGACATGAAAGCTCTGAGAGGAGTTAGTCAGAAATATTGATCTCGGGTTAAGGAAATAGTAGGGTAAGTCCAATAACAGTACGCCGGCTTTGTCAACAGCACGTCTTAAAATTAAAGTTTACTCAGTGAATTTCCCCCTACTCGACTGCCTTCAGTCAGTGTATTATATCACTTTGGAGTTCACCTCTGGTTTGGCCCATTATTTTAACCTGTTTTCAGGTCGGCATGATCATCAGAAACTATAATACTATAAAAAAAAAAACTTTTTCTGTCGCATGAGTCGACGCTAAACGGCATCTGTCTCTATCTTACGCAATTCAATGTCGTATCTCGCCAGCACTGATGACATCCACGTTGTTCTTGGACGTCCTCTTTTTGTGGGACCTTCTACTCTTCTGTGCAATGCGATGTTAGCAATCCTGTTTTTATCCATGCGATGTACATGACCAAGCCACTGGTGTTGTCGTTCATGTACTTCTCGCACAATCGTTTCTATCCGATAAAAAAACTATAAAAACTAGAATACTGCACACCATTCGATAAAAGTATTTGCACATCAGAGCCTTTGTTATTAAAGGATGAGTTCACTCCAGAATTAAAATTTCCTGATCATTTACTCACCCCCCTCACGTCATCCAAGATGTTCATGATTTTCTTTCTCCAGTCGAAAAGAAATGAAGGTTTTTGAGGAAAACATGCCAGGATTTTTCTCCATATAGTGAGGAATAAGAGTCTTATCTAGAGAAACGATCGGCCATTTTTTAAAAAAATATAAAGATATATACTTTTTAAACACAAATTCTCCTCTTGCACTAGCTCTGCAATGCATTACGTAATCACGTTGGAAAGGTCAATTGCGATGTAGGGGAAAGTACCGATCCAGTGTTTACAAAGCAAACGTGCAAAGACTTGTCAAACGTCATTTACAAAAAAAGGGTAAAACAATGATGTCGGACGATTTTGAAAGTGGAGGAGAAAATTAGATTGGGAGTTTTTCTTTTCAACGTGATTACGTAATGTGTGGCACATCGCAGAGCTAGTGCAAGACGAGCATTTGTGGTTAAAAAGTATATAAATGTTTTTTTTTTTTTTTTGAAAAATGGCCGATGTTTTGGCTAGATAAGACTCTTATTCCTCGGCTGGGATCGTGTAGAGATCTTTGAAGCTGCACTGAAACTCACATTTGGACCTTCAACCCGTTGGTTCCCGTTGAAGTCACTATATGGAGAAAAATCCTGGAATGTTTTCCTCAAAAACCTTCATTTCTTTTCGTCTGAAGAAAGAAAGACTAAAGTGAACTAATCCTTTCATACAAAGATTCAGACAATATAGATTTACTATGAAAATTACAGTGACATATGTCTGTTGATTACAGACAGTATCAGATTCTCTAAAATAACACGAGCCTCACGTTTGATGACTTCAGTCAGCGACAGTAACATTAAAAAGTTTTGATCTCAGAATAGAGATTTACCAAAAAAAAAAAAAAAAAAAACCTTTAATATGTACGATAACATACCGTATGTCGGCTTTGTCAAGTCAGAACAACTAATCGAAAACAGTTAAGAAAGTCAACATGTATAATGAAAACTGTATTCTGCCATTTTTTCTTGGCTGGAAACTTCAAACACTCCAGCCTCATTTTAAACCCCTCCTCACATAATAACTGTTCCCAGATCAGCAGGACCTTCACAAAAGACGAAAGTTTCAGCTCTCCTCTCGGTGAAGCAGCCGTTCATCATCACACCTCTGCAACAGTCTGTCAGTGTCTGATGCAAAGCAGACCTTCCTCGAGATTTATCGAGCACTTGGCTTAGCGTTCCTCCCTTGGCCTTCTCTCTTACCTCCCTCTGTCCTTCTCCACATCTGTCCATCCATCATCTCGCTGGCCAGCGGAAGAGTATTAATCCCTCCACCCCATCCCTCACTCCTCTAGACTGATGAGAGGGAGGGCAGGAAATGGGAGAACCGAGGATTTTTCATAACATTTTTGTAACACTGGAAAGGAAAAACTGTATCGCATTACACCAAGCGCATGCACATACGTTACATGCTACTCTGGGTTCACTGCAGGTGTGTGTGTTTGTTAGTTGGCTGTCTGTCTGTCTGAGAGTGTATCATGACATTTTGAAAAATGAAGTCATTTCTAGTGCCTTTCATCTTCAAGGAAATCTGCTTAAAGCTGTTCAACTATATCAAGCTGATCTCCATTGGAGCGGTGCCACACATTTAGCAACAGGGCTCCACATTTAAATGTTTTTGCACACTGGCCACTGTGGCTATTGGTTTTCCAAAGTTAGCCATTTAGCATTTTCACTGGCCACAATGTTGACATTGATACCATAGGGAAAAACTGACATATTGATATTTTTAATATTATCTCGTAATTTGGTAGTAGTTTAATTAGGCTGCTGTCACTTTAAGACCGAACACACTGATCCATTATACTGTTACACATGCGTTTTCTTTCTCAACTGTTTACAGTCACTTAAAACATAACTGACTGTGTTTACGTGAACACTCGCCAAGACCGACATTTTGATATTATTTTGTGTGTGTTTGACTGTTTAAGCGCGATAAGCAGCGAAAAATAACTCGGTTTAGTGCAGAGAGGCGGCTTTATGTGCCGCTCTTTGGGTGTGAGCAGAAAATCTGCGGGAATGAGTTAAATGAGTGCAATATGCGCAATCCCACGCCGAAAGTGAGTGAGAGGAGGCGGGTTTGTGTGTAACTCGCTGTCGGAGAGATGGGAGAGAGAGAAACCACAGCTGGTATCGTGGATCTATTCTGCGGAAAATGAGTATTGGAAGCGTTTCAGATATTTCAGTATCTATATGTATTGATTTTTTTTTTTGACAACACTACATTGCACTTATAGTTTATTTTTTCAGATGCCTTTTTAAAAGACTACAACTAAAAAAATTATATTGTATATTAAATTCAACCCGCCAAAGTGGCTGAGTGACTGCGTTACACGTCAAGCCCTGATTTAGCACTGATTTAGTCAAACATATCAATTTCTTAACACTTTATTCACACTTGGGTTTTTTGTCATTTTTATTTACAGACATATCCATGAGGATCTGTCTGTAAATAAAAATGACAAAAAACCCAAGTTTGAATAAAGTGTTAAGAAATTGCTTCCCATTTACACTAAAAAAAATGTGTATAAATGTAATATTTATCGATAATTCCGTGTAAAATCAACCCAATTTTAATAAACTAACATTTTTAATTGAGCTTTTTTACTGAAGAAAGACAAACATAAAATATTGATGAATGACATGAATATTTACAGAGTTATTCACTATTTTAATTAATAGATAATAAATAATATTTATGACATATATATTTCTAATTTCAACATTATTTTTTCTTCCGCTTTAAAAGAAAAAAAATTATCAGCTGTATCCAAATTTTGTTTTTTTGACCGCGGAAAATGTGTAAAATTAAAAAATGTTCTCATGAAATTCCAATATCTCTGGGAAAAAAAAAACATTGAGCTCCTTCAAAATGAAAACACCAAAAGAAAAGTTTGTAAAGAACCAGCATCTTAAATATTAAGATATCTTTAATGATTCTTGAATTAAAGGCATGCAAACTTTTGAAATGTCACCATTGGCATATAATGCAACAACGCTTGTTAAAGTCGACATGTTTGACTAATAACCCTATCTATGTGTAAAAAATAAAATAATGAAACTGCCATCTTTCCCTTTTTACCCCTCTGTAATTTGGCTCCAAATTTCCAAATCATTTTGACCCCCCTCTACAAAATAGTGGATTACTTTGTAAATATTAATCCACTGCATTCATCACTATTTATGTTTGTCTTTCTTCAAAAAAAAAAAAAAATCAAAAATGTTAGTTTCTTAAAATTTGGTTGATTTTACACGGAATTATGTATGAATATTACATGTATACACATTTTTTGAGTGTAAATGGTAAGCAATTTCTTAACACTTTTCTTTTTTACAGTGTCTTTGTTACACATGCCATCTTACATGTACTTACTACAGTAAAAACGGTAAATTATGCAGAATTACAGAGCCACTAACCCTAAACCACACCCGTACCATAACCCTAAGGTAAATAAACGTAGTTAATGCATATTACTCAGTACTTAAATGTATAATATGTTTCAATCCTAGTTGTGTTTTATTATTTGCATTTAGTGACCCTCAAAATATCACTTGTCTTCACAGAGCCTTCATATTCCAATCTTATATGCAGAGTTAAGATTATGATTGTTTTAAAATGTTTTTCTGTAATTAAAGATAATTCAAATCAAAGCAGAAAGATTTGCAAGATAACCCAGATGAGAATCTTTTCTCTTTATTTCTCTCTCTCTCTCTCTCGCTCTCTCCCCCCGGAGTGACAGGTAGATTAAGGCGTGTGATAGATGCCCCTCTCTCTATCTGCTTCTCTCCATCTCCTCCCTCTCTCCCTCTATCTATCATGGGCCCTGCTGTAATTGCGCTTGTGTCGGGCTGGCACTGCAAGCCACCATCCATCTCTTTAATAACAAACAGTCAGGGAAACGGATGGCGCTCGGGCTCCGAGTTAATCTCCATCTGCAAGAGGACCATCGGGGGGAGAGGGGGAGAGATTGAGGGAGTTGAGGATGAAGAGGAAGACAGACTTAGGCTTCTGGAGGGAGAAAGAAAGAAAGGAAGAAAGGATGGAAAGTCTGCCTTGAAAATGGTGAAAACAAACAAGAACTATATAAATTCACAAGAAGAAAGAGGGAAAATAAGGACCCTTGAACATAATAAACATATCTCTTTTGAACTAGATTTTTCATTTTCCGAGGAAAAGGCTGACACATTTTGGGTGGATGCTCGAGTATTGTTTACTGGCCCATCATGGTCCCGTCCCGAGATCTATGGTTTTCTGGTCCCTTCTTTGGGATTTTTTTCCAACCATTTTATGTGACATTCTGGTATTATGTGACAATTTATGTGACATGATCCTTAAATGTATAGTCATTTTTTGGTTTCACTATATTTTGATGGTTCCTTTAACACATTCTGTTGACTATGAGTGACGTTGTCAACTAATTAGAGAATGCTCTCATTTAGAGTATTAGTAGAGTAAAAGAGCCTTTTTCCCAAATTTTGAAATGTCACTATTGGACATATAATGCAACAAAGCTTGTTTAAAGTCGATAAATTTGACTAATAAACCTAACTATTTATGGTGTAAAGAAATTAAATAATGAAACTGCCATCTTTCTAACACCCTTTTTACCCCTCTGTAATTTGGCTCCAAATTTCAAATCATTTTGACCCCCCTCTACAAAATAGTGGATTAATCTGTAAATATTCATCCACTGCATTCATCACTATTTATGTTTGTCTTTCTTTTCAAACAACATTGTTGACTAGTAGAGTATCAATAGAGTATCAGTAGAGTATCAGTAGAGTATCAGATAGAGTAGTATAGTATCAATAGAGTATCAGTAGAGTATCAGTAGAGTATCAGTAGAGTATTAGAGTATCAGTAGAGTATTTAGAGTATCAATAGAGTATTAGAGTATCAGTAGAGTATTAGAGTATCAGTAGAGTATCAGTAGAGTATTAGAGTATCAGTAGAGTATCAGTAGAGTATCAGTAGAGTATTAGAGTATCAGTAGAGAATCAATAGAGTATCAGTAGAGTATTAGAGTATCAGTAGAGTATTAGAGTATCAATAGAGTATTAGAGTATCAGTAGAGTATTAGAGTATCAGTAGAGTATCAGTAGAGTATCAGTAGAGTATTAGAGTATCAGTAGAGTATCAGTAGAGTATTAGAGTATCAGTAGAGAATCAATAGAGTATCAGTAGAGTAATTAGAGTATCAGTAGAGTATTAGAGTATCAGTAGAGTATCAGTAGTATTAGAGTATCAGTAGAGTATCAGTAGAGAATCTATAGAGTATCAGTAGAGTATTAGAGTATCAGTAGAGAATCAATAGAGTAATCAGTAGAGTATTAGAGTATCAGTAGAGTATCAGTAGTATATTAGAGTATCAGTAGAGAATCAATAGAGTATCAGTAGAGTATTAGAGTATCAGTAGAGAATCAATAGAGTATCAGTAGAGTATTAGAGTATCAGTAAAGTATTAGAGTATCAGTAGAGTATTAGAGTATCAGTAGAGTATTAGAGTATCAGTAGAGAATCAATAGAGTATCAGTAGAGTATTAGAGTATCAGTAGAGTATTTAGAGTATCAGTAGAGTATCAGTAGTATTAGAGTATCAGTAGAGTATCAGTAGAGAATCAATAGAGTATCAGTAGAGTATTAGAGTATTAGAGTATCAGTAGAGTATCAGTAGAGTATAGTAGAGTAATCAGTAGAGTATCAGTAGAGTATTAGAGTATCAGTAGAGAAATCAATAGAGTATCAGTAGAGTATTAGAGTATCAGTAGAGTATTAGAGTATCAGTAGAGTATCAGTAGTATTAGAGTATCAGTAGAGTATCAGTAAGAGAATCAATAGAGTATCAGTAGAGTATTAGAGTATCAGTAGAGTATTAGAGCTATCAGTAGAGTATCAGTAGAGTATTAGAGTAATCAGTAGAGTATCAGTAGAGTATCAGTAGAGTATTAGAGTATCAGTAGAGTATCAGTAGAGTATCAGTAGAGTATCAGTAGAGTATCAGTAGAGTATCAGTAGAGTATCAGTAGAGTATCAGTAGAGTATCAGTAGAGTATCATTAGAGTATCGAGTAGAGTATCAGTAGAGTATTAGAGTATCAGTAGAGTATTAGAGTATCAGTAGAGTATTAGAGTATCAGTAGAGTATCAGTAGAGTATCAGTAGAGTATCAGTAGAGTATTAGAGTATCAGTAGAGTATTAGAGTATCAAGTAGAGTATCAGTAGAGTATTAAGCCGCGTTTCCACCGCAGGAACTTTCCCCAGGAACTAGGAACTTTGGGGTGGTACTCCGTGTGTTTACACCGCAGGAACCAGGGTCTAAATGAAGTTCCGGTAAAAAATTTCCCCCCCAGAAAGTCCCTGCTGGCGAGGTAGTACTTTTTCAGAGTTCAGGAACTTTCGGGGTGGGACTTGTGCGTACTGAACATGCTGATTGGTTCTTTTACCTTGTTCTACTCTGCCGGATGGCGCCGCGTTCGTCCCATCCAATCTCAACGGTCATGTGTCCGCTATAGCTGATAACAAACGTTTGTCTCTAGCATTACGAGCTTTCTGAAATGGAATACGCTTTTGGTATTAGTGTTCGTCTCTTTTCTGCCGTTTTGTTAATTACCTCGTTAGTAAACCAATAGATCGCACACAAAAACAGCACAGCTTGAATCTCCTCAATACTTAAAACTCAAATAA